>NW_004443981.1:1173007-1200286 GCF_000243295.1 Trichechus manatus latirostris
GGACTAATCTTTTCCTTGTATCCTGTTCTCTTCATTCTCCCTTGCTCCCGAGGGGATGAGACCAGTGGAGTATCTTAGACGGCCGCTCACAGGCTTTTAAGACCCCAGACACTACTCACCAAGGTAGAATGTAGAGCATTGTCTTTATAAGCTGTGTGAAAAAAGCAGTTATTTTGTCTATATTTTTACAGGTAAGAAACTGAGCCTCAAAAGTTTAAATATCTGGATCAAAACCACATTAATAGTAAGTGGAAGACGGATTCGAACTGAGATCTCACATCAAAGCCCGGGGTCTTTCTGCTGCACGTTTAATTCATCCTAATTTTCCAAAGGAGAGTAAGACGGATAAGCGGAGGCCAGAAAGGGGGAACATGAATTGCCCGAAGTGGCTCGGACGGGGCCTCTCTCCTCTCTGCTGCCAGCAGAGGGCGCAGGAGCTCAGGCTCCGCGGGCCGAGGCGGGCGCATGCGCAGGCGCAGCCGCGCTCGCCCTAGCTCGCTCTCTTGCGCCGGGCCGACGGGGGTGGGGCACGCAGTGCGCGCGGCCGTGGGCGGAGCGGCGGCGGTGGCGGAGGGTCTGCCGAGTGGAGCCGGCGCCGGGCTCCGGGTAAGCGAAGCGCCGTCAGTGCCGAGCCCGCCGCCCGCGGAGCCATGGAGATCGGCACCGAGATCAGCCGCAAGATCCGGGTGAGCGCCTGCCGGCGCAGGGCGGAGGAGGGAAGCGGGCCCGGGGCTGGGCCGCGGAGGGCGGGCGGGCGTGCGGTTGTCAGGAGTAACGGGGATGGTGGGCCCGGCCTGGCCGCCGCGGCCTGCCAGCCCCGGGCGCTCCCGACGGGCCGCAGGTCGGCGAGCGGCGCCTGCTCGCCCAGGCCACCTCGGGCCTGAGCGCAGACGCAGCCTCCGATTGCGCGGCCGGGCTGCGGATGAAGAAGTAGCCCTCGGGAAACGGAAGGACGCGTGCCAGCCGGGTGAGAGCAGCTCTCGATTCGCGGCTGGAGGTGGGCGCCGCGGGGGCAGGGGAGAGCCGAGGCGCCTCCTCGCCCCCCGCCCGGGCCCCCGAGGAGCAGGCGGAGCTGTGTGCACCATCAGAGTTGCCTCCGCGCTGCTTCTAAGAGCCACTTTTCTGATATGCACATTTTTTCCTCCCCTTAGAGTGCCATTAAGGGAAAATTGCAAGAATTAGGAGCTTATGTTGGTAAGTTTGTTTTTTGTTGTTGTTAGCCTAATAAAATTTAGAGTTTGCAGCTTACTGAGTTTTAGTGAATGCATTTTTCCCGTCGTGTTTTTGGAGAGGGCACTTCTGTCTTTTCAAATCTTTTTTTTTTTTAAACCGCTTTCTGATACGGTGTTTGGAAATTGTTTGGCTGCCTCTGTTAAGGTTCTATCATATTTTCCTTAATGTTTGTCCGGTTTTATTTTGTTTTCCGTAGTTTCATTTCCTAGTCTTGTTTTCAGAACTATTAGTTTGGATATGAACGGTTGAGGCTTTCTGGCATTTGTCTCTAATGGTTCCTTGAGTTTTGATTTCAGATAACTATTTTCTTCTACCCCTTTTTCTCTCACTTTGCGACAGTAACGTTTCCTCTCCCGCATTCTTTTGTGGTTTATAATTTGAATGTTTATTCTGGGCCAGTTACTTTGCTTAACTGCTGTAAATTAACATGATAATCCCCAGGAGAACATGGGAAGGTACCTGGTAATATCCACAATTATACAAGCGTGGAAACAGATTTTGAATACCTACTTGAGCAAGACTGGGTGTATTTGGCTTCAAAGTCCGTACATTCTATAAAAGTAATAACAACTACTTAGAGAGCAATTCTTAAGTGTGGGAGACCCCCAGGGTGTCTGAAGTCAAAGCTGTTTTCATAGTATATTAAGATGGTACCTGCCATTTTCACTGTGTTGACATTTGGATTGTGCACAAGCAATGGTGGGTAAAATTGTTGTATCTTAGCCTGAATCAAGATAGTCACACCAAACTCGTACTAGAAATCATGTTATTCACCACTCCCAACTTGCAGTTAAAAAAAAAAAAAGCCAGTTGAACTTAAGAATGTCATTAATTAAGCAGTAGCAGTGTGTTTTTAAACCCTGGCTCTTGACTACATCTCTTTAATATTCAGAGTGAGTAAATAGGAAGTACTCTGAAAGCACTTCTGTATACTGAAGTATGCTGTCTTATGGAAAAACTTCTATGTGATAGAGTTGGGAACTGAACTACCACCTTTGAATGGAATATCATTTTTTAAAAATTTTGTTTGTTGAGAATATACGCAGCAGAACATAAACCAGTTCAATTTCTGCATGTACAGTTCAGGGACATTGATTACATTCTTCAAGTTGTACAACCATTCTCACCCTCATTTTCTGAATTGTCCCTCTCCCATTAATGTAAACTCACTGCACCCTAAGTTTCCTATCTAATCTTTCTAGTTGATGTTGTTGATTTGATACCATATAGATAGTTCTTAAAAGAGTGCATTGCTCAAGGTAGACATTCTTTACTAATTAAGCTAAACTATTACTTGGTTTAAAAAAGACTTCAAGGCATATTTTTGGTTTAAGGTTTAAAGATTATGGGAGGGCAGTAGTTTTGGGAGTTCATCCAGTGTCAGTGACTCCAGAAAGTCTGGATTCCATGATAATTTTAAATTGTATTCTACATTTTCCCCCTTTTGATCAAGATGCTCATATAAAATCTTTTTGATCAAAACATGGAACATAATTTTTAATGTCTAAGAAGGACTGACAGACTGTGGTTATGTACACTTAGGTATTTGGCAGACAGCCTCTTGAAAGTGAGCAAAGGGAAAGAACTGATAGTTATTGTTGCCAATGACAAAAGTTGAGCTTTCATATGAAAATTAGAATTTTGGAAAATTTGTGTCTGTCTCCATGGCCTTGACAGCTTCCTAGTATTTAAAGACGTTTTCATTGAAATCAGTGGTGATATCAAGGAATATGAGTCTTTTTTTTATCGTGTAATGAAATATATCAACACGTCCACAGGTTACATAGCTCGGTGAACAAGTATTTTCCCAATAACCAATATATAATGTTACAAATTTACTCATGGTCAAAAGATCCATTAAAAGTGCAGGTGGATCAATGGATTTTTGTGTAACAGTAAAAAAAAAAAAAAGCTTATTGTTGGAGTTTTAGATTCCGCATTTCAGCCAACCTTTGTGAAATTACCAATTGTCAAGTTACAGTGTAGTATCACCCAAGAATGTCCACATTACCTGAAAGGGCTATAAAATACTTTATCTTTTCCAACTACATATCTGAGTGAGACTAGATTTTTTTCATCTTCAGTTGAAACAACATATCACAACAAATTAAATTCAGAAGCAGAAATGAGAATCCAACCATTTTCTTTTAAGCTAGATCTTAAAGAAATTTGTAAAAATATGAAACAAAACAACTCTTTGCGCTAAATCTTTATTTTTGTTTTGGAAAATACAGTTGATTTTCATAGAAATAATGTTACTTTTATTAACAGAATGGATTTATTGTTAATATGTTATAGGTGTACACCTAAACTCACTATCTCATCTGACATTTTGCGTTTACAACAATAGTAAAAAATATACTGACTATTTTACACGTTAACAATATACATCTGGCAGTAATCCTTTCATGAACAGTGGGACATAGAACATCCACCTCCCGTTTCTGCCTCTTGGGTCCAAAGGGACATATGTGTCCCACATAATATTTTGTGATCTGATGTGATCTTCCTCCATTTTCGCATAATGCCCATCTTCACATAATGATAGTCTTTGAAACCTAACCATCTTGATAAGTGAGGAGTGGTTGTATTATTACTCTTAAATACACGTTTTTAAGAATTCTTAGTTTTAGTTTCTAATGTGAATATCAATAGATACAACCTACATAAACAAAAGCTGTTTGGGGTCTTTAATAGTTTTGAAGAGTGTAAAAGTGGCCTGAGACCAAAAAGTGTGAGGATTGTTAATTTATGGAGTACCTACCATGTGCTGGGTGCATTTCATAAATTATCTGTTGTCAGAATTGTAAGGCTTTAACAGAGGAGAAATTGAGCCCAGAGAGGTTAAAGATGAAGCTGAACCAGAGTTTATTTATTCTTTTATTCCTTTAACATTTGATGGATGCCACCTATATGCCAGGAACTTGCTTTGGATCAAAAAGAGAAATCCACAGAAAAGCTACACTAAGAATTTTCTTTATTCTAGCACATGAAAGCACAAACATGTTTGAGTATAAATTCAATTTTATTAGTGACTACTCTCATTTATACAAGGAACCCTGGTGGCGCAATGAATGGTTAAGTGCTCACCTGGTAACTGAAAGGTCAGCAGTTCGAACCCACTCAACGGCTCTGTGGGAGAAAGACTGGCAGTCTTCCTTCCCTAAAGATTAAGCCTAGAAAACTCTATGGGGCAGTTCTGTTCTGTCACATTGGGCCGCTATGAGTTGAAAATTGACTTGACATCACTGAACAACATCATTTATACTCTGTATACATGGGGTTGCTGTGAGTCGGAATCCACTTGATGACAGCTATCAACAACATCTTTTATCAAAAATTTTATGACAGGAATTTTGAGTTTGTTAAAAACCTAGCTAAAGTTTAATGTAATCTAAGATGGAAATGTAATTGTAGTAAAAATACGTATTTTATAGTTTTCAAAGCATTTTCACTTACCTTTGAGGTTATGAAAACAATTCTTTAATAAGCACTTGGCTATCTCTTTTAAAAAGAGATTGGATGGGATACAAAGGTGAACAACCCATTTTAGAGATGATAAGGTCTTTTTTGTGTGTGTGTTTAAAATGGAGCACTTTAGTGAGATGGCAATGGTAATTCAGAACAGTTTTTCATTGATATTTTAGAAGAAGCCTTCAAATACTTTACTGCCTTTTTCTTTTCAGTATACTAATTTCAAGTGAACCTGAGAAATCCTTCAGAATTCTGTAGCGCAGTATCATGATTACATTTTACTTTTTTTGTTACATTCTTATTTCCCATTGTATGTCTATTGAGAAGAAACAAATCCAACCAAACCAGTTGCTGTTGAGTTGATTCCAACTCCTGGCAACCCCATGTGTTTCAGAGTAGAACTAGGATCCAAAGGGTTTTCCGTGGCTGTGACCTTTTGGGAGTAGATTCCCAGGCATTTATTCTGAGGCATCTCTGTGTGGATTCGAACTGCCAGGCTTTCAGTTAGCAGCTGAGTGCTTAACCGTTTTCGTTACCCAAGGACACTAATCTACCGAGAAAACAACCTATTGATTTTTAACAGCTTTATTGAGATAAAATTGACATGCGTTAAACTGTACACACTTAAGAGTACAGTTTGGTATGTTTTGAAGTGTATATATGCATGAAACCACTATAATCAAGATAATGAACATGTCCATCACCCCTGAAAGTTTCCTGGGGCTCCTTTGTAATTTCATCCTTCCTACCCTTCCTTGCCCTTAGTTTGCATCCAAGCAACCACATCCAATCTTACAAAATTTTGGAAAATACAAACCAATACATAGTGCAGAAAGCACAGTGTTTGTTTTCATCACTGACATTATGAGGGAGAAAAATGGTCAAAGCTGCCAAGGTACCCCAATTTTTTGTCTACTGACTTTTCCTGAATTGAGTGATGGCCCATCCTAGGTGTTCAAGAAATCATAGCATAAAATCAGCTACCAGGCTTATTTATCAGAATTGCCAGAAAGCATTGGGAGCCTTTTGATAATCTGCATAGGGAATAATTAAATGGCTGGGTACTTATCCTTGGGGGCATTTTCTCACTTCATAATGTAAGCTTCCATCCAATGTTCTGATTTCTCTCTTTCCTTTCATAGATTGGGCTTTCTTAATGTATTTGTGCCTTCTTCTAGAACCGGATTTTTGATATTTCTCCTTGAAACAAATATTTGATGGTAATTCTGAAATGAACCTTTCTGCCTTACATAGAAATATTATGAGTATTTAAGGTATTAAAGAAATCTAAAGGAGTTATTTGTGCAGGGGTTAGAGTCCTGATAAGTGGCTTTTGCTTCCTCATCTTTTTACTGAAGTGGGTTTGTTGGCTTTGTTTGTTTTTTGGTTCTTAGAGCTCTTTCTTCATAACTCTGTGTGGGAGGGTATAAAAGTAAAAGAATGAATTGAGTTGAAATTATTGAATCTTGAAATTGAATTCTTTAAATGATGTAGAGTTTTGGGGTGGTTTTTGTTTATTTGATGTTGTTGCAAGTTTGTTACCCTGAGTGACTGAAATCTGCCTAAATAAAGGATAAAAAATTTCTCTTGAGAAATTAGTATCATTTTGAAACATTATAAGCAAACACAAAACTAATCTCAATTTATTCTTTTTGAGGAATGTCCAGATACTTTCTGAAAGCATCTCTGAAGTTAGTGAGCAATGAAAAGATTCCTTTCGCAGAAGTGAATGCAGTCTCAAGTTTATACTGTAGTTTAGAAGATCTTAGTTACAAATGTTCTTTATTTACTCCTAGTTCCTTTTTTTCTAGTCATTGAAATGCTTAAGGAATGAAGAGAAAAAAAATCAAAGCTATGCATTCTTGTCCAACATAATTTCAGTAGAGCTGAGATAGTGATTCTTCTTAGAGCTGCGTCTATATTTTCGAGCACATCAGTAGAGGAAAATATTGAGGAAAACGTAGAAAAGTTTTGATATATTTTTCCTTTTAAATAGATGAAGAACTTCCTGATTACATTATGGTGATGGTGGCCAACAAGAAAAGTCAGGACCAAATGACAGAGGACCTGTCCCTGTTTCTAGGGAACAACACAGTTCGATTCACCGTATGGTATGTTTCGAATATCTACGCCTCAGACCACAGTTTGGGACAAGTCAGAGTAGGCATTCTGTCTGGAAAGAGTTACTTGACAGGCGAGTTAGGTTCAGTGTGAACAGGCAGGTTGTGAGTGATGAGAGCACAGCCTTGGAGCCAAACTGCCAGAGTTTAATCCTGGCTCTGCTGCTGGCCTTGGTTTCTCCATCTGTGAAATGGGGATAGTAACTCACCTCCTTTTTAGGCTTATTGTGAGGATTAAATGAGCTAATACATGTAAGGTGCTTACAATGTGCCTGTCATAGTGAGTCCTTAGTATGTGTGAGCTGTAGTAACTTTTGTTTGTAAACTTCTGTATCTCATAATTCCTTTCCCTCCACTAAAACCAATTACATATGTTGTTTGAGCTGAGTTAACTTCTTATATTCCTTATATTCCAACAAGTTAACTCTTTTTTGTTCTTTTTAGTTATCTAAGGTTTTTTTTTTTTTTTTTTTTTTAGCTTTTTTTACTTTTTAACTCCTGCCTTCATTTGACAGACAAAAACCTCAATCATCTTTAAGGTTTAAAATTTTGAAATAGGCAACTTTGTTTTCAGGTATGAGTTAACATACGTTTCAACGTCCCTTTTCAAACCACATATACCTTACTTGAGAATTACTGATTAAAAGGGTTCGATTCAGTTTAAGATGTCCTGGTATCTGGTCTGAGGTACAGTGAGGGATGGGGGAGAGTAACGATGTGGCCCAGAGAAGAGCAGGAAGTACTCATATAACCCTCAGACTAGGAACAAATTACGGCACTAGTGGATGATGAAGGAAGAGCTGAGGGAGCAAAATGGCCTGCTTCATTTTTGAATTGCAAGAGACTGGGAGAAAGAATACCGAAACAAACCCCGTTGCTGTTGAGTTGATTCTGTCTCAATCGGAGGTACTAAAAGAGGTCGATGAAGCAGGTTAACTTCTTGTCTTTAAACCAGATTTTATTTTCAAGGTGTTTTTGCCCCAGCAGACAGCTATATGCTTTGTAGTTCTCATGAAGTCTTGCAAAAAATTCCACACAGAATTTTCTGGGTTTATATTACACACATTCTGAAGAACGTTGTTAGAGCAGCGGTCCTCAAAGGTTTTGATACGCACCCTGCTTCAGTGTGGGTGACCTAATCCATTGTTACAGTTTGTCCTCAGATTTTTTTTTTAAATCTTCAGCAGTACTTACATCTGTACTTTTTTTATGATCTGACTTGGTTCAACTTCTGGACACTTTGGGTTTGAGTCCCACTAATCTGAGATTAGCATGGTAGATCCTTTCTCAGAGAACTTGATGCAATACTTGAGGCAGATTTCTTACATCAACAGGTTAATAATGGAATCTGAATTTAAAATCAAATTAGTTCAACTTTTTCACCTTTGAAATATACTGATGGAAGTGATGGTGTCTCAATTTTGGCACTCTCTTTTCCTCAGCTAAGTGTTCGTGACACCAGCCCGAAACAGACTATCCTGGATTCTTGGGAGCCCTGCAATAATTGTGTTCTTGGGGACAGTGGCGTGTGGCTGGATTCTGGGTGAAACAG
The DNA here is from genome assembly GCF_000243295.1 of Trichechus manatus latirostris. NCBI lineage: Eukaryota > Metazoa > Chordata > Mammalia > Sirenia > Trichechidae > Trichechus > Trichechus manatus. The sequence goes on from NW_004443981.1 coordinate 1,181,387, forward strand.
TGTTAAAATGTGATTTTTCTGATATTTTAAGCAAACATGACCTCTTGACTGCAAGGCAAATTTGCTTCCTCTGTAACTATGATAATAGCTTATGTTATAAGCAAGGTTGCGGTCTAATGTTTGCTTATAGCATTCGTTTTAAAAGTAATAGTCATAGTGAAGTGGTATAGCATATCTTGGAATTATTTATAAATTTTTTCACTTCTCAGAATTTAGTTATCTAAGAAACCATGTAAATAGTTAAAATAAATTTAAACTCTGCTTAAGCAGTTATAATAATTTATGTAACATGTACGTGATACTTTATCTTGTTTTACTGTAAGCTACATTGAGGCTTTAGTCATTGTGAAACCAAGTTACATTATTTGTAGGTCAGGATGGTGTGGACAGATGAGATCCTTACTTAGCCTTATGTTTGTAGAGGCTAGATGTTGAAAACAGTGAAGAAAAAATAATCTGATTTTTGATTAGTCTCTGCAGTATTCATGTAAAACCTTTTTTATTAATACGAAACTTGGAAATTAATTTTAACTCTATTAAATACCATTTGTCAGTATTTATCTAAATACTGATTTTTATAATGTCATCAAATTTAGAGTGGCAGTTGAAATAAAATGTTTCTTGATTAAGGGAGGCTTTAATATTTTGCTTTTTCTTTTAGGCTTCATGGTGTTTTAGATAAACTTCGCTCTGTTACAACTGGTAAGATTTGTAAAAACTTTTTTTTTTCCCTATAGCATATGATTTGTTTCTAAAGTTCAGCATTTATATTGCTTTAGAAAAAGAAATTTGAAACCAGTAGTCCATTTGAACATTTTTAGGAAGCATATATTTTTATGAATTTAAGAGCAATAAATTTAATATAACTCAAAGGTAATTTAAGGGAGAGTTATGTATTATAAGGAAATAATTATACAGGTGGGCAAAGATTTAGCCTCAAGGATGTCTCAGAATTTCATAACTGGAAACTATGTAAAAATTTAGTAATAATAAATTGAATAAATTCTGATATACACACACAAGATGTATGTATCAGTTTTCAAAAAAATATGTATGTATACTTTTCCCAGAAAAATCACCAGTGGGATAATTGGTGGGTTTTAGTTCTTTTTGGTTTTTGTTTTTTTTTTTTAAATATGTTTCAAATTTTCTGCAAGAAACGTATTGATTTTAAATTGATGATGAGGGAAGGGAACGTTTGAAGGAATAAAAATAGATGAAAAAGATCACGCCCTTTTCTTGCCAGAACCCTCTAGCGTGAAGTCATCCGATAGCAGCATCTTTGATAGTAACGTGCCTTTCAACAAGGGCAGTTTCAGTCGAGGAGATGAGAGAAGGCACGAAGCTGCGGTACCACCCCTTGCAGTTTCCAGCACCAGGTCTGAAAAAAGAGATACCAGAGTCTCCACAAGTTCACAGGAACAGAAAAGCACCAGTGTCAGGTAAGAGTCCTGTGTAGATGTGCTCTGGGTGGGTGGGTATGTGGATGTGGTATCTAACGTTAGTTTTTATATCTTGAAATTGCTGTTTGTAGCAATTTTTGGAAACAGTGGGGTATTCATGAGAAATTTTTTGAATAAAATAATGAATGGGTAAGAAGACTTGGATAAATGTGACTATCTTTTATTTCAAGTGTAGAAAATCAAAGTTTTAAACAATTCAATTTCGAAGCAGTGTATAATGGAGTACACAAAGGGAGTACGCAGACTTTTCCATTAAAATATTTTAAGTGAACTCTTCTTTGAAGATAGGACGATACTACTCTAAATCGATTGTAACAAGTTTTTTTTAAAAAAATAGACAGACTTACGATGATGGAGCTGCAACCCGACTGATGTCAACAGTGAAACCTCTGAGGGAGCCCGCACCCTCTGAAGATGTGATTGATATTAAGCCTGAGCCAGATGATCTCATTGATGAAGATCTCAATTTTGTGCAGGAGAATGCCTTATCTCAAAAAAAACCTACAGTGACACTAACGTATGCATCTTCTCGCCCCTCTATTGAAATTTATCGGCCACCTGCAAGTCGAAATGCAGACAGTGGTGCTCATTTAAACAGGTTGCAATTTCAACAGCAGCAAAACAGTGTTCAAGCTGCCAAACAAGTCGACACACAGAACAGCCGGGTGTATGACGCCGGACGCTTGTGTGAACCAGAAGTGCTGAACAGCTTAGACAAGACTTACAGTCCCTTCTTCAGAAACAACTCAGAAAAAATGAGCAGTGAGGTTGGTGTATGCTTTTAAATTCTTGCTTGTTCAGCTGAACTTTGGTAGTTCTTGGTACTAAAACGTAGATGAAGTAACTAGACATACATGTCAAGTTTATTTTAAACTGATTTCTGTGCTACTCAGCACATTCCTCCAGTCAGATTTTCCTCTCCACAGCTGGTTTTCTGTCTTGTGTACCTTCCTATGATGCTAGCACCTGAGATAGCCGATCTCAAATCTCAGGTTCTCCTGCAGGTAACCCGTAGGAGAGGTCTGTGTTAAAATTACATTGTTTATGCTTTTAAGATATTCTGTAATGTGATTACATGTCATCATCATCACTATATTTCACACCTTAACATAACTTTTGGGAGGCTTTAGGTCAGTTTTAGATATTTTACGGTAGTTGCTGCTAAGCAACCAAGTAACTCCGTTTTGTCTGTTCCTCAGTAGTACTATCTGCAGATGTTCATAAAACGAGTGTAAAGCTCTAATTTTTATTTTAGCTAAAAATTGGCTATTAAGGATAACATTTATATTTTTATTTAAAAAAAAATATATCCCATGAATTCTTCCTATGACTGGCTTTTATTAAAAAGGAAAAATATTCTGTGATGCAGCTTTGTTATTTTCTGGGACTAGGTAAATGTTTCTAAATTTGTCTATTGTAGGAAGAAAACTTTCGGAAGAGAAAGTTGCCTGTGGTAAGTTCGGTTATTAAAGTAAAAAAATTCAGTCACGATGGAGAAGAAGAGGAGGAAGATGATGATTATGGCTCGCGAACAGGAAGCGTCTCCAGCAGTGTGTCAGTGCCAGCAAAGCCTGAGAGGAGGTACCTGAACATGTCTGTAAATTAGTCCTCCACTGTCTGTAAGGTGGTCTTTAGCTGCCAGTGGAGTCTTTTGGGTTTCCTGAAGAGGATAATCATGAAGATAAATAATAATTTAATTTTATAACATGTAAGATTTTTGCACTGGTGTTTGAGTAGCACTTATATTAATGAGAGAAACATTTCTTAACATGGAGATGATTGCAGAGAATATTATGAACTGTAATATGATGGGAAAAACTGTTGATCAGACTCATTTAAAAAAAAACAAGTCACAAGATTTCAGTGTAGTTGGCACTTCCTAAAAACTACAGGTAGTCTGTTCAGAACCTAAGAGAAATCGGTAGGAAAAGCGTAATGGATGGCTCCCAAAAGAGAACTCAACTTAAGATGTAATAAAAGTACCTTTCTTAACTCTTTTAGACCTTCGCTTCCACCTTCTAAACAAGCTAACAAGAATCTAATTCTGAAAGCTATATCTGAAGCTCAAGAATCTGTAACAAAAACAACAAACTATTCTACAGGTAATTTAAATGTTTACATTGGGTAAATAAATGCAAGAGAGATTTCTGTAACTCTTGAGTAAGCTGAAAATAAATGCTCTCTAAATCATGGTAAATGAAGGCTCCTGCCAGATGTCAGGACTAAAATGAGGCTCAGGGAAAAGTGATTTTAAAAGATGATTTGAGCAGTTTGAGAAACTTTCCCAGCTGTCACTAGAATTTAGTTCTTTGAGCACCATGTAATGCCTCTTATTCTCATTCCAATGTGCATGAAATATATAATAAAAAAATTTAAAGGGAGTTTTGATACAGATGGAACTTTAGTATCAATAGCATTAGACTCAATATTAGATACGAATTTATGGGTGAAAAGGGAGAAAAATTGGATAATATTAAGTGGCCAAAGTTAGGGAAATTTGTTTGATTAAGACTAGTATTACAACAGAGAGTCCCAGATGGAGCAGGAGAAAGGTGAGGTGCAGAATTCAAATTCTAGTAAGAAGACCGGGCTTAATGGTCTGACTGAGACTGGAGGAACCCCGGAAAGCATGGCCCCTGGATTCTCTGTCAGCCCAGAACTAAAACAATTTCTGAGGCCAACTCTTCAGACAGGGATTGGACTGGACTGTGGGACATAAAGTGATACTCATGAGGAGTGTGCCTCTTAGCTGAAGTAGATACGAGAGACTAAACAGGCAGCTTCTGTCCGGAGGTGAAATGGGAAGGCAGAGACAGTTAGGAGCTGGTTGAATGGACATGGGGAATCAGGTGGAAAGGAGTGTGCTGTCACAGTATGGGGAGAGCAGTTAGAGTCACATAACAGTGTATGTATAAACCTGTGTATGGGAAAAAATTAAAAAATAAAAATAAATAAAAAGATAGTGTTATATGAACAGTTCGGTTTCTTTCAGTGGAACCCACTAATGAAATATAAGGCAAGAACTGACTCCAGTCCTAGTGGAGGTACTAAATCATTTATGAGAGAATATAAAGGCGTTACATGTATTTAAAACAAAGGAGATGAATCAGCTATAAGCTGATCTTGCAGAAAGTCATTCTGAAATGCAAACTAAATGATGATCGCCATATTGTGTTGTCAATAAATTCCATACTCTGTACCCCACCTGCAATACCAGTGTGTCCAGCTTGCTGTTAACACGCTGATGATAACTGCTGTCTTTAGCATGTATCTATTTTATTTCTTCTGTGGATCTGAGGAATGTTCTTCCAATATTGCTTTGCTTGTCCATTCTCTCTTGCACCTTTTTTGATGATTCCTTCCCAAAGTAAAATAAACTGTTAGCTATCAATTTTTGATCCCAGTAGTCATGTATTCCCCTTGTTTCTCTTCATCTTAATTTAACCTTGCACGTAAGATTAAATGGGTCTTAGCATATAGGGTAAGGATTGTCAAGGAAAGCCCAACACTTTACGTAGGGATTTAACCTGATTGCATTCCTTTTTCTGGTCCATTAGCAATGTTAGTCATTTAGAATGATGAGAAATATGCTCGCTATGACCTTGAAATTTCCTGCTTTTATAATAGTTGGAGATCCACAAGTTTTAAAGAAATAGCATGGAAATTTTTTTTTTACCTGGATGATCTAAGATCATAAAGCAAATACTATACTGCGTTTGGTTACAAATAAATATATATGTGCTATTATGTGTTTATGGCATGTGGCTTAACACATATAGTTGTGTGTGTGTGTGTGTGTGTGTATGAGTAATAGATAAAGTATCTCTCAGGAGTGTTGTAAGAAAATGAGGTGGTATTTCTGAACTGTTTCAAACTCCTTATGTGTTATAAACGCAAGGAAACATTTATGTTTAATATAACATATTTGCTGTTGAGTTTCGATGTCTCACTGAATTTACATTTCCATCTTTTTTCCTCATATAAAAGTCCCACAGAAACAGACACTCCCAGTTGCTCCTAGAACTCGAACTTCTCAAGAAGAATTGCTAGCAGAAGTGGTCCAAGTGCAAAGCAGGCCTCCCAGGATAAGTCCCCCCATTAAAGAAGAGGAAACAAAAGGAGATAATATAGAAAAAAGTCAAGGTAATAATTTAAATGATAATTTGCTCCTCATTACACTTTTTTCATGAGGGATTAAATATTTTCCAATGGGTTGTTATGAAATGTTACTTATGCTATGGGGAAAGTGCTGATTAGGTCTAAAAATAGAATAAGAAGGGACCATGAGGAAACCTACACTTCTCAGAAATGTTTTTAACTCTTATTTATTGGAAGTGTTTAACAGTTTCAAAAGTGGGAAGGATAGTACAATGAATTCCCATGAACCCAGTGACCCAGCCTCAAGAATTACCAAAATTTTGACGCCGTTTTACTAACCTCCTGCTTAAAGATAATGTAGATAATCCACAGTCTCCCTTCCCCTCTTTTTGTTAATCCTACCGCTGTTCTCTCAAGCTTGAAATCTTAGTTATCTTGAAATCTCGCCTTAGTGTTCTGTCTCTGTGACTGCCAGATCCGCCTTATAGTTCCCTTGACCCTACTGTATCCATGCTGTCTGACATACTGCAGTTAGCTTTCAACTGATCTTTCTGCTTCCCCTTTCCTTTTATCTGTCCCCGTTCCTGCACAGACACTCTCCTGTCTGACTTCCCAAGTGTGACTCTCATCCTCTGACTCCCTTGTGAGAGCATTTATACTATTCCTCTCATGCTTACTGTCCAGGACTGACGACGCAACCGGGCCTTTAGGTGGCTCCATCATCTGGCACTTGGGTCTGACCAGCCCTTTTCCACTACTCTGCAGCCTGTTCCTTCTATTCCTGTCAAGAAAGATTTCAGTTTCTTCTCTTTCTCTTTTATCTACAAAAATCTGAATTTTAAAACCCCAGCAAAAAATCTGTGTGGTCATTATGTTATTTCTAATTTTACGTCGTTGTTTATACTTTTTCTAGCCTTGTAATACATTTTCTTAAAACTCCCCCTCAACTGTGTCTTTAAATTGTTCCAAACTCATCTAAAAATCTACTTGTTCCATGAAGCCTTATGAGTCCATCCTGTATTTGTTTTTTCATTATCTATTTTTTTAAAGATTTTTGACTGTATGTGCAATTTGCCATACTAGCATTATATGCCATTCTGATAAATGATGGACTGAGAACAAGAAAACCCCAGAATAGCCAATGGGCACACCTGGAAAGTGTGAGTGAGCCAATTTGGGAAGACCGTCTGGAAGCTGGGAGGGATTTGGCCCACTGCAGTAGCAGGCGAGGATAACAGGCTGCACTAAGGGTTTGAGGGGCTGCAGCAGTCTGTTGTTAGGGGCCGTCAAGTTGGTTCCAACTTATAACGACCATGTGTACAAAAGAATGAAATGCTGCCTGGTCCTGTGCCTTTCTAACAGTCATTGCTGTGTTTGAGCCCATTGTTACAGCCACTGTGTCAGTCTATCTTATTGAGGGTCTTCCTCTTTTATGCTGACCTCTACTTTACCAAGTAGGATATCCTTCTCCAGGGCGTGGTCCCTGCTGATAACATGTACAAAGTACAGAATGCTCCTGAGACAGATTTATTTGTTCTTTTGTTAGTCCATGGTATATTCAGTATTCTTCGCCAACACCATAATTCAGATGCGTTAATTCTTCCATCTTCCATATTCATTGTCCAGCTTTTGCATGCATATGTGGAGATTGAAAATACCGTGGATTGGGTTAGGCGCATGTCAGTCCTCAAACTGACATCTTTGCTTTTTAACACTTTAAAGAGGTCTTTTGCAGCAGATTTGCCAAGTGGAATACATCGTTTGATTTCTTGACCGCTGCTTCCATAGGTATTGATTATGGATCCAAGTAAAGTGAAATCCTTGACGACTTCAGTATTTTTTCTGTTTATCATGATGTTGCTTATTGATCTGGTTGTCAGGCTGTTGTCTTTGATCTTCATCAATAGGTGCTTCAAGTCATCTTCATTTTCAAAAAGCAAAGTCGTGTCATCTGCATATCACAGGTTGTTAATGAGTCTTCCTCCAATCCTGATGCTGTGTTCTTCTTCATATAATCCAGCTTCTTGGATTATTTGCTTAGCATATAGATTGAATAGGTATGGTGAAAAGACACAACCCTGACTCACACTTTCCTTGACTTTAAATCACTCAGTATCCTCTTGTTCTATTGAACGACTGCCTCTTGGTCTCTGTTTACAGGATCCTCGTGAGCACAATTAAGTGTGCTGGAATTCCCATTCTTCACAGTGTTATCCGTAACTTGCTAGGACCCACAGAGTTGAATGTCTTTGCATAGTCAGTAAAACACAGGTAAACATCTTTCTGGTATTGTCTGCATTCAGCCAAGGTCCATCCGACATCACCAGTGATATCCCTCGTTCCATGTCCTCTTCTGAATCCAGCTTGAATATCTGGCAGTTCCCTGTTGATGTACTGCTGCAACCGTTTTTGAATTATCTTTAGCAAAATTTTACTTGCGTGTGATATTAATGATAGTGTTCGATACATTCTGCATTCTGTTGGATCACCTTTGGAATGGGCACAAATTTGGATCTCTTCCAGTTGGTTGGCCAGGTAGCTGTCTTCTAAATTTCTGAGCATGGTTGAGTGAGAGCTTCCAGCGTTGCATCTGTTTGTTGAAACATTTCAGTTGGTATTCCGTCAGTTCCTGGAGCCTTGTTTTTCACCATTGCCTTTGGTGCAGTTTGGACTTCTTTCTTCACTACCATCAGTTCTTGATCATATGTTACCTCCTGAAATGGTTGAGTGTTGACCAATTCTTTTTGGTACAGTGACTCTGTGTATTACTTCTGTCTTGTTTGATGCTTCCTGTGTCATTCAGTATTTTCCCTGTAATATCCTTCGATATTGAAACTCGAGGCTTGAATTTTTTTCTTTGGCATTTCTCAAGCTGAAAGAACTAATCATGTTCTTCCCGTTGGTTTTGTAACTCTAGGTCTTTGCACATTTCAGTATAGTACTTTAGTTTGTTCTCTTAAGCTGCCCTTTGAAATCTTCTGTTCAGCTCTTCATTTCTTCCTTTTGGTTTAGCTGCTCTGCATTCAAGAGCAAGTTTCAGAGTCTCTTCTGACATCCATTTTGGTCTTTTCTTTCCTTTTTAATGACTTTTTACCTTTTTCATGTATGATGTCCTCGATGACATCTCACAATTCATCTGTTCTTCGGTTGTTAGTGTTCAGTGCATCAAATCTCTTCTTGAGATGGTCTCTAAATTCAGGTGGGATGTATTTAAGGTCATACTTTGGGTCTCATGGACTTGTTTTAATTTTTTTCAGCTTCAACTTGAACTCGCGTATGAGTAGTTGATGGTCTGTTCTGCAGTCGGCCCCTGACCTCGTTCTAACTGATGATACTCAGCTTCTCTATCATCTCTTTCCACAGTTGTAGTTGATTTGATTCCTGTGTATTCCATCTGGTGAGGTCCATGTGTATAGTCACCGTTTATGTTGTCGAAGAAAGATATTTCCAATGAATAGGTTATTGGTCTTGCAAAATTCTGTCATATGATCTCCTGTGTCAATTCTGTCATGTAATATCCTGTGTCATTTCTGTCACCGGGGCCGTATTTTCTAATGTCTGATCTTTTTTCATTTCTGCTTTTGCATTCCAATCACCAGTAATTCTTAATGCATCTTGATTGCACGTTTGATCAATTTCAGACTGCAGAAGTTGGTAAAAATCTTCAATTTCCTTATCTTTGACATTACTGGTTGGCACGTGTATTTGAATAATAGTCGTATTTACTTATCTTCCTTGTAGATGTATTATATTATCCTGTTACTGACAGTGGTGTACTTCAGGATAGATCTTGAAATGTTCTTGACAATGTATGTGATGCTATTCCTCTTCCAATTTGTCATTCCCTGCATAGTAGACCATTTGTTTGTCAGACTCTAAGTGGCCAATACCAGTCCATTCCAGCTCACTAATGCCTAGGATATCAATCTTCAAGTGTTCCATTTTATTTTTGACAACTTTCAGCTTTCCTAGATTCATTCTTTGTACATTCCAGCTTCTGATTTTTAATGGATGTTTGCAGCTGTTTCTTCTCATTTTGAGTCATACCACGTTAGCAAATGAAGGTCCCAAAAGCTTTACTCCATCCATGTCATTAAGGTCAACTTTATTTTGAAGAGGCAGCTCTTCCCCAGTCATCTTTTGAGTGCCTTCCAACCTGAGGGGCTCATCTTCTGGCACTGTATCAGTGTTCACTGCTATTCATAAGGTTTTCATCAGCCAGTTTTTTCAGAAGTAGATTACCAGGTCCTTCTCCCAGTCTGTGTGGAATCTCCCCTGAAGCCTGTCCATCGTGGGTGATCCTGCTGGTATTTGAAATACCGGTGGCATACCTTCCAGCATCACAGCAACATGCAAGCCACCACAGTATGACAGACTGACAGATGAGTGGTGGCAGCAGTCTGCTCTCTGTGAAGTCTCAGATTCGATGGACCTGAGCTGGGGCTCCCTTCAAAGACAGGACTTCTGATGGGAAGAAGCTACTTGGTTGTGGAGTCAAATGTAACAGTGAAGAGACAATAGAGATAAAGAAAGAGAATATCGGATAATAGCGGGGAGGGATACAGTTAGGAAATCTCAAAATGCAAAGTACCATATTTTTTAATATGCCAAAATCAACAGAAAGTGGTCCTCTTTGAAGTTAGAAAAGCTGTCTGAACCAAACCTTCTGAGATAAGCAACAGAAATAAATGTGTCAGGGTCAGATCATATACAAAGTTAATAAAATAGAAAAGAGATTAGGACCACAGTCTCATGGGACAACTCAGTCAATTGGTATAGTTCACAAGAATCATATGTCTGTATCCTAGTGAAGTGAGTAGCCTCTAGGGTCTTAAAAGCTTGTGAGTGGCCATCTAAGACACAACTATGGGTCTTGACTCACCAGGAGCAAAATAGTAAGAAGCTAAACAAAAGCACAGAGAAGGAACAAGTCTACAAGACCCACAACCTCATCTACCCTAAGCCAGAAGAACTAGATGGTGCCCGACTACCACCACTCAGCATTCTGACTGGTGCTGCAGTAGTTGGTCCTGGATTGAATGGGAGAAATACATGGAGCAGAACTTAAATTGTTATTAAAAAAACATTAAATAAAAAACCAGACAAACTGGAACAGAGGACTCCCTGAGACTATTGCCCTGAAAGACCCTTTGATTCTAGAATCAAGCCTATTCCCTGAGATCACCTTTTTGTGAAATAGCAGAGTGGCACGTAAAATAAAGGATATTACCTGTAAGATCAGTGCCTTACTTAAAAAAACCTCATTGCTCAGGATCAAAGATGAGAAGATACGGGGGCAGAGACTGTAGAGTCCTGGAATGGGAAGAAAACAGAACACAGAAGGAACAGTGTGTTGTGATAAATGTAACTAATGTCACCGAACAATTCATGTAGAAACTCAGATGGGAACCTAACTTGCTGTGTAAACTTTCACCAAAACCTCAAAAAAAACTATTTAAAAAAAAAAAGGGAATAAAGAACAGAATAAATAGTATTACAGAGAAAATACGTGGCAAAAGCGGATCAAGTCTGTAACATGCTGTTTCAAAATGAGCTCGGAGACTTTAAGAAATTACACAAAACATGAAAAACTTAAATGATACAAGACATGAAAAACCACATGTATCAGATTAGAGTGATTTAGAAATGAAGTGACAACTCAAGAATTAGAAATAAGAGGAAAAATCCGTTTAGAAATGAAGACTAAACTAGAAGCAACTCGGGTGCCTCGAGGGAGAGTTGAGTAGTTGTGAGAGGCTGTGTAGCCCACCAAGGGGAAAGAGAAAGCTGGTCAACCCCTGAGCTAGATGAGGGAAAATCGTCTCTTTTAAAATTATCCCAGCTAATAAGTGAAAACAAAGTGATAGAATTTGAGTTTCTTGTTTTTAAATTCCCAGTGAGTTAAGAATCCAGGCATTGAGCATAATGGCTACTAAAACTTCTTTCTGTTGTACTTTTAGGTGAAGGTTTACAGAATAGTTTGTCATTAAACAGTCAGTACACATATTGTTTTATGACATTGGTTAACAACCCCACGACATGTCAACACTTTCCCTTCTTGACTTTGGAGGACCTTTTTTTTTTTTTTGGTGAAAATATACATAGCCAAAGTTCACCATTTCAAAAGTTTCTACATGTACAATTCAGTGGCATCGATTACATTCTTCCAGTTGTGCTGCTGTTCTCACTGTCCTTTTCCAAATTATTGCATCACCATTATCTTCAACTCACTGCCCCCTAGGCCTCGCATCAAACCTTTTGAGTTGCTGTTGTCAATTTGATCTCACGTAGATAATTCTTTTTTTTTTTTGTACCTTAGATGAAGATTTGCAGAACAAATAGTTTCTCATTAAACAGTTAGTACACATATTGCCCTATGACAATGGTTAACAACTCCACGACATGTCACCACTGTCCCTTCTCAACTTTGGGTTCTGTATCACCAGCTTTCTTGTCCCCTCCTGCCTACTAGTCCTTATCCCTAGACTGCTGTGCCTCATTAGTCCCATTTTGTTTTATGAGGCTGTCCAGTCCCCCGTTGAATGGTGAACTTCGGGAGTGACTTCACCACTGAGCTAAAAGGGTGTCCGAGGGCCATACTCTTGGGGTTTCTCCAGTCTGTCAGGCCAGTAAATCTGGCGTTTTTTTTGTGAGTTAGAATTTTGTTCTACATCCTTTTCCAGCTCTGTCCAGGACCCTCTACTGTAATCCTGGTCAGAGCAGTCAGTGGTGGTAGCCAGGCACCATCTGGCTGTACTGGACTCAGTCGGGTGGAGGCGTTGGTAGCTGTGGTCCATTAGCCCTTTGGACTCATCTTTTCCTTGTATCCTGTTATCTTCATTCTCCCTTGCTTCTGAAGGGGTGAGACCAGTGGAGTATCTTAGATGGCTGTTCACAGGCTTTTAAGAACCCAGATGCTACTCACCAAGGTAAAATGTAGAACATTTTCATTAAAACTGTGTTATGCCAATTGAGCTAGATGTTCCCCGATAAAACATTTTTTTTTTTTTTTAAGAAGTGAAAACCAGCTATTTTGTGTCTCCCTATGAAACACAAAGACACTACCTTAGTCTTGCCAATAGGTTTGAACCTGAGTGATCAGAGCTCTGGATCAGGCAGTCAGCTTGCAGGAAGTGCAGAGGCAGAGGAACATGTTGAACTGCATCATGAGTGTGCAAAAAGCAAAATCCAGACTCTGGGACACCGTAAGTCAGTCAGGCCAGGACTTCAGATTAAAAGACTTAAAAGATACAAGTGGCAAGGTTAAGCTATAGTGTCTAGGGATGCATACTTGTGTGATAAAACAATAAAGAAACTTAAGTCATTACTCTAAAAGGCAAGTAGTGCTTCCTTTTAGAGGGGCCTGTGGTCAGGATGGGATACATGGAGGGGCTTCTGGGGTTGCTGGCCACGTTCTATCTAGTGACCTGGGCAGTGTTAAAAGGTGTTTGCCCTCTACAAGTAAGAGGTGATGCTTTGTAAGCAACTATTATCTGTTACCATGCTTACTTGCTATCTTAAAGCTTTGTCTCTGATGGGATTTTTAAAATCTAAGTATGCAGATGTATTGGCAGTTGTTGTCTCATCTCTCCAGCCTGTGTTTTTTACTAGCCAATCGCTTTCACAATATTTGTGCTTTTTCTTCTCTGTCTCGGATCATTGTGTCACCAGAAGCTTGTTTTATTTTGTTAGTCTTTTCAAAGACTTCACACAGCAACAACAAAAACAATTCTGGTTTTATTGATTCTTTTTTTGCTTTCTCTTTCATTGATTTCTGCTCTTATTTCTAATGTGTCCTAAATTTTTTCCAATTTATTAATTCATCTTAGCCTGTCTTTTCAAATGTAAGCGTTTAAGCTGTATATACTACTTTGCATGTCACTTTTGCTGCATATCGCACATTTTGATATATAGCATTTTCATTATGATTCTAAGTATCTTTAATTTCCACTCTGATTTTCATCTTTGACCCATGAGTTATTTGAAAGTATTTTTAATTTACAGTATATGGAGGCTTTGTTTTTGCTTTTTAATTTTTAAATTATGTACTACTGACTTTATTGCATTGTGGTCAGATAATGTGATCTGTGTGATACATAATCTTTGAAAATTGTTTGAAAATTGCTGGCTTAGTGCATAATCAGTTTTGTACATATTCCAGGTGCATTTTGGAAGAAAGTGAACTCTAATTGTTGGGTTGAGAATTATGCATACATTCAATAGATAAAGTTCGACAATTGTGTTGTTTGGAACTTGACCTTGCCGAGTTTTTGGTCTGTTTGATTTATCAGTAATTGAGACGGGGTTTTGAAATTGCCTACCATGATGAGGGATTTAATTTAATTTCCTTATGTATCGATCAGTTTTTACTTTGTTTACTTTGAGGCTATTATATTAGGTGCATACATATTTTAAATTGTTACCTTTTCCTTCTAATTGAACCTTTTCTCTTTATCTGTGACCCTCAATGCCAAATGATGCTTTTTTTCATAAAGTCAGTTTTGTCTGATATTAATGAAGCCATTTAATTAGTATTTGCCTCATATGTCTTTTCCATGCTTTTATTTTCAGTTGTCTTTGTCCTTAAGCTTTAGGAATGTCTCTCTCTCTCAAATATCATAAGGCTAGGTTTCTTTTTTTTTAAATCCAGTGTAAGAGTTTGTCTTTTATTGGAGAGTTTAGACCGTTTGCATTTATTAAAATTATTGATGTAGTTCAACTGATTTCTACCATCTTCTTTTCTAATGTACATTTGCTTGCTTTTCTGTTTCTTTTTTCTCCTCTTTTGCCCTTTATTAGATTCATTAATTGCTGTTATTGTTGTTAATCACTGCAGTTCAACATTTTTTTGACTGGTTTGCAATTTAAACACTGAATTTCTGTTCTTTTTAGTAGTTACCTTTGGAATATTACCATGCAAATTTAATTTAATACTGTAAAAATTGATAATCCTGACCTGTTCTCAAGCAGTAAACAGACTTTAGAATCCTTTAGCTTCAGCCTTTATCCTCTTGACTTACATTATGTTTCCAACATTTTAGTCTTTTTGTTAGTTGCATAAAATGGACATCATTATTATAATTTTATCCATGCAATGTTTGTGCGGATTTACCTACATGTCAGTTATTTATTCTCACCTCTCTATTTGGGGATCATCATTTTCCAATGTTTTGAAGTATTTTTGAAGTATATTGTTGAGAAGTCTTTCTTGAAACAGGTCTCCTGGTAAATTTCCCAAAAGTCTGTTTACACACGAGTGTTTTTATTTCTCCTTGTTCGTGTGCAGTAGTGCTGATGGATATACAAATCTAGGTTAAAAACAGGTATTTGCTCTCATTACCTTGTTTATATCATTCCACTGTCTTCTGGCTTCCATTCTTGTTGAGTGGACTTCCGTCATTCTAACTGTCTGTCGTTCCTTTGTAGGTGGTCTGTCCTTTCTTTCTGGCTGCTTTCCAGATCTCTTTGTCTTTGCTGTTCTGAAGTTTCACTAAGACGTGTATAGGCATGGATTTTTTTTTATTTTCCTTTTTTATATTTCTTTTGTTTCTTCCTGTTTGGTATATATAGTGTAAAAAACCATATATATATTTAAAATAAAATATTTTACTTTATGGAATATATGCTTACCATAGAATATTTAGAAAAAGGAAGCAATCTAATACTTCCTGTTAGATTAAAAAAATAATCAAATAGTATAGAAAGATTTAAAATAAAAAGCGACATTCTTGTTCCATCCTTCTCTACACCACTCTCACTTCCCAGTTCTTCTTGTTAGGTGCTGTTGAGTTGGTTCTGACTCATGGAGACCTGATAGGACAGAATAGAACTGCCCCATAGGGTTTCCAAAGAGCGGCTGGTGGATTTGAACTGCTGACGTTTTGGTTAGCAGCCGAGATCTTAACCACTACACCACCAGGGCTTCTCATTCCCAGAGGCTACCATTTTTAAATGCTTCTGCTTATATATTTTTAACATATTTGCATGTGTATAATAATAAGCTTATACCACTGTTTCTTCATTTACCAACTCTAGATGGTATCTGTTGACTTCTTGCTATAATATGTAAAGAGCTGATTCATTTACACCTTTTCCAGCCTTCAGGACCACATAGCGAATCGCCATGTAGTGAAATCACTAATTTTAGGTCATTTATTGGCTACTTCTGTAATTTTAAGTACACCTAAATATTTATTTCTTGTTTGATTAACTATCTTTCAGTATATTTTGACTCCCAAAAGACACTGATATTTATGCCATTTTTGAACCCTTACATCTTCTTCCCTATCCTACTTGTAAATTTTGTCATCTGTACTTTTGTTTGGAAGCAAGCCCTAGTGATCTGCTTCTGAAAGATCAGCCATTCAAAACCATATGGAGCACAGTTCTGCTCTGACACACTTTTGTCACCATGAGTTGGAGTTGACCAGACAGCAACTGCTCTTTGGTACTTTGTATTGTCGGAGTTGATCGTATTTAGATTTTGTTCTGTTTTCCT
This sequence comes from Trichechus manatus latirostris, assembly GCF_000243295.1. Lineage (NCBI taxonomy): Eukaryota > Metazoa > Chordata > Mammalia > Sirenia > Trichechidae > Trichechus > Trichechus manatus. The sequence goes on from NW_004443981.1 coordinate 1,197,446, forward strand.
GGTTAAGGCTACTATACTTTGCAGGTAGACCCTAAAAGTTGAGAACAGCTAAGCAGCATTTACATTATTGAGATTATGTAAATATTATTCATTACAGAGCTATATTTACATTTTCAGTCTTGTACAGTTTTTTTGTGTCGGGATTCCCTAGAGTTTATTTTTTTCCTGTTGTACAGTTTTTTCCTCCCTGCTCAGGTTCTAATTTTTTGTAATTTTTTTCCTTCTTGCATTGCCTACCAGTATTACAACCTTAAAGGTCCATCATTTTATTCTATTAAATCTTTGACCTCCGTTTTTTTTAGGTACCTTCCTCTAGAGCTCTCTCTCCACTTTTTTGCTAATCTGACTGGTTGCTTTCTAGCTTTAAGACTGTCACCCGAGGAGTTCCTCTTCCTTGAGTTTGCTCCACGTTTCTTGGATCCCACTTTGTCTTCTCAGTATATTTCTTCATTTTGTGAGCACATTATGAAAACACCTCTTAGGAAAGCGTATGGTGGTTAAATTTTCCAAGTTCTTGATTGATATTTTGGCTAGATAGGGAAATCATTTCCCTAAGAACTTTGAAGGCATTGCTTCATTATCTTGAGGCTTCCATTGTTGCTGTAAGAAGTTGGTTGCCCATGTGGTTCTTACTCCATTGTAAAATACCTGTGGTTTTTCTTTTCCTCTTGAAACTTTTAGGATTTTCTCTGTGTTCTTGGTGTTCTGAAATTTCATTGTAATATGTCTAGGTGCTAGTTGAGGCGCCCTGTGGTGTAGCAGTTAAGCGCTCTGTAGAGTTAAGCGCTCAGTTGGAACTCACCAGCCACTCTGGGAGAAAGATGTGGCAGTCTGCTTCTGTAAAGTTTACAGCTTTGGAAACCCTATGGAACAGTTCTACTTTGTCTTATAGGGTTGCTATGAGTTGGAATCGACTCAACAGCAGTGGGTTGTAGATGCTGGTCACTTTTGGGCTGAATACTTTGTGCACCATCTTAACTTGAAAGTTAATTCCCTTCAGTTTGGAAAATTTCACTTGCATTATTCTTTAAACATTTTTTCTGCTGTTTTCACTGTTCTCTTCTTTTGGAAATTGTGTTAGTTGAATGATAGACTTCTAGATTGATCTTCTGTCTGCCCATCTCTTATCTTTCTCTCTTTATTTTTGACTTGATCTTGTTTTACTGTCTAGAATATTTTCTTGACTTTATCTTCAACTCCCTTACTGAATTTTCGTTTATTGAGGCGAGCACATTTGTAATTTCCACAAGCTTGCTCTTGTTCTGTTTTTCACGATACCTTGTTTTGTGGATACAATATTGTCTCAAATTTGTCTGAATATCCTGAGTAGGGGTTTTTTTCTTTTCGGAAAATTCTTTTGCCCCCTAATTGATAATTTTCTTCAAGGTCAGTTTTTGTTTTCTTGTTTTTTCTCTTTCATTTACCAACTTTAAAAAAAAAAGTCTCTAAGTATGTAGTTCCTACTCTAAGAACAGGCAGTAGTACAAAGGCTTACCTAGAGTTGTGCGGGCTAAGCTTTGCTGCATGCAGGGTTAGCGTTTCATGAAGCAGGCAGGGAGCTGCAGTTACATGCCAGGGTCTTTGCTGTTGGAGAGGAGTTTCCCTGGGGGGTGCTGCCATCCCCACTGGCTGACTAGATTCTCCCCAGATAATTTGCTCAGTTTCTTTAGAAAAGAACCGCTTTTAAAAATTAAAAATTTTATCTGTTAAATGTCTGTCTGTGGCTGTACCATTCTCAAACCTTGTTTTCAGCTCCACTGCCTTCTTGGTCGACTTTGCTCATCGCTCCAGCTTCTCTCAGTTGAATGGCCCTCTGATTATTTTGTCCATATTCAGGGCTTTAAAAATCATCTCTGCATTGTCAGCTCCTGAGTTTATATCTCCAGCCTGGACCTTGCCCCTGATTTCCGAATTGTTTCAGCTGCTTACTCTACATTTCTTTTTGGATGTATAATAAAGCATCTCAAGCTTGTCCAAAACCACCTACTGGTCTTTCTCTCCAATCTGTTCTTCCTGCAGTCTTCCTCATTTTATTGATGAAGTTAATGGCAACTGTATCTTTCCAGTTGCTGGGGCCAGAAACCTAGTGCCTTTCTCTCTCCCTCTCCTCCTTCTGTCTTGCTTTCCCTCTCCTATCCCCCGTCTTCCTCCACCTTTAGCAAATCTTCTGCCTCTACCATCCTGGTTTAGGTGACCATTCATGACTTGCCTCCACTATTGGAATAGGTACCTAACAGGTCTGTCTGCTGCCAGCCTTACCTACAGTCTGTTCCACAAAGCAGCAGAGTGGTCCTTTGAGACTGTAAGTTAGAGCATGCCCTCACCAGCCAGTATTTGTCTTCCAGAAGTTGTTGAAATCTCATCTGCTCTAGTCCTCTCTCCAGCCCCTCATCTCTATATCAGTGGTCTCCTAATTTTTTATTTTATTTTTTGACTTATTTTTTTTTATTGCACTTCAGGTGAAGGTTTACAGAACAAATAGTTTTCTCATTAAACAGTAGTACACATATTGTTTTATGACATTGGTTAACAACCCCACGACATGTCAACCCTCTCCCTTCTTGACCTTTTTTTTTTTTGGTGAAAATATGCATAGCCAAAGACACCATTTCAAAAATTTCTACATGCACAGTTCAGTGACATCGACCACGTTCTTCCAGTTGTGCTGCTATTCTCACTTTAGATGAAGGTTTACAGAACAAAATAGTTTCTCATTAAACAGTACACATGTTGCCCTGTGACAATGGTTAACAACCTCACAACACATCAACACTATCCTTATTCAGCCTTGGGTTCCCTATCACCAGCTTTCCTGTCCCCTTCTGCCTTATAGCCCTTGTC
>NW_004443981.1:1200520-1246529 GCF_000243295.1 Trichechus manatus latirostris
GGAGTATCTTAGATGGCTGCTCACAGGCTTTTAAGACCCCAGACGCTACTCACCAAGGTAGAATGTAGAACATTGTCTTTATAAACTGTGTTACACCAGTTGAGCTGGGTGTTCCCGGTGATCTCCTAATTTTTGACCATACAATTTTTTTTTTAATACAGAAAATTGTTTTTGAATGTGTACACCCAAGATGTGTATTTTATTTACATATATACACACTCACACACTTACCAGTATGTAATAAAATTGTAAAAAATGAAATTTAAGGAGGATAGGATAGAGATAGAAGTATTTCTAATTTAATTTCTGGTGTTTTCTTCCTGCACCTCAGTGGATGGTCTTAAAAACCCAGTTTGGAAATCACTGCTATGTGTTAAGGACTTAGGGCCTTTTGAAGTTCTTTACTTCATTTTTACTGACTCTCTAGAAGGAGAGGCTAGAAATGCATATAGTCAGTATGTCATGTTAGACTGGAAACACTGTGAAATACTCTTAGTAAAGAGGACTTTTATATTCAGAGAAAACAGGAGAATGCACCCCCTTCATTCTGCCACTGTCTTCCTCAGAGGTAAGTGCTTCTAACAGTTTGGTGTGTATCAATGCAGTCTTCCAGACATTTCTCATATGCACATGTGCACATTTATACACGCACATCCGTATCTGTATATATAAAATAGGAATGACACTCCATGGGTTTCGCTGGGATGGGGTTTATTCCACTTACTCTGTGGAGAGAAGCCTAATAACCTAGTCGTTATGAGCGTGGACTCTGGAGTCAGGCTACCTAGGCTTTTGTCCAGGCTCTGCTGCTTACTAGCTGACCTTCATCTCTCTGCTTCAGTTTCCTAGTCTTATAAATAGCGATAACGGAAGCACCTACCACAACGTTGTTGTGAGGATTAAATAAATGTTCAAATATGTAAACTTCCTCTGCTATTTGGATAATTACACTGGAAGCTTTGGAAGGATCTTGGCTTATTTTACATTCTGAAGTTGGACTGGGCACAGTGGGTGATACTGGAAATATCTTTTTAGGCGCCTTGTTTCTTTGTGACTTGTTCTGTTAGACAGTTTTCCTACTTTTCTTTTTGAGGCGGTGTTTGCTGCCCTCTAGTGAACCAGCTGGTTTTCAGGTGCTTCTTGGCTGAGAATGTTCTGCTGAAAAAACTTGTCCTTAATATTTACAACACATGTCATTTGTCAGCGCTCCTAAAAAATTCTGTGTGCATCCACAGCCCTGTTGTAAATTTTGCAAATTATTGTTTAAAAATTTTGAAGAATTAATTTTCAGATATGTGGAGAAAGAATAAAGGTTCTTATTATATAAATTCCAGCACATAGCTTTCTCTTTATTCTGTTTTTCTAGCGGTGTCTATTTAACTGGGAAACCAAAGGCTATAATTCTTTATTAGAATTCTTCTTTTGAAGAGGTTGGGAGAGTCATGTCCACCAAGTTGGTATCCTAAAAGTATGGCTGATTTGTTGCTTAGGGAGTAAATCAAAGTCAAAGCAACCTTTCTCAAATTAAGGCCATGGAAAGACATTCTGTATTCATGGATTGGAAGACTTTAATATTGTTTAGATGACATTATTCCCCGAATTGATTCACAGAGTCAACTCAATCTGTCAGAATCCCAGCTAACTTACTTGCAAAAAATTGACAAGATCATTCTAAAATTCATATGGAAATATAAGGGACCCTGATTATCCAAAACAGTCTTAAAAAAGAATAACAAAGTTGGAGGACTCACACCTCCCTATTTCAGAATTTACTGCAAAAGCTACAATATTCAGAACTGTGTGTTATTGCATAAGAACAGACATACAGATCTGTGGAATGGAATTGAGAATCCAGAAATAAACTCATGTATCTATGATCAAACGTTTTTGACAAGGCAACCAAGATCATTCAGTTGGAAAAGAATAGACTTCCCAATAAAGGGTGCTGAGGCAGGTGGTTATCCACATGCAAAAGAATGAAGTTAGACCAGATACAAAAATGAGCTCCAAATAAATCAAAGACCTAAGAGTATAAAGTTTTTAGGAAAAAACATAATTGTAAATCTTTGTGACCTCAGACTAGGCAGTGCTTTCTTAGATGTGACACTAAAAGTACAAGCACCCAGAGAAAAAAATAAATTGAACTTCATCTAAAGTAAAAATTTTTGTGCTTCAAAGGATACTGTCTAGAAAGTAAAAGGACAGTCCACAGAATGGGAGAAAACATCCACCAGTCAGCTATCTGATAAAGGTCTAGTATCAAACCTAGGCCAAGTCCTCATTTCCCCTCTCCTTATTAAATTTACATTGTTATATCAGTGCAGTTGAATTCATTATTACCACATATATTTTTAATGAATTTATCTATGATCATGGGTCAAACCACCTTCCCTGGCCTCTACCCACGAAGGAAATGCTGAGTACTGTCCTACAATATTTTCCAGGGGAAATGAAACCCAAGATTCTAGATAAAAGCATAATTTAGAAATAATCTGAAGCTTGAAAATTATAGTTTAATAGATGAAAGGGGAAAATATATTAAATTCACATCATCAGGTAGTTATTATTGTTATATTGCTGAATTTATGGTTCACCTTTTCAGTGTTCCTGTCATATGAAGTAAAAATAAAATTCTTTGGGTGTCACATGTCTTTTCAGCCAATCAGGAGCCAGGATTATTTTTTGTATGTCATAATTGAGTTTATTGTTGGGGGAGGAGCTGTAAGTAGGACTCAGGAGATAAAGAGGGCCACATATTAGGGCTTCTTAGTTGTAGCAAAGAGAAGATTGGTCTGGTTTGTTTAGCATTTTCAAATTTGAGTTCTGACCCTAGAAATGTGCAACCCTATCTTTTTAATTATAGGTTTTGAAATGTTATTTACTCTTAATACTTCCTCAGGTAGCAGCCTTGATCACTTCTTCTACTTTTGATGAAGCAGTTTAATGGGCTGTGAAGGAAAGATTCCCAAATAGTAAAGGAGATAGAGAATTTTATGAAAATGTCTTCAAGGTTTCAGTCATCATCACCGATTTTCTTCTCACCGGGGCCAGTTGATTTAGGTTCTGTAACAAATTCCTCTTGTTCACTGAATGAGCTAGACAGTATTTCACATCTTTTAAGGAAAATCTCAACTGATATCAATGAAATTAAAGGAATGAAGGCAGCAATTTTGACAGTAGAAGCAAATCTTTTTGATCTGAATGTTAGAGTATCACAGAACGAAGCAAAAATTTCATCTTTGGAGGTTAAAATGAATGAATATTCAGCATCTACATCTGAATGCAGCAGACAGTTTGAAGATCTTCAAGAGGAACTAGACTTTGAATCACAGTCAAGGACTACTGATATAAAAATAATTGGCTTCCTTAGAAACATTGAGAAAGGTAAACTCTTTGTAGTACACAGTATCTTCTAGGTATTCATCCTTTATATCATTCCACTGTAGCTGAGTGGAGGCAGCAAGTCATAAAGAACTTGAATTCTTCATGGACCTTTAATGACAAATTTGAACTCTACGTGATTTAACCTAGAAGCCTACCTAGAGTTTATCAGAATTCTGTCCTTGATTAGTGTTTTGAAAAGGTAGAGGAGTGTAAAGATGAAGCCAAACTTGAAATGTGAGAGAATGGTTTTTTCATGTATCTGAGCGAAATTACTTTAAAATGTTTAATTTCTTCATTCACTGTTCATGTTAAAGAGCCCTGTTGTAGCATTTGAACCTAGTACTTGGATCGGAAGAGCTTTCTTAATAATATTTCAGTATTTTGAACCCTATGAAGTACATCCCTTTGTACACTGTGGTGTAACGTGTTTGTTTTAAATCAGCGAGTGCGTGATATCTGCTAAGCACTCTGGTTTCCAGAGAAGATTGATATCCACCCATCCCTCAAGGAGCTTACCATCAAGCCTTGTATGAAAATTGCAAACATACCTAAGCTGGAGAAGATCAGTCGTAGGTCACTGTTTTGTTTTTCGTATGGTTATTAGGGAATTATGAACCTGTTTAAGGAATAATAAATGCTATAGATTGAGCTGAAGAAGGACATCATGCTTGGTAGAGTAGAGGATCAGCGAAAGAGGAAGACCCTCAATAAGATGGATTGACACAGTGGCTGCAACAATGGGCTCAAACACAACAATGATTGTGAGGATGGCACAGGACCAGGCAGTGTTTTGTTCTATTGTACACAGGGTCGCTATGAGTCAGAACCAACTAGACAGCACCTGACAACAATGTAGCTTGAGCATCTATCCTTATAGGTGATCCAAATGATGGTTTTTATGCTTTGCAGATACGGGATCTGGACCACAGAGCTCTGAGTGACATACTTGTTCATTTTAGAAGTTTGCCTTTTGGGAACTCCATGACCATATAACAACTGGAGTGTCTTGTTTTATATTGTAATTCCAATAGGTTTTGTTATCTTAAAAGATGAGGAGTGAGGGGACAGTAGGGAGTGGGAAGGTGGGTTGTAATGGTGAGAGCTCAGGTGCTCGAGGAAGGTGTTTGCAGTTGGCTGTGTTCCATCTCCCATGGCGGGTCCGTGAAGTACCTTCCCCTAGCTTTTCCACCCTTTCTATCTTTATCTCCACCATTTACCTCCAGTTTGAGAATACTGACTTCCTGCCGTGGGAGGACCAGAAGTGTCCTACGTTGTAATTTTTGGTTCAACCCTGAGTTCAGCTTTTTGGCCCATAAGATATGCTTTTTTTTTTTTTTGTAAATATTATTAAATTATGTCCCTGAAGCTTTAAGTTATTTCTTAGACTTTCAGTTAAGAACCCAGAAAGATTATTTTTGGCTTAATTTCTGGGAAACACGTATTGGTATAGTTTGTTCTTTAAGTTTAGTGAAGTTTTAAAATTTATATTCTAGGACCTCAACAAAGGCAGTTGCTTTCCCGACTGCAAATTGATCCAGTAATGGCAGAAACTCTGCATATCAGTCAAGGTTGGTAAGAATCCTAAGTTTTCATTGTAGTCTAGCATTTTCAGTAGCTATTTCCACCTCATTTAACGTTCTTGTATGCCTCAGGTCTGCCCTGACGTGCTGTATTTAGATCTGTGAAAATCCTGGAGGGCTGGGAGACAAGGTCGCGTTTTCCTCATGTCACGTGGTGTTTGTGTTTCCACCTCATTCAGAAACTTCCTTTCTTTGATGCTCTTCCACCCAGGTCCCTGCCATCTATGGGCTGTGTGCTCCTTGCCTATCAGGGACGACTGAGTTCCTAACCTGTTCTCTCCCTCTGTACCCAAGTCTTCTCATTGCCCTGAGTTGCTTTAGCATCCTTTCTTCGGCCTGTTAACCTTACCTCCAGTGACCCGCACTTTTACTTCAGTTTAGAATCTCATCACCAGGGCCACACCCTAGTACTTCTTGGAACCACTGTAATTTAGTTTACCTGTGTCCCCTGTCCCCAGTGCACACTGACACACACACCATGAGCTACTTTAGGACTGGATCCAGTACCTTATTTATCTCCATTTCCTCAGTGCCCAGCCCCTGCCAGATGTCTCTTCAGAGTTTGATAAATGCCAGATAAATAAAGGACACCGGTGGATACCTGAAATCTCAAATTCACAACTCTTTTCTCCTGCTTCCTTCTGTTTTCCCTAAGCCTGCCCTTCGTTGGAAGCTCTGGTCCCTTGACTCCACCCTGTCAGCTTCCTGAATTTTCTTCCCTCTCAGTTAGGACTCCACAGTTAGTACTTCTATCCCTGACCCTTCCCTGGCCTCTGTCTCAGAGAAGAGAGGTGTGCTTGTCCCCTGTGAGGCTCACCCACCACCCAGATGCCAGATCCTAACCCATTTGCTGAACATTCTGATGTCACCACACGCCTGTAGCTTTTGTCTCTGCTTCTCCTTGCTGCCTACTAGAAGTGTTTAGATGTTCTGCATCCTTGATTTTGTCCTATCATCTCCAACATTCCGTCCTGCTTTCTACGTAAGAACATTTTCTTTCAAAGAGTTTGGCAGCCAGATTCTGTGTATGTTGTGTCCATTTCATAAGCTTTTGCTCATTTTTTCTTTTCTGTTTCCTTTAGATTTTATTTTTATCCAAAGTGTACATATAGTTGGAAGTGTCAGGTAGTTCTGTGAGACTTACTACAAATGACTGCAGTCCTTCACTTAGCTCCTGTCCTGTTTTTTATTTCTGAGAGCACTTTTGTTTCTTCATGTTCCTTTTTTATTTCTTTTTTTAATTTTAAGAAGACTGATTTTGTTTCATGGGTACAGTACCTTTTGTAAAGATAGATTTTGGTATTTTTTCCCTCCCTCTTTGGTCTTGTTTTCTCCAGGCTGTTTGTTTTGACTGCTGTCTTTCATGATAGATGTTTTCTTCAGATGTCTGAGGATCCTTGGCTGGACACTTAAATGATGATTGGTGTTCTTGATTCATGAGTCAGGGGAGCTTTTGACTTCAAATTTGAATGTAGATCTGCCATGGAGAATGATTTGTCTTGGCTCTAGTTTGGGGGAACCCCTGACATCAGTGTCTTTAGGCCTTTCCTCTTAGGTTGGTCAACGTCTCCAAAGAAGGATATTTCAGACGATGCCTTGGCTGCCAGAGCTCTGGAGCCAAGTAGAGAAAGGGCTGGGAAGGCGCCTCAACCCCAGTTAGTATGTAATGTTCAGTTAACAGCTCCCATTTCTGCATAATAGGTTTTTCTTCAGCATGATTGCTGGCATCTCTCTGTTTTTACCTCCGCAAGGATCCAAAGCTTCACTTTTATCCGTGGGAGAATGTATGAAATTAGCAAAGGTTATCAGCAACTCAAACTCGTTTATTTTAATAGTATGTATTTGGTTTGTTTTTATTGTAGCGTCTTGCCATCAGAGACCATGATGCTTCACCCATAGGCCTCTCCAACAGTGATCAACAGGGAAACACATCTCTAACCTCTCCAAATATGTTCAACTTAGAGTTAGGGGAATAGGCGTGATATGTATCAAAGACAAGAAAAGAGATAAATAGAATTAGAATTTAGGAAGAACTAACTGCTTCTTAAATAGACACTCTTTAACTAGTCCTTTTTGCCCAATCTTCTCCCCCACCTCTTCCTGAAATCCACTGTGCTGCCAGTTCCTCAGCCCATGGAGGATTTGGGATCTGAATTGCTCCGTGACTGGCTTAGGATTCAGCTTTTGCGGATCTACTAAGTTAGTTCCTCCCTTCTATCTGCTTTCCGTTTTTAAAATGCTATGGTGGTTTCTCCTTTACCAGTTATTTTCTTTGTGGGTTTATGACCGCCCCCCCACCCCCCAACCCTTTACTGGCATTTTAGTGGGGTTTCAGAAGGGAGCAAGAGTAAATGCATGGGTTCAGCCTGCGGTCTTTACCCAGAAGATCTCATTTACTCTCCCAGCTGTCTGGTTTCCACTTGACCCAAGCTGTTGATGTTATCCTTTACAGAGGTGGCCAACGGCTCCTGAAGACTGTGAAGATCTGTTTTCAGTGCTCACCTTCCTAAAATCTATAGCATGTAACACTTTCCCAGGTTTTCTTCAGTCTTTTGATCCTTTGGCTTCCAAGACTTCACTCTCTTCTTATTCTCCTAATTGTTCCTTTTCATTCTCCTTTATCAGCACCTCTCCTCCTCCACTGCCCTTAAAATGTTGACTTTACCATATGTCCTGTTCTCAGCAATATTTTCATCTCCACATTCTTGCAAGATGCAAACTAGTAGAAGCATTTGGCCTCAAGAAGTGGAGGGTGGTGGGAAGGAGTCCAGTGGCCCTTGGACCAAATCCCGGGCTCCACCACGGCTGGCCAGGAGCCTTCAGTGCATCATTGACTGAGCTGCAGATTGGTCATCTGTACCGGGGCAAAATCTACTTCTTAGGCTTTGTGTGAGGACGGGTAGGTGAGAGCAATGTCTAGCACTGAAGATGTACAGCTTATTGAACCCTCTTATTTTACCTTCAGAGTCGACATTGCTTGTCTTCTTTCCCTCTTCTACTGAGGGTCGTCTGAATTTTCACCTTTTTCCTAAGTATCTGCCTGAGAGTGCCACAAACTAAACAAATCTAAAATGAAACGTATCTTTATCTTTGCCCCCTTTTAAATCTGCTCTTTCTCCTTTCCTTTATTTCCTGTTTCCATAAATGGCATCATCATCTGCCCAGCGTCTCAGGTTTCTCCTCCTCCTCCTGCTGTGTCTCTGTCTCTCTCTGCCATCTTTGCTGCCCCCTCTGGGATGGTGGTTGAAAACTGCAGCTGCTGTGAGCTGCTCCTGCTGATGGGAGCGTGGTGTGTGTCTTCTCTTCCTCTTAGCTGTGTTAGAGTAGAACAAGGGGTTGAGAATCTTTTAACTCAGCCTCACTGTCTCTTGTGGGCAGCAGCCTCTTAACTGGTATCTAGGACTTCAGTCCATTCCTAGTTCTGTTTCCCTAAAAGCTAGTTTAATCATGTCACCTCCCTAGTTAGAAACCTTTCTGGATACTTCCCTACTTAAAAACCTTTCTTGATTCCTTATTACTTCTAGACCAAAATCTAAACTCATTAAGACATACAAGACCCTGCATTATACGCCTCAGCCTTTCTTGCCACTCACCTGCTGGACCTACCACACACGCCCTTCCAACCACATCACATTTCTCACTACTTCTCAGACTTCTTGTGCCTTGTCATGGCCCTTGCCTTTCTCTGCAAGGTTTCCTCTGCCTGGAATGCTCTACTTGCTCTCCAGCGCATACTCTTCTTCCAGTTTATTTCTGCTCTTTCCCTTAATACTTGCTTCATATGTTCCATCCTTGGTAAACGTTTCCTTAATTTTCCAGAATTAAGTAGGTTCCTTTGTATTCTTCCAACACCTTGTTCATACCCTTTTTTGGGCCACCTTTTGGGTCATGCTGTTCTGAAAATTACATATACGTCTATTTTTCTACTTTTTTCTTTGCGTACCTAGCAGAGGGCTGTTCGGTATTCAGTAAATATTCGTTCAGTGAATGAACACAAATATTTATTCTGTGAATTTCGGTCCCTGTTATTTAGCTGTTTAAAAGAAGTACAACTTGTTAATTTTTTTGTCAGTTGATGGCATATTGATATGCCACCCATATCCATCCTAGGCTGCAGGTCTTGCATGTTTTATAAAGTGGACAGGCTTGAAAAGTAAGTTGTAGATGATGTTAGCTTGTGGCTATTTGCATTGAAGGTCAGAATATTTTCCTTGCCATGTCTTTGTAAATACTCTCATCTTAAAATTCCTTTTCCAAGTAATTCTCTACCTACAAACAGGTAGAAATTACACAAATTCAATATTTCCTCAAGATGTATTCTTGTTTGTAAGTGGTACTGTCCAAAATGATCAAAATCGATTTTAAAAAGCAGTTAAACAGTCTGTGTATCATAACTGTGTGTGTTATAGCATTAGGACTCTTAGATTATCCATGTTTTTAGAAAAGCTTGTACTTAAAGTAAGTGTATATTAGTAATAATATCCCATTAGATACCTCACAGAAGCTCTTTGTATTGTGGGCAGGGAGTGTTAATTAGAATCACTTGGTAATGTGCCAGCTGAGGAAAAGAGTACCTGAGTTCTCTGAAAAGGTGTCTGGCATAGAATCACAGCCTATTCCTGAGGAGAACCGATTGTAATTTTCCTTTGAAAATAATCATGAATATGTAAAAGACTGACCTTCTTCTCACATTGTGTGATGTTGGGGATGCAAGGTATATTCAAAAGTAAACATTTGTGGCCAATTTTTTTGGCTCAGATTACTATGACATGGAATCCATGGTCCATGCAGACACAAGATCATTTATTCTGAAGAAGCCAAAGCTGTCTGAGGAGATAGTAGTGGCACCAAACCACGAGTCGGGGATGAAGACTGCAGATACCCTTCGGGTACTTTCAGGACACCTTATGCAGACTCCACGGTAGATGGTTTTTTTTTTTTCCCTTGTGTAGCTCATTTGTGTTGATTAGATGGTACAGGCTAACCTTAGTTCCCAGCTTCTGCCCTCCTGCCCCAGGCCTCCATGTAGAGTGCTTGTATTGCTGCAACAGTGAGGCCATGCATAGAAGCCAGATTCTATTTTCAAAAAGTCCAATTCATCTTTCTTGTTCAGAAATCAATTAGCCTGCACATAAAAACTCAGTGTATGATTTAGCTGTGTTAATAAGACTTTTGTTTATACACATCCAGGAAATGAAATTTAAAAAGCCAGGTAATTAAAATCAGGAAATTTCTCTAGGGAGAGTTAGCAGATGGGGTTGGGGTGATTTTTTCTCTTAGAAAATGGACAAAATGTTCTATAAAGGAACGAACATACAGATAATAAAATCAGCATAAATATAGAACTGCTGGCCAGTGTATTTGTAGCATAGATGGTATTTTTTAAGTTTATTTCCATGTGACTCTCTGAGGGTCAGATGGACCCAGGGGTCAGTGTTGAGGGGAGATTGTCTCAGTAAGTGCAGGCTGGAGGGTCGTGGATGGGGCTGTCGTAGTGACTGTATGGCACCACGTGTTAGCAGCAGTCCCTTAATGCCGTCCCTGAAGTCCTACTAAGGCTTTTTTACTGGACGAATGTGAAGCAAGTCAGGGAGGGGTAGTTCTGAAGAGCACTTTAGGAGGCACAGCTTTTTGTGTTTGTTTCCCTAATTCTATGGTATTTTCTATCTGTCTGGCAGAGATCTTGTACAACCAGATAAACCTGCAAGTCCCAAGTTTATAGTGACGCTGGATGGTGTCCCCAGCCCCCCAGGATACATGTCAGATCAAGAGGAAGACATGTGCTTTGAAGGAATGAAACCAGTAAACCAAACTGCAGCCTCAAACAAGGGACTCAAAGGTCTCCTCCACCCACAGCAGTTGCAGTTGATGAGCAGGCAGCTTGAGGACCCAAATGGTAGCTTCTCAAATGGTGTGTTGAGAGCTCAGATGATCCCTTTTCAGGGGGCTCTCATTGTGAAGGAATCTTTGACATGTTTCTCTACCTTGAATGAATATTGGTTGGAGGCTTTGTATTTTGTTTGTATCCAGTGGTAGCCTTTTTTATTCCTTCAGACAAAACTACTAGTTAAATTTGAGACTGTGATTGGAGTGCTAACATGGAGTTCAGCCATGGAGCCCTCTTAATTTTGCTTGTTGAAGGATGGATGCTCATTCTTGATGCCTTATTTACTTTTTTTTTTTTTTTTTAAGTACTTATTATTTCCCTTTGTACTAGCAATAGTCTTTCCTGTAACTAATTTGATCTTGAGAGAAAAATTAATTTGGCTTTCGATGCTATTTCTGCTTCAGTGGAATTTTCTTGAAAGGAGTTTCTTGCCTGATTTGTTAAGATACTTGTTGGAGGTATAGAAAGGACTTAATACCTAAAGTTATATTGAAAGGTAATGTTTGGCCGAGACAGATGAACTCAATTCAGATAGCGGCATGCCTCTAGGCAGGTTAACGTTTCTTACGACCGTTTCTTCTCTCACTGGACGCCAGTGGTAGCTAAAGCACCACTGATCATTTTCATTCATGATAGAGAATGATAAGCATGCTCCTCACACCTTCTAAAGTTTTTAGAAAAACCTCTTCACTGTCAGGGAAGATAATTACTGAATCTTAAAAATGCACAGTTTCAAAGAAAAAACAATACAGTAGTAATTACTTCGAAAAATTTCTCAAGTAATCCTTTTTGTGGCATAGTTATGAAAATGTATTGACTGTCTTTTTTAATCATGAAAAATAGACATTAGGAAGAGGTCCTGAGTGAGTGATGGTTAACTAAAAGCCGTACTGCAGTGAGTCAGTATTGGAGTGTCGTGGTTGTGATTGATGGAGGGAGGTGTAACAATGAAAATCTGACCCCTTGATAGAAGGAGGAAGAAGGTTTGTCCCTGAAATATCAAGATCTTTGTATCAGCAGGAAGGAAGACAAAAATGCCAACAGAGGTGGTAAGAACTGTAATGGTCAGGCAGTACAGATTTCTTGATGCCATGTATTTTTTTCTAAAATGAGAGAATTCTTGGGTTTCAGTTTGGTAGAATGATTTTTTTTTTTTTTTTTTTGGTGGGGGTGGCATGCTAGTTTTGTTTCAATGTCGATTTCCGTGTTGGATCCATTGGTGTAGATGTAGTAGGTGGAGACACTATGAATAGCACATTGATGTGAAAACTCTTGGCTAGGTTGTACAGGTGCCAAGGCCGGTACGGAGACCACTGTGGTCAGTGGGGAGCTGCCTGCCCATGGCTTTGATTTAGGCTTCCTCTGCTGCTCAGGGATGAGGCTTTGGCTCTGCATTGCTCTCCGCCTTCAAGCAGGGAGTTTGAAACCTTGTAACTGCTTTTGGTGTAACTGCTGTTTGCTAGTTGTTTCAAAGGTACTACCAACAGAAGCAGCCTCCATTTTAAGCCACTCCCACTAGCCGTTATTCTGTGGCAGCACAGATTTTATAGTTTTCAATATTAAATGAATTTGCTTCTTGAAACTCAAGCAGGAGAAGTTTTAGTAGCTTATGAAATAAATGTTAGTCGGAGGCCTTTGTATATACAACTTAACACATTCCCTTGTATTTAACTTCTTTTATATCGCTCGCGAGTATCCAGCCACCTTACTTACTTTCCAGCCAAGCTGCTCTGTTAGTCTTGTCTCATTTGTACCGGCCTCTCATACATATACCATAGTCTAACGTATGTTCTTTAAGAGCAGGGCACGACACTTTCTTTGCAGGGGTGACAAAAGACCCATTTAAAAGTGGGGGAAACTCCTCCCTCTAGCCCTACCCAGTTTTCTTTGGAACTAAGAATACTTCCATATCCTAGAGCCAAAATAACTTTACTGAGTATGTTTAAAGTACTATGGGAAATTTATATATTGGGTGTAGCCATAATAGTTGTTTGATGATGCTCCTGTCTGAGCTGTGTGGCGGATTTGTGCCTTGTACCCCTATAATGAACACTGAAGCTCAGTCTTCATGACCAAACAGTCGTGAGACCCAGCTTCATGAGAGCAGTAAGCACTCATAATACTAGTTGCTGCTGCTGTTAGGTTACAGTTGGTTGGCTATTTCGCATTCTTTACATGTAGTCATCAAACTCGAAGGAAGACATTATTTTCTTTTCGTATAGATGAAGAAATTGAAGTTTAGAGATGACAGATGACACTTGCCCAGAATGTATATAACTCAGCTAGTAGGTTACAGAGCCAAACTGGAACTGCCTGACCTGAGGCAGATGACTAGAGGAATGGGATTGGAGTGCTACATGACTTCATAAACATGAATATAAACCATGATATGTTAATACTCATGACTTTTTTTTTCTTTTTGGCTAGAGTGTCTTGGGCCAGAAGTTGGCCACTAAATTTGGGCCTAAAGGTGTAATTTCACTTATTTTATTCAGTGGTTTAAATTTTAGTTGCCAGTATTTAAAATTTAAATGTCAACATAAAAAGATTTTGGGCTCCCTGAAAAAGGAGACAGTCTGGCAACACGGGCCCCTCTTTCCCATGTCAGAGTACCTGACATTGTAATTGGACAGGACATAGTGATTGGAGTGTCAGGGAGCCCTGCAGATGGTGGGTGTGCTAGTGCCCGCCTCTCCCTTTGTTTCCCCAACACGGAGAAGTTCTTGCCATTCACCATCTTACACCAGCCTGGTGATCTTCTGGGCCCTGTAGGTGATGGTATTGGTGACCCATTTAGGCAAAAATGTCTCCCTCGTTTTTTAGACATTGCTGTGAGTTTATCACCTTGACTTAGAAACTACATATACCCCAGTAAGTGGGAACATTTTTTATTTGGACTTCATAGTCTTGCCTGAATGTTAGAGTTAATTCACATTCCTTACCACCTTAAAGGTGTTTTCAGTTTCCATGTATTTTTATCATCTCCTAGTTGACATCCTTCCCTCTCTTACATTTAACCCAGCTCTGAAATAATACTGAGAATCAGAGTTTAGTGCTAGAACTTTGGCTGTAGTAACAGAGTCCCTGTCCAGTTTACTTTTCACAAGAACTGCAGTTTCTGTCCTGATTATCTTATAGGATTCTATTACCAGTGTTCATCAGATTATTTGGGCTCCTTTGTTTTGTGTTACTATGAAAAGAATATAAGATTTTAAGACTGGGGATTAAGGGAAATCTATTAAAGGGGCCATGTACCCAACTGATCATAATTAATGAGATCCTTTCCCTTTGTAGCTGAGATGAGCGAATTGAGTGTGGCACAGAAACCAGAAAAGCTTTTGGAGCGCTGCAAGTATTGGCCTGGCTGTAAAAATGGAGATGAGTGTGCTTACCATCACCCCGTTTCACCTTGCAAGTAAGTAGCATCAAACTGATTTAGGTGTTCAGGTTAATGTCTATAGCTTATCGCTTATTTTCTTCTCTATGGATAAATTTCAACAGCTTGTTATAGTTTTAAAACTAAACGCAGTGGCACTTGCCACAGCCCCCCCAGAACAGTATACCTCTGTGTCTGTGTGGTTGCTGGGCTGCGGGGGAAGGGAAGATGGGGAGGCTTCGTGGTGCCTCAAACCTGGGAGATACTGAGATTTCTGGTTTCCTTGAGGGTTCTGTACATAACTGCCCTCGTTTGTATGTACTGTGTTCATACACACATACACAGATTATTTTGAAGAGTTGGGAAAATTTTAGTTAACAGTAATGAGAAGATGTTTTGGACTTGGGTTTTTTTTTTTTTTTTTTTTAACCCACTGGCTGGTTCAATGTAATGAGCTTTGTGAGAGGATGTTTAGAAGAATTTGTTTTTTAGCCCTGTAGGTAGAATTTCTCCATGTTCTAGCCTCTTTAAGGAACTTCTGATGTGGGAATAATATGGACATACTTACTGGGAGACCATGGGATGGATCTCTTTAGTTGTAGCATGGTGCCTTGCACATAAGATATGTTCACTGTATTTTTTGGTTTACTTCATAACAGTTACAAACATAAGACTTTGAATAGAGAGTAAGTGGTGTGATTTTATCACACACACAAAAAAAAGCTTTTGCCTTTCATGGTGAGTTGGCTTGAGCTGAAAAAGTTTGGTATTATCCTTGGCTCTGGAATAGACAGTTGTGTCCTATTTGATATCTTGCCTCATTTAAAAATGGAGTATCCTTTTTTTCTGTTACTTCTGTGTTTCTCAAAATAAGCAGTGATGATAGTGTATAAAAGAGCTCTTAAGTGTGAATACTACGCTTTTTTTTTTCAGAGCCTTTCCCAATTGTAAATTTGCTGAAAAATGTTTGTTTGTTCATCCAAATTGTAAATATGACGCAAAATGTACTAAGCCAGATTGTCCCTTCACTCATATGAGTAGAAGAATCCCAGTACTGCCTCCAAAACCAGGTAAGTGACTTTGTGCACTACATTGAGTACAAAACGGAAAATGGTGTTTTGTGAATGTAAACTGAATTTAAAAAAAAAAAAAAGTGTTAGAAATCACTTTGACAAAAAATCAGTTAATGTAACCAGTCTTTAAAGAACAATTATGTCTGTCCTATAATATTCTGATGTGTCTTATCTTGACTAATGTATAAACCTTATTCTATTTTAATTTTTAAAATGGTTCCCACCCCCATAAAAAAAAAATCACTTGATTTATATCAATCTTTGTCCTTATTTTCATCAGCAGTTACAACACCAGCACCACCTTCTAGTACTCAGCTCTGCCGTTACTTCCCTGCTTGTAAGAAAATGGAATGTCCTTTCTATCATCCAAAAGTAAGAACTTTTATTTTCCCAGCAATCAACTTAGTGACAACTTCTCAATTCTGAGATCTGGAAGATCACGAGTACATGTAATGGTTTGCATTTTTTCCAGTTCAACTTGTTTGTCAGAGTTTGCTCGATAGCCCTTGAGACCTTTAAGTTATTCCCTCGATGTTACTGTGCCCCAGTCTGGCCTCTTAGGCCAGGTGTCCTGAACTATTTAATGTTAGTATCCCTAAGCTCTCAGGAAAGGGAGCTCATCTTTATTAGTCACATTTTCCATTCTTCTCTTCCCCTAAGCATGAGGAGGGTGTGTTTTTACTTTTTATTTTACCTAATGCCAGAACTGAGATGATGAAGTCTAACTGTACTGCTCAACACCATCCAAGCTTGTAGCAATAGTTTCAGTGTGCTAAAGATTGGTGTGCTGTATCTCTACTTGTTCAGAGTGCCTCATCTCCCCAAGAGAGCAGCCGGACGACCATATGAAAGACCCTCACTTCCCCCAACTGTAACTGGGCAGAGAATAGTGACAGGTGTAAATGATGCTGGGCCGGGTGTGCGAAGATGAATACTACATTGGTTAGAAGAAATCTGTATGTTGAGGTTCCTTTTGAAATTTCATTTGCTGTGATCTGACTAGGATTTTGTGTCTCAGCGGGGGCAGGGGGTGGATTTGTGTCTTGTTCATTTATCAAGGCTTCAGTAGTCCTAACATGACGGGCAGTATCTCTTGCGCCATTTCTGGTTAGGGTGGGCTGGGTACTTGCATCTCAGGTTGTTGTGGGTTTACTTGTATTAGCTTTGCAAATGTTGTTGAAACAACACTGTCTTCAGCACTGTAGGTTTAACACTCAGTGTACAAGACCTGACTGTGCGTTTTACCATCCCACCATTACTGTACCACCACGACATGCCTTGAAATGGATTCGACCTCAAACCAGGTAAAGATTAACATTAGTTTTTCCAGTGTTACTTCAAACACTTTTTCCTAATATAGGTGGGTGGTTTCTCAAATTTATAAACTCATAAGTATTGGGGAAACTGCAAGCTAGCAATTTGATTTTTTTCTGCTGTTTAATTATACAAGGGTCCTTTGAGAAATAATTTGTTACAGTGACCAAATTTTGTTTTATCCAGTGATTGATTACCTAGATCATCTCCGAATCAGATTTCTTTTACTCCTGATCATCCACTATGTGAGCAAATACAAAGGCCTTTAGGAATACACACACACACACACACACACACACACACACAGCGTATGAATATCAGATCTATCTTCCTAGACATTAGCAATTATAAAACATTGAAAAGAAGTTTCAAAATATTTTAGTGTGGCCTATAAGTTTAATTATGTATGTTATTATTATCTTACATGTACCTTACATAATTGAATAATCTTAAAAATCTGATATTTACATTGTAACTTGTAGACCAAATACTCACTGTCTGAAAATATTCAACTTTAGCTGAGATATATGGTATGTATGGATGCAAAGCAGTGTAACATTGTTGGTTCTGTTTATTCAGTGAATGACACCCAGTCCTACCCGGCAGAAGATCGTGGGTTTTGAAAGTTGCCATCTACTGATGAAAGATATTCTACAGAACTTGTCAAATCTTTGAAACCTGGAATATATTGCTTTCATAATATCAAGTTTATTGCCTATCTGAAGTGTCTAATTTTTCAAGCTTGTAAGGTGTTTAGTGGTTTTAACATGGAGTGTTTTTTGTTGTTGTTCATTTTGTTTGTTTTTACTATGAAAAGACAGTTCAAGGAAAAGCTAAAGTCTTTTGAAACGTGTGAGGCATGTCTGTACACTGCTATTTTAAGTATCAGCATTTGTAATGTGGTATTTTTCAAAATCCACTGTGAAAACAGAAGCGTGGCCGGAAGTGTTGAGGTGGCTTACAATAGTCATTCAGTTCTGTTTGTTTTTTCTTTGTTGTTTGTCTTTTAAGTGAATTTACTTTGAGAAGCATACAGGCCTCTCAGGTTGAGTGCCGCTTAGGTAAAATGGTTCCTCACCTTCTGGGAAAGGACTAGAGAGGTAGATGTGTAGTGTGAAAACTGTTGGAATGGCAAGTATAAAAAATGTGAACACTTCCTTAAAATGCTTTCATTTACTATTAACATATGCTCTTTAAATAAATATTTTGGGGAACTACATTATCACAAAATTATACAAATTTTTTTACAAGTATATATATATATCCATAAAGTATCAGAAAACAGATTTTAAACTCACAAGATATAGCCATACATATATATACTCTTACATTCTGAAAAAAACATTCTTCGAAATAACCTCACAGAAGATACACTTAGTTACTACTAAAGATAATTTTTGAAATGTAAAAATTAGATTTAAATAGTATATTTTAAATGACAGCTATATAATTATAGAGATCGGATGGGTAAACCTCAAAATAGGACTAAACTTCTGGACTGTTGAATTAATATACAGAGTTTTGTGTGTATGGTTTTTAAAATTGTTAAGGCAAGAAGTGTCAAATGCTTTAGAATTAAATAACCAATGGATCACTGATTTAAAGATACATACTTTTTTTTTTTTTTAAATTAAAGCTACAAAGTAGTTAGAAAAGAATTAATGCAAAATGGATAATACAGACTTAGACATTCTCAGGACCAAATTAAATTAGTGCTGTTTTAAAAAAAAATTCATTGACTTGCTTAGTCGTGAAGCCAGGGGACATAATAAAACCACACGTGTAAAAGAAAGTCCACGTTCAAGAGCATAAAGCCAGCAGTCAAAGGTTTTGTGGTCTTTTGGTTTTCCAATGGAGAGGAAAGAATCAACCAGTTATTAAACCATTCTGTAAGTTGCACTTTGCTGTGCTGATCTCAAAGACTTGACACGTGAGGAAAGACAAAGCACACAGTAGCATAGAGCTATCATGTCGTTAGGCTTAGGTGGAATGACAATCCTACTTTCTTTCAGAAGAGTTTACTCCACTGAACTTAAGGCGTTCATTCCAGAGTTACTAAATTGATAACGCTTTACTGTCTCTGCAGAAGTAATTTGTTTTAAATTTCTGAAAATACAGACTCTTTTTATTATTTATACATGGCATACAGTTGCATTCTTATAGTTCTACTATAAAGAACATAAATGGAAAAAAAAGGGCTTAAGTGGTTTATTTTAGCCATTTTACGTCAAGGAAATAACATGCTAAAATCTGACCATTTTTTGCTATTTAACAGAGACTACCGGAAAACATTTAAGAGTGTAATGTTATCATTCAGTTGCTATGGTTTATGGACACGCTAAGGTTGACCCTAAAACTTGTGTTGGGTAATTTGGTCTAAAATGAACCACCATAAAAAAGGGTCACAAAAAGGGATGGGAACGCGTGTGGCTGACAGGCCACAGCTTGTCCCCGAGGGCACAGTGTGTTTTGGCATGCATTGATACAGAGACAGCAACCGGCACTCCAGGTACCAGGAGGCGGCTCAGGTTACCAATCCAGGAGCTTAATCAGGTACTGTGCACAAAAATAATTATCTGAGTTTAAAAAACAGTAATACAGGGCAGAATCTAAATGGCCTACTACATTTATTAACCTTCCCTTGGTTGATGGCTGGTACAAGCAGGGTGGTCAGTAGGTGACCTTTAATCATGATCTTCAGCTGTGAAACTGATTTGTGCCTGAGTGAGTCTGGCTTCTGCCAGGTTGGCCACTTTGAAGAGCAAAAATGCAGCAGAAGCGATTTTATTCTACATAGTTTCTACCTACACACTAATGGAAATGGAGTTTCTCTTTAGCCAAAAGTTGGCAAACTTGACCCATAAGGAAAATTTAAAACTGCAACAGCCTCAAAAAATGGAGTATTTTTATGGGAGTGTAGTGTTTAGGATATTTTTTTCCTTTAATTTACTGACAGAATGGAAATTTAATATTATGTATTCTAAAATTCAGCTTAATTTAGGAGAACCCACTTACGGGAATAATGAAAGATTATTATGTTTCAAGCTTCCGAATGCCTTAATATTTCAGACACAGCTATTCAGAGCTGTAAAACTGACGAGGTTCAATCACTGGTGAGGCTTTCTGTGATATAATTCAGTCGCATCTGTTTTTAATACTCACAAATATTGGACATAGAAATTAGGTATTTGGAACTTTTGTGTGTCCTGTCAAAACAAACGACTTTCCAGAAACCCAAGGGAAGGGGTCTCTTATGCTGCAAAGATAACTGACACGAGACCAATAGTGCATCTTCAACTTCTTCACACTTAGAAAAATATATATATTTTTAATAGCAGTCTACATAATTTCCAATCTCCAGGAAACTACAGGTAGACTAACAGCAAATTCCTGGATGGTTAGGACTGATCTTTGGCAGCATTTAAGGTGAACAGGAGTAAGAATCTGAGAGTTCAGCCTCAACACACCACAAAGGGGTTGTAATGACAAGTCTCCCAGATGGACCTGTATTCATTCATTTTGGATGGGATCTATGGTATGGTATACATCTAACGGAACAAATTTTTCCAATAGAAAAAACTATAAAAATTTTATTCCAATAGTTATTAAATTGTATAACTTTATAAATGTGAACTTAATCCTTTCATTTACATGTTAAGCAAATGTTTATATGAGATTATACATCTACCAATATATTGAGTATTCTCTTCCAGTTAAATGCTACTGCTGCCTAAAACCTTAAAAACTGTACACCATTGGAAATGACTGTTTATCGTACTGCTTTTCCACTAATGAGGCTACTATCATGTTTTTTCAATTATAGAGATGGCTTTTGAACATAAGATTGACAGTAGCTCAAGAATGAAAATACAGTAATCATACACTACTACCTTTACATCTATTCCTGAATTCAAAACTGCCAGGAGAAAAGTGTCCTTTATAAAAAGCTTTATTAATGCTTAAGAAGCATTGTACTCTCTAAGTAAAGCTTGTGTCTGTCTCCTTACGGAAAACAATATTTGCCTTTTAAAAACTGATCTTTTATAGTGGTGGTGGTGTTTCACTGTGGAAATGCAAGGATAAAATATTTCATTAAACGATGAACCTTGAAAATAAACTATGAATGCTGAGAACACAATTTTGCTTTAAAAAAAAAAAAAGAGAAATTATCCAAGTTGGGTTTTAAGCTTTTGGTTGGTTGGTTTGTTGAGGTGCTGCCCTCTAAATCTGCCCCGCAGGTCTGCCAAATTTGCAATCTACCCAAAAAGAAGGGCTGGCTGTTACCAAGTAGGCATTCAGTCTTTCCTCGAAATTTAACTATCTGGCAGTGTATGGATTATGGAGAGTTATCCAAACTGAACTGCAAACATTTGGAACTTATCAGTCTTCTATTGTGATTCTGGGCCTTTCCCCCCATTACAATCTTGGGTTAGCACCACTTGACCAAGCAGGGTTTTTTTTTTTTTTTTTCCTCTGTAATCCTGGTCTCTCAAGGCTGTTAATTTACGTAGCATTTTCTCGGCATCCGTATCTTTCAGTGAGGCATATGTACACATTTCCAGACAAATAAACTGCAGTCAGAGAAAAAAATTGCAGTGAGTACATTATATTTCTAGATTTTCAGAACAGTTTAATGTTTTTCAAATGAGCTTTCAAATCACATGTGTAAAATTTTTCCTCAACTCCTTTGATTCTGTATTTACATAGTATAGGACTTGGAGTAACCATCTGGTTATGCTACCTTTGGTAAGGCTGATTAGCTGAGTTCATAAACTGAGGTTGTAGAAGAATTTATATTACATCTCTTAATAACTAGTAAGACAGTCTGCTCCTTTTCTTGGGCTGAGAAAGTTACCAACCTGCAGTCGTCACCTCCAGCACTAACAACATGCCGATCCCCACTGGTAAAACGGATGTTAGTCACGTGGGGTGAATGACCGAAGAACCTTTTGTGTTTTGCCTAAAAAAAGACAATGAAAAATGAAGCTCAGGGCATGTGATGCACAAAAGGGTCAAAGGTTCCTTTATACATACTCACAAAGTACAACTCGATTTATATTTCTACCATTATTAAGAGTGCCAGAGATCACTACAAAAATCTTATTAGAAAAAGTGGAGGAAAGGACTGAGAAGAATGGGATATTACAGAATTAAAGCAGAAATAGTGACTAGTCAACAAATGAACCATAATCTCTTATTACAAGGGCTCTGAAGAGAGAAGGGAGGACTGAAGCTAATGATTACATTGCTATTTCAGAGTTAGAATGGATCTGCACTTAACACAAACCTGGTTATTTGGGCAGTCACGTCTCCAGATACTCTGAAATGTTTTTCTCTGAGGAATCTGAAACTTGGCTAATACACTGATTAAAGGTTTGCCAAAAGGCCAATCACAGTTTTCTTAGGATGATTTCCAAAGATAGTATTACTGGGGGGAAGGAGAGGGAATATTTCAAATAGCTTTTTAGTTCAGGGTAATGGATCTAGAAGTAGGAAGTTTGGAAAAAATTTTAGGAATACAGGAGAAATTTTAAAGTATTTTCAGATCAGGACAAAACATATTTTAGCTATCAGCTCATGAGGGGAAAAGTACTAATGTGGTCAGTAATCTCAGCTGGGAGTAAAATGATAGGAAATACTAAACTGGACACAGACTTACAAATTTTTCAGGGCATGGGAAGTCAAATAACTTAACCATGCCGAAGTCATCGCCTGTTACAAGGCTGATTCCTGAATGAGAAACGCAGGCACAGTTGACGTCGGCTTTATCAGCATGTCTGGACCAGATTCCCATAACTTCATCTCCCAGAATACTAGAGGGAAGAAATAAAACCAACCCAGCAAACACAGGTTTACTCTACTGAAAGAAGGGAATTTCTTGGCAATCTCTAAGTCCCTAATCATGTTATTTAAAACACAGGAAATAAGGTGGATGTTTGGAGGCCTCTCCTCCCTCTTTAATGAAATTTTATAATTTAAAGGGCTTACAGACTTAACCATCCTATAACAATTCAAATAAATACTTCACAAAAAACAGATACCAAGTATTTTTTAAAAGTGATGCTGATGATATGGGAGTTTGATAGCATTTTTCATTTTCATTGATTAAAAGCGGATGCTCATGGTTACTAGTCATAGCCAGCAAATCTGAGCCAATATTTAAGCTTTCATTTTATCTAACAGCTTCAAGATAGCATTCCTTTAGATAGAAAAATAATAGTTGCCAATAGCACCACATATATTTTTATTACCTGTTATTAAGCCTAGTGTCAAGGAAAATATCGGGGTATCTTTAAAGTCTAACTTTGATTTCCTTTCTTTAAAAGACAGCACACCCATATAGCACAGAATGGCCAATCGGAAAGGACCCCTGCATGCACAAACCATTATCTCTTCCTAGGAAGAATTCAAAGTATTGTAACAAAAACCTGAAACTCAATTACTATTTCCTACTGTTGAGAAACAGGATTTCCCGATTTTCTAACTGCCCTCAGTTCTTCCTTTCTGAACAGATGAAGCATTTACCTAGTCCACGTAGCCCAAGTAATTCTGTCAATGGCAGCCTGATCCAGAAGATGTTTTCCTGAAGGCACTTCATAGACATGCCGTTTATAGCAACCAGTGGAGACCTTTCATCATGTTAAAATGGGACAAGAATTCCATTATGTAAGGTAAAATAAGCAAGAGGTTTATAGTATACTGGCAAAATGCTACTTGATTTACATTTCTAACATTATCAACACAAAGATCACTACCAAAATCTGTTAGAGAAAGTGGAGGAAAGGACCGAGAAGAAGGATACTACGGAATCAATGCTAAAATCATGACTAGTCAATAAATGTGAGAGTGCAAAGCTCTGGAACTCAGGAGCTTGCAATGCATTCACTGACAGGCAATGTGAAAGCAGAACCACCTTTGTGAACTGGGCAGGTAGTACTGGTACTGTACCTGGAGATACCTGCTATCTGCAGAGAAGTCCATTTGAATGACAAAGCTCGGGATGTCTTTGCAGTAGCTGATTCTGTTAAGGGTGGGCCCCAATGTTAGGTCATAAAAATCCACTGAGTTCTCACTAGAACCCACTGCCAGGTACCGGGAATCTGGACTAAATCTGGATATGTAACAAAACGTAAAAGATGTGTCAGACCACATGAATTAGTCTATATGTAAGACCAGTGACTTCCTTTCTAGCTCTTGAAAATTAGTTATATGTGATATGGTCTCAAACTTACATAAATTTACCTGATAAGACACAACTGATGCAGAGAGTCATCTGTGTTACATGAAACAAGAAAGCTTTTATATTTTACTTGAAATTAAATGTTTCCTGAATTCTCATCTCTCAAGTCATAAGGAAGACTGAAGAACTGACACCTTTGAATTGTGGTGTTGGCGAAGAATATTGAATGTACCGTGGACTGCCAAGAGAACGAACCAATCTGTCTTGGAAGAAGTACAGCCAGAATGCTCCGTAGAAGCAAGGATGGTGAGACTACGTGTCACATGCTTTGGACATGTTATTGGGAGGGATCAATCTCTGAAGGACATCATGCTGGGTAAAGTAGAAAGTCAGCAAAAAAAAAAAAAAAAACACCCTCAACAAGATGGACTGACACAATGACTGCAAAAATGGGCACAGGTATAAAAACGATCGTGAGGACCAGGCAGTGTTTCATTCTGCTGTACACAGGGTCGCTATGAGTCAGAACCGACCCAGTGGCACCTAACAACAACATACAAAAAAATTTTTTTTTTTTTAAATCACTAACAATTACATAACTAAATTCCATAATTCCCTAAAATAGGATTCTTCCATCTGGAAAAATGGTGTCTTAACAGCAAAAAGCAGATGATCTTAACACACCTCAGGTTATTAGAACAAAGAGACACTACTTATAGCTTGGAAAACATTTTTTAAAAGACAAAATGAAGTACTATTTCACCTCATAATCATGGAAGGGAGTATGGGACAATTCAGTCTTTGGAAAATATTCCGAGTCTTGTTACGGTGACTTAGGGACACTTGGGGGGCTACGGGAGGCCAATGTTACTGTTTTATATCTTGAAGTTCTGAGTATGGTTTCATTTTTAAAGAGTTCTACTGTGTGAATAGAGTACCAGCTTTCAACAGAGCTGGATTAATAATCTACAGATCACACAGAAGTGTTCAGTAAGTGGTAGCCACTATTAAAATAGCTTAATGAAAAATACAGGTTTAAGAAAGTTTTACATTAACTCAGATTCTGGGACACAGAAGATGTTCAATGAGTATTGATTAAATGAATCAACACTCATATTCTCCAACTGAGATAATTAAGGGAATAATAAGTAGTAAGGAGATGTTTGAGGGTAGAACTTCGGTTTTCCAGGCTGACAACTTCCAAAGGGCAGATGACTCTATATTCAGTATTACAGTGGCAGATAGTTCTTGACAAGATGAACTTAGTGGACACTCATCATCCAACATTCCCTAGTGCTTGTATTAGACACTGTGGTGGGACACAGTGGACTTACAACTTAGCAAGAGAAATAAACAAGTATATATAACAGTTGTATTTCAGCATATGATTTCTGATGTGATAAAATGCTACAGGAACTTGGAACCTTTTTCAAAGGTGTAGCTAAGGAAAATTTTTCAAATGCATGCTGGGTCATTTAAGTACATACTGGAAATGCTTTTCCATTTGCTGACTAACCTGATATCATGGATGGCACATCGTCTGTCTCTCTTCTTTCCCCATATTTTTAGAGAGCTCACCAGTAAAATGATAAATTCTCCATTTTTCATTCCAATAGCCACCATGTCCCCTTCAGGGCTGTAACACACAGTACGGGCAGCATGTCCCAAATTCACTTTGTTTAACATCTTCTGCATAATAAAAGAGTCAAAGAACTACATTAAGTATAGTACTCACAGATTAAACCACTTTCCCCCCAAAATTCTCAACCTAATTCTGAAGTAGTTCTTTAAGTGCTAACAATTTAGGTCTTGCACTACCCTTTTTAGAAACTGTAACATTAAAAAAAAGTTTGTACCTACTTTATCAGCAATATCCCAGAGTCTCACTGTCCCATCTTCAGCAGCAGAAAGGAAAAAGTCGCTGGAAGGATGTGTTGCTAGTCCCCAGATCGGTCCATCCACATGACCATTAACTAAAATATTACATGCTGCATTTTTCTCTCCAATTTCAATTATTTCAGCATTCCTTGTCCCAACTAATAGCTTGCCCTGAAACAAATGGACCAATACATCGGATGTAATACAATAGTTGCTCTTCTTAATCACATAAGAATGATGCTATTTTACTTTCAGAGAACTTTCTGCTGTTCTTTTTACTTTTTTACCAGCAAGCGAATCATTTGCTCGTGCAAACATCTGTGAGTAGAGGTACACATTTCAAGAGCGCTGGGCTGGGCTGCATGTTACAGTCCATGCTAAATAACAGAACTTTTCTCTAAGGTAACGCACTAGCTGCAATAATTAAAGTTTTGACTTTGACGAGGATATTTTAATCTTACGCTCTCCGAAGAGTAAGTATATTTGGACTATAGGAAGAAAATACTAGGGCTTTTATTTATACTTACTTTTTAACTGGAAAAAAAAAAAAAAAAAGCTTATATTTAATGTACAGACTGAAGATAATGTATGTAACTTAACAAATACACTTACTGGGATGCATACATGTTCCACATTTTTAATAGGAATATGTGTTTTGTTTTTTTTTTAAATGGAGACAGCTGCTCTATTCAAAATGAGTCAACTAAGGAAATGCAATTCTGTCTACCATTGTTCAGTTAGCAGATTCAAGAAAATGTGTAGCTTCAAATACAGGTGTTTAGACGAAGTGAGGAGCTTCCTATTTTGGGCACTACCTTGCCAACAGTGGACCTGTAAGGAAAGCAGCAGGGAAAAGGCAGAGTAAAACTGGCAAGCAAACCCTCCTTAAAGAAATTAACATTGAATATTCGGTAGTTGCAAAGGGCAAGAGAACCACAGTAATAACTGCTATTTCCTGCTGCGCCGTATGGGCTAAAGGAACACATCTTACCTTGCCTCTGCAAACAGAACGAACACAGTCCGTGAGTTGTCCTGTCTCAAGCCTGAAGGCACGGCATCGCCTCAGTTCCTGATCCCACAATTTAACTGCTCCTCCTTCTTTTGACCTAAGTGAAGAACCCAAACCCAAACAGGAATTTATTATTGGCTATAAACAATAATTTTTCATTGTAAACAAATACTAAATTATAAGAATACTAAAAAGGACTCTGAAATTTGTGATTTGCTTCTAATACCCTAAACATTCTATGGCAATTTTAAGATACACTGTATGGCAGTCAAACATGTAGTTTAAGCAAATTTTATAGTGTGAAAAATTTTTTTGACGTGAGTATAAACGTTTATCGTCTCTCTTTTTTTAAATCTCAATTCTTGATAGAGGAAATGTACAAAATGATTTTTAATATTAAAAGGATAATGGAAATGTAAGGCTAGTAACAGGGTTACAGACGCTAGGACAGTGTATACAGTCAAACGTGTACTGGGAAAGGTTCACTGGCTACTCAGGAGGAGGAGTGACCCAGAGAAGACGATGTAAGGGGGAACCAGGGTTTGACTCACACGCAAAAGGTAAAAGCTAGCCCATGTACAGTTTCCTCTTGAGATAACTGAATAAAAATTGTCCTTCATTTTCTGTTGGATGCACTGCTAGTCTTAGAGAAACAAAAACCTGTGCATGTACCATACTACACTTTTTCCCTATGTAAAAGGAAAAAGCTTCTGCCCTCGTGTTTAATATATGCGAGTTCTTTCAATCCTGTACTGAACTGTACTTACTACTGCTTCATCACTTATATATCACATTTTAACATGCATATGAGTATGTCAATGGGAAATCAGTTGTAAGTATCTGGTTACTGTGGGGAGATCTGAAAATCACTCAGAAAAAGGCTTCTTCACAGACTTAAATTTTGAGGTCTTTTATCATATAATTTAACAAGTTTGCCTCAAGCAAAAGCAAACAAGGCAAAGTTTGTCTTCAGCACCCGCTCATCCTTTTCTAATGCAGCAGTTATGGGTCATACCCCTTAGTAACAGTTTGAACAAAAAAGAAGACAGATGATTACGATGCAGCCGGCGTTCAGTGGTAAAGATTCTCGGGTGGGTCCCCCGTCACGCAGCAAATAGGCAGGCACACACAGACACGTTAAGAAAATCAATTCTTGACCTGCAGGACAACTACCTGTGCACCCCTCAGGAAAACTATCACCCCGATTTAAGACCAGAAATAAAGTAACAGAAGGCATACAAAAGGCAAAAAAGATGCACAGGAAAAGGAAGGTCAGAGAAGAGAATGACTGATGTAGCCGAGAAAAAACTAGAATATCTAACAGCAAACCTCAGGTTAATCACAGATGCATAAATACGCAGTGAGGCTGTGAAAAGAAAGAGGACTCACGGCCTTTCTTTGCCACCAGTCACAATAAGTCCGTCTCGCAGGGTGGTGTACATCGCAAACACAGGCCCGTTGTGAGCTCTAGCCACAATTCGACACAAAATGTGATCTTTCCACACACAGACATCCCCACTGATGGTACCTGTAAACGTCAAGTTATTCTGAAAAGGAGTGGGGGAGGGGGAGATAAACTCATCAAAAGTTCAAACAGTTCAAATAGACGTAATTCTCTAAGTGTAATACTATCTCATCTTTGATACAAAAAGCATAGGAGGGTGGGAGAAGTATTGGACTCAAGAGTCAGAAAACTTGAACTTGAGGCTCAGCTTTGTCAGGACCTTTTCCCTTTCCACTTCTATTGCTTATTAGCTGGAATAACCTTGGCCAAGACTTTTAACCTCTCTGAGTATCTGATTTTTCATGTGTAAAATGAGGGAGCTGGGTCTCTCAGGTCCTTCTAATCCTAAAATACTATAATCCTAGTTTATATCGTCCCTTTGGGTTGCTTCCCTCCAAGAAATACAGAGACTCTCATTAGTAACTAAGAGTGAAAAGAATAGGAAGTAAAGATAACTTTTTATTAGGGCTGATAAAATATTTTGGTGGCACAGTGGTTAAATGTTACAGCTGATAACCAAAAGGTCAGCAGTTCGAATCCACCAGCTGCTCCTTGGAAACTATGGGACAGTTCTACTCTGTCCTATAGGGCCACTATGAGTAGGAATCGACTCGAAGGCAACGGGAAAAAAAAATGGCAAAGTTGTGGGAGTTTTTCAGATTTCACTAACTTATGCAGTTATATATGAAATTAATATTTGCCATGATTTCTTAAAATCAAAACAGCAAAAGTAAATGTATTCCTCCAATCAAACAATCCAAAATATGATAAATTTGTTACGTCCAAAAGTTTAATAATTGCTCTAGATCACTTTGAGAATTGTAATCCTGATTTAGTTCATTTATGCAGACAATGAGAAATCAAACCCTGCATTATATGTTATTTTCATCCCATTTTAACTTCATTTTTAGAGCTAGTACAAGATCTTTCTTTCACAAAAACAACACGAAAAGATCAATAGAAACATAAGAATGTGAACTGCAATGAAAATCATAAACTGAGATTTTTCTTTTCTCCCATCTTTCTGAGACTACTAGATGGAGCTCCCTATAACAATCTAATGTTAGCTTTCAGTTCTCTGGCATTTATGACTATTCTTCATATCTCATATGTGCACAACACTAATTTGTCACTAGGCGCATCATTAATTCATGCCTCAGTCTACAATTAGAATGTAAATGCTCTATGTATAGAAACCAATATTTTACTTCCCTTGCTTTTTTCACAGCCCCTAGCATAGAGGATGCTCAAAAATGCTTAAACTAATGATTAAGCCACCTTGGTATATTATGTAGGAAACATTCTCACTGATTGCACTGTTGCTTCATACATAAAAAGTCAATTATGACTAATTCTTCAATTTTCAAGTTTACTTTCTACTGGGAATGGGCAATTGACTACATAAGGAATTTTACAGGTGAAGAAAATTAATTTATATGGACAAATTAAATGCAAGAAACATTCAATCTGCAAAGAATTACTGGTTTTGTATTTACTGATTACATAAGGAATTTTATAGGTAAAGGAAATTACTCTACCCAGACAGATTAAATGCAAGAAACATTTGATCTGCAAAGGAATTACTGGTTTGGTATTAAGAATCCCCAAGATGTTCAACTGAGTTTTGACATTGCATGTCCAACATTTTCAATGGTCTTTTGCTCAAAAACACAAATGCACTGAAAGGTTCTAAAAGTATAAATTTCTTCCTTTAAATACTGTATACACACATAAACACTTTAAGAAGGAAATCCACTTAGTTTTTGGATGCACTAGAAGATTTATAAACCCTAGCCAAGGCAAGGTATTAAAGGGAAGAGATGTGGATTGTAAACCACTGGCAGATTAGGTGAGGGTGGATGAAGGGAGGAGAGGTTCCTGAACCCTCTTCTATCTAGACCAGGAATTGTGCTCTCTCCTTTTGTCTCTCTACTTCCTTCTTCCTTTGAATTAGATAAGCAATGAGTTATGGTGATAGAAAGCAAAGGAAATCCTAAATACAAGTACCACCTTAAATCACTTGAAAATCTTGTTTCTTGATTTACTTTTCTTTCAGTCTAACAAATATTTTTTAGGACCCTGAGAAACTACTTGGAAGGAAGAAGTATTAGGATACTTAGGGTGATTATTACAAGGTTAATAAAGGCTTTTGGCATGGTAATGGACCAAGAACTCATGTCTCATCATACTCCTTCTCCCCCTCATTAACTTTCCCTCCCATTCCTTGATTCTGACAGTATCAGATTTTTGAAAGATGAAATACGTGTGTTACGAGAACATGTGTAATGATCAGCAGATTACAGTGGCATATAAACCACGCTGATGCTTAACTAGCTAAGGCAAGAACATTCGAAGTAGTTTGTGTCATTCAAGTTACACCACCACAAGCATCTGGAGAGACATACGGCACCAAACGCTACGGCGAGCATGGTCTGCATGCGGACATTGTCCAGGGTGCTCAGGAGCCCTTTTTTGCTCAGAAGAGCCCTTCCTGCCAGGGTCCAGAACTTCACATGTTTCACTCCCACAGACACAAACTGGGTATCTGAATCTGGTCTGAATTCTGCCACAAAAATACGTTGGTTGTGACCAGCTCTGTTGGCAATTTTGTCACCTGGTAAAGAAGATACAAGAACATTAACACGGTTAATAGAACTAAGTTAATTTTCATAAGATCAAATAGTTATTTAAAATACACAGTTCAAAAAACAAATGCTTATAAGAAGATGAAGGTCCTGTCCCTTGCCCTGCTACCTAGCAATCACATGATGTACAATTACTTGTATAGAGGATCCTTTCCACGTATCTTCGCAAGTGATGTGTATACTTCTGGAGAGAGAGCTTCAATACCACTTAAGGGCCATTTTCGATTTTAGGGACCTTATCCCTTTTTTTTTTTTTTTTTTCTCTATGTAGCTCCATGAACTTCATTTCATGAAAATGTTTTGTATAAAGCATGTTAACTAATATTAACCTATTTATCTTCTGGTTGCTATGAGTCAGAATCAACTCGATGGTAACGAGTTTGGTTTTGGTTTTTATCATATGAAATATACTTCATTTTCAATTATTGGTTAAGATCCTCCCTAACAAATCAAATCATTAATAATTAGCAAAGACACTTAAGTAGTTTCTTACTGAAAAAAAAATAGAAGTGAACTATTTATACTACTGATAACTTTCATTAATTCATCTGTTTTGTGAGCTTACGTTTTCACTGGAGTTTTCAAATGGGACATACTTCCAGTACCACCAACTGTATACTGTGTAGGGCTGTAGTGAATAATGGTTTCAATCCTCAAGTTAAGGCAAGTATTAAATACAGAATTAATATTACCCTAGTATTCTTATTTTTTAAAAATCACAAAGAAGAAAGAATCCTACCTTCCTGCCACCTCCAAACGGTAATAGTATGTTCTGGGTCTAGTCCCACAGACAGCAATAATTTGCCAGTAGCGCTGAAGCTGACTGAACACACTCCCTTTGAATGGCAGCATCTTAGTATAGATAAAGTCTGCTTGTTCACTGCATCCCAGATGTGGACAGAAGGGGCTGTAGCTAAATAAAGATAAAATCCAAAAGGTATAACACACCTCTTACAAATATTTCCATTTCGAAAGCTGATGTATACTCATCTCTGAAACGTGGAGAAATATATACCAAAGAAAGACTATGTACTTAATACAGAACAGCTGGAGAGTAAGACTAAATTAAAACAAAAGGAGCAGAGGGAAGGAAGGGAATAATACAGAATACTCCTTAAGGCTACATTCTAAATTGTATTTTTGGGAAAAGACAAGTAAATCAGTCATTCACATCTTTAAACGACTCAAAAATAATGCACGTTTATATACAATTTTTTTTGGTATATTTTTTATTGTATTTTAGGTGAAGGTTTACAGAAAAAATAGTTTTCAACTGAACAGTCAGTACACATATTGTGTTTATATACATTTTTAACCTTTATATAATTATGTGGCAAACTATATGAATTTTTTTTTTTTACTGTGCTTTAGATGAAGGTTTACAGAGCAAGTTAGTTTCTCATAAAACAATTAATACACATACTGTTTGGTGACATTGGCTGCCAACCACGATGTGTCAACACTCTCCCCTTCTCGACCTTGGGTTCCCCATTTCCATTCATCCAGCTTCCCTGTCCGTTCCTGCCTTCTCGTCCTTGCCCCTGGGCTGGTGTGCCCATTTAATCTTGTATTCATGGTTCAGCTATTATTGTTTGTTTTATGGGTCTAATCCTTAGCTGAAGGGTGAACCTCAGGAGTGACTTCAGTACTGAGGTAAAAGGGTATCTGACAGCCATACTCTTGGGGTTTCTCCAGTCTCTGTCAAACCAGTAAGTCTGGTCTTTTTTTGCGAGTTTGAATTTTGTTCTACATTTTTTTCCAGCTCTGTCTGGGACCCGCTATTGTGATCCCTGTCAGAGAAGTTGGTGGTGGTAGCTGGGCACCATCTACTTGTTCTGGACTCAGTCTGGTGGAGGCTGTGGTAGTTGTGGTCCATTAGTTCTTTGGACTAATCTTTCCCTTGTGTCTTTGATTTTCTTCATTCTCCCTTGCTCCAGACAGGGTGGGACCAGTGGATTATCTTAGATACTCACAAGCTTTTAATACCCCAGACACTACTCACCAAAGTAGGATGTAGAACATTTTCTTTATAAACACGTTATGCCAGTTGAGCTAGACGTCCCCCTAGACCATGGTCCCCACAGCCCTCAGCCCAGCAGCTTGGTCCCTCAGGGAGTTTCGATGTGTCTATGAAGCTTCTTTTATTTTGTCTCGGTCAAGATGTGGTGACTTCTCCAGTATTGTGTACTATCTTACTCTTCACCAAAGTTACCACCTACCTATTGTCTAGTTAATGTTTTTCCCTCCTCACACCTCCCCTCCTTTGTAACCATCAAAGATTGTTTCCTTCTGTGTGTAAACCTTTTCATGAGTTTTTATAACAGTGGTCTCATACCTGAAACCTGTTGCTGTCAAGTTAATTCCAACTCATAGCAACCCTAGAGGACAGAGTAGAACTGCCCCATAGAGTTTCCAAGGAGCGCCTGGTGGATATGAACTGCTGACCCTTTGGTTAGCAGCTGTAGCATTTAACCACTATGCCACCAGGGTTTCCGTGGTCTCATACAGTACTTGTCATTTTCTGATTGACTTATTTCACTTGGCATAATGCCCTCCAGATATATCCGTGTTGTGCAATGTTTCACAGTTTCATCATCGTTCTTCCGTTGCGTAGTATTCCACTGTGTGTAGGTACCATAGTTTGTTTATCCATTCGTATGTTGATGGGCACTTAGGCTGTTTCCATCTTTTTACTATTGTGAATAATGCTGCAATGAATATGGGTATTCATATGTCTATTCATGTGGTGGCTCTTATTACTCTAGGATGTATACCTAGGAATGGGATTGCTGGATCATATGTTATTTCTATTTCTAGCTTTTTAGGGAAGCGCCATATCATTTTCCAAAATGGCTGTACCATTTTGCATTCCCACCAGCAGTGCATAAGAGTCCCAATCTCCCCGAAGCCTCTACAGCATTTGTTATTTTCTGCTTTTCTGATTCGTGCCAGTCATGTCGGGGTGAGGTGTTATCTCATTGTAGTTTTGATTTACATTTCTCTAATGATTAGTATTTCCTCATGTGTCTGTTAGCCGACTGAATGTCTTGTTTAGCGAACTATATGAATATTATACAATAAAAATATTAAACCATGATATATTCAGTATTGATGTTAACATGAGAGATGAAAAGTGGAAACAACTGAGAAAGGCAGTAGGTAGAAAATCACCTGAATAGATTGCAAAAGAAATTTTCAAACATATAGACAGCTGTCTGCTAAAAAGCTAAGTTCATGTCACTATAAGGCAGTTTGTTTGTTTTAAAAAACAGGGTTTCATAGTAGAAATAAGTAAAACTGCTGATCTTTTAAAAATATATACTTGCTGTTATTCATCTTGTGTAGTCTGTTCCTGCTGCTTAAAAAATTCTCCCAGTTCTCTGTATTTTCTAAATTAACAAGTCATAGCTTTGTATTGTCTATGTTTCATGAACTACACTAAAAAAGTGAATATTTAAGTAAATTTAGCAGTTTATTTGGTCTCAGAAGATAAGTATTTTTAGTAAAATAATAAAAATACTAAGTTGCATTTGCTCCAAATTACAAATCTGTTAAAAATATTGGAGAAGAGTATTAAATAAGGTAAACTGCCTTGACGAAAATAATTTAATGCAGAAAGAAATTTTGGTTTCTAAAGAAAATATTCTGATAAATTTAGACTATACTGTACACAATCTGTTATTTATAGCACACAATTTGATAAATTAAATCTGATAGTTCAAACAAAGCAGCTAAAAAGTATTAAACCAGATATTTAAATTTTAGTATCACTGAAAAAAACTTGTTAGAAGAGTCAAGGTAACTGTAAAAAAATAAAAATTATATGGAAATAGGTATAAAAGTTTATCCTATAATAAAATAGGGCATTTATTTGTAAAAGACCAATCACAATAACTTAAATACTGAATTTAAGTGTTGGACAAAAATTAAAAATGTTCCCCATTCAAGTCAAAGAAAGTACGGTGAGGCACAGACAAGCTTCATCTCAATAAGGAACGCTGTTGTTATGTGCCATCAAGTCAATTTCAAATATTGTTGTCATTAGGTGCCTCGAGTCAGTTCCAACTCTTAGCGACCCTATGTACAACAGAATGAAATTATATTATCCATAATTTGTTATGATCCACACAGTCGAATGCCTTTGCATAGTCAATAAATCACAGGTAAACATCCTTCTGGTATTCTCTGCTTTCAGCCAGGATCCATCTGCATCAGCAATGATATCCCTTGTTCCACGTCCTCTTCTGAATCCGGCTTGAGTTTCTGGCAGTTCCCTGTCGATATACTGCTGCAGCTGCTTTTGAATGATCTTCAGCAAAATTTTACTTGTGTGTGATATTAATGATATTGTTCGGTAATTTCCGCATTCAGCTGGATCACCTTTCTTGGGAATGGGCATAAATATGGATCTCTTCTAGTCAGCTGGCCAGGTAGCTGTCTTCCAAATTTCTTGGCATAGACAGGTGAGCACTATCAGTGCTGCATCCGTTTGTTGAAACATCTCACTTGGTATTCCGTTAATTCCTGGAGCCTTGTTTTTTGCCAAAGCCTTCAGTGCAGCTTGGACTTCTTCCGGCAGAACCACTGCTTCTTATCATATGCTGCCTCCTGGAATGGTTGAACGTCAACCAATTCTTTTTGGTATAGTGACTCTGTGTATTCCTTCTTTTGATGCCTTCTGTGTCATTTAATATATTCGCTGCAGAATCCTTCAATATTTGCATCTTGAGGTTTGAATTTTTTCTTCAGTTCTTTCAGCTTGAGAAATGCCGAGCATGTTTTTCCCTTTTGGTTTTCTATCTTCAGGTCTTTGCACACGTCATCATAATACTTTACTTTGTCTTCTGGAGCTGCCCTTTGAAATCTTCTGTTCAGCTCTTTTACTTCATCATTTCCTCCTTTTGCTTTAGCTACTCGACGTTCAAGAGCAAGTTTCAGAGTCTCTTCTGACATCCACTTTAATCTTTTCTTTTTTTTTCTGTCTTTTTAATGACTTCTTGCTTTCTTCATGTATGATGTTCTTGATGTCATTCCACAACTCGCCTGAAGTCATTAGTGTTCAACACGTTAAATCTATTTGTTTCAAATATTACACAATATATATATTAAATATCAGGGTACATTCAGTACATTCAGAGTAGAACTACACCATAGTGTCTCCTAGGCTATAATCTTTATGGGAACAGATTACTAGGTCTTAGTCCCATGGAGCTGCTGGGTGAGTTCAAACCACCAACCTTTCAGTTAGCAGCCGAGCATGGTTTAAACTTTAAGTGTAGATGTGTGGTAGTAGATCACTCTAATTTTTCTGCCAGTGATAAATACAGAAGCACTGTAATATATGTTTACAAAAAAGCACCTCTGAGCAGTCCACATACCGTATCTGCCAAAACGTGGTAAGGTAGGTAGTAGATTTTCAAGAAACATCACTCAGTTATTTCTGCCTCCAAATTTCACATGCCACAAATTACAAAGAGCTCCATTTATCTAAAATTTAAACAGCAAGTAATCTTCAATACATTGAATTATTGAGCTTTTCATACTCTTTTAAAAAGTGAAGTGAGATGGCAAGAAACTGATACCAGGAATTTATGTTTTAAAACCTATGACTGCATTATAAGATCGCTACACATTTAGAGAGTTCTAAATTTATATCAGTAACAGTATTTGAAATTAAAATTACTGTAAATTCTCAGGTTCTTGCTAAATTACTAAAAAAGATTAAATTAAGTATATTTTATTGGCCTCTATTAATTTGAAAATGGCCATCAATGATGCTAGGGATAACACTCAGGTATTCCCGCTCTTATTCTCCCCCTCCTTGTGGGTTACCACGTTTTGAGTGGAAGTGGAAGTGTGATTCAGGGGAAACAAACTGCAGGCTCAACTTGAGGGGGTACCTGGTTAGTTTGCACCCATTCTGATAACGCTCCCTTAGCCCACTCTCTCCCACCATCCCCATCAGTGATTTAGTGCAGTAACCCAGATTTAAGCCAATCTGCACATGGCATTCCCCTGGCATCTTCTTAGTACAGGGTCTGGTGTGTGTCCTGAAGTGACTTCATCAGGCTAAAAGGAAGGATTTTTAGGTCAGGGTTCTGAAAAGGGTCTTTTCCCTTTCTCCACTGGCTGAGAGCAAGGAAGTATGTAACTCCAACTGCTACTGGCAACCACTGCGTGACACAGATGCAACCATCTTATGGGTGAAGCCAATGCTGTGGATGGCAGCCTGGAAGAGATGGAAAGTACCTGGGTTCTCGATGACATTGTATAGCTCCTGAATAAGCAAACTCAGGAGAACACCCTCCCTCTTGACTTTTGTGTGCTAATATATTACCTTATGGAATTCTGGTGATTGGGCTCTGAGTATAGAGTTTTCTGTTGTAAAGGGCACACAGAGGACCACTACAGGCATTTAATGGAAAACCGCCTATCAAGACAGAGTCACCAGGACTCGTCAGAGCGCTCATTCCTTGAATTGCCTTAAGGATCAAAATTTTCAAATTCTTAGCTCCAGAGTCTTAGGTGGACTGACATAGTTTTGTCAAGGACAAAAGATGTTCCCCTAATGTCCTCTGAAAACATATCTAATGTATCCAAATGATAGTTACACCATGTCTTTTCTAACATATGTATTTATTCTCCCACATTCCAAAGTGACAATTTCAAAACTTTACCCTCTTCAAACCAATACCCACTTCCCCACCTCCTCACTCTCAGCTGATGAAAGAAAACAGAAGCTATCAGACAGGAGCATCCCTATTTTCCCAACCCTAAACCTACTGTATCTTCTTGCATTTATACCTATGCCCCATTCCTTCTTGTGTCTGTGGATAAAGTATCTCTGTTTCTGTCAGATGCCAATCCCTCTACTTTGCTCTACACCCCATCCTCATTCAATTTCCCATGCTCGGGGTCCTGTGAATCCTTTTAGGAGAATAGGTGCATGGTCTTGGAACCCCCAAAACAGGCCTAGAATCATTGCTCCAGGTCATCTTTTGGCTATAGATTTTTATATCATGCTTGGCTTAGCTGAATGTCACCACCTCTGGCGGGCGGGGGGGTGGGGGGTGGGGGACCCACTTTTGGGTTTGTGTTATTGTTATCACCTTGTTTGATATTTTTATTATATTTATTGCCATCTCAAATCATCATGTTATTTTCTAAAATTTACTTATTTATTGTCTGTCTCCCTCTAGAGCAAGGGTTGGCAAACTTTATCTGTTAAGGGCCAGATAAAGAGGCAAAATTGAAGATATTATGCAGGTACCTATACAACACTGACTTGATGGCAATGGGTTTTTTTTTTTTTTTAGTCTTTATACAAGAGAGAAAACAAAAGTCCACAACATTTTTATTGATGAAATTGAAAACAGAATAATAATAAAGCAAGAATTTTTATAATACATCTAATAAAAAGAATGGAATATTCTGAGGGATAACATTTCACTTAACTGAGGTTCAAAGTTAAGAGTTCTCTATCATCAAACTCAATTGCAAATGGTCACCTTTTAATGCTGATCTATAATAAGATTTTACTCATTTCAATCTTCAAAATGTCTTTTTACATAGATCCCATTGCCATCGAGTCGATTCCAACTCATAGCAACCCTACAGGACAGAACAGAACTGCCCCACAGGGCTTCCAGGGAGCGGCTGGTGGACTCAAAACTGCTGACCTTCTGGTTTAAATAGATGTTGTTGTTGTTAGGTGCTGATGAGTTGGTTCTGACTAGCAACCCTATGTACAACAGAACTAAACACTGCCTGGTCCTGCACCATCCTCACAATCGTTACGCTTTAGCCCATTGTTGCAGCCACTGTGTCAATCCATCTTGCTGAGGGTCTTCCT
Source organism: Trichechus manatus latirostris (assembly GCF_000243295.1). NCBI lineage: Eukaryota > Metazoa > Chordata > Mammalia > Sirenia > Trichechidae > Trichechus > Trichechus manatus. The sequence goes on from NW_004443981.1 coordinate 1,239,203, forward strand.
CTTTTTCAGTGATCCTCTACTTTACCAAGCATGATGTCCTTCTCCAGGGACTGGTTCCTACTGATAACATGTCCAAAGTATGTGAGATGATGTCTTGCCATCTAAGGAGCATTCTGGCTGTACTTCTTCCCACACAGATTTGTTCATTTTTCTGGCAGTCCATGGTATATTCAACATTCTTCGCCAACACCTTAATTTAAATGCATCCATTCTTCTTCAGTCGTCTTTACTCACTGTCCAGCTCTTGCAAGCATATGAGGCAACTGAGAACACCATGGCTTGAGTCAGGGGCACCTTAGTCTTCAAGGTGACATCTTTGCTTTTCAACACTTTAAAGAGGTCTTTTGCTATGCAATGCGTCATTTGCATTTCTTGACTGCTGCTTCCATGGGTGTTGATTGTGGATCCAAGTAAAATGAAATCCTTGACGACTTTAATCTTTTCTCTGTTTATCATGATGTTGCTTACTGGTCCAGTTGTGAGGATTTTTGTTCTCTTTATGTTAAGATGTAACCCATACTGAAGACTGTAGTCTCTGATCTTCATCAATAAGTGCTTTAGGTCCTCTTCACTTTCAGCAAGCAAGGTTGTATCATCTGCATATCACAGGCTATTAATAAGTCTTCCTCCAATCCTGATGCCACATTCTTCTTCATATAGTCCAGCTTCTCAGATTATTTGCTCCGCATACAGACTGAATAAGTATGGTGAAAGGATATAACCCTGACGCACACCTTTCCTGATTTTAAACACGCAGTATCCCCTTGTTCTGTTCGAACAACTGCCTCTTTATCTATGCACAGGTTCCTCACGAGCACAGTCAAGTGTTGTGGAATTCCCATTCTTCGCAATGTTATCCGTAATTTGTTATGATCCACATAATTTATATAGTACATAGAAAATACATAAATTTAAAAAACACTTTATTCTTAGGCAATAAAATTTACTGATTTACATTTAAGAATAAGTTTTAATCCCAGTTCCACCTCCTACCATTCATATGATATTGAATTAATGAATTAATAATGTAAAGTCCTCATAACAATGCCAGGCATACTTAATAGGTCAAAATTTATTAGATAAAAAAAAAAAAACTGCTACTATCATTATTGCAGACTGTGCTCATTGTCATGACATCATAATGATGTAGTTTTCATTAAAAAAAAAAAAATAGGTTCAAACGTCTCATTACTCTATAAAAATCTAGGCTAATTTGGGCTATCGTAACAGAAAATATTACGATAATTAAAACACAAAATGTTTAATTTTCCTTACCTGACATGTCTGCTGAATCACCTATAATGGAAAAGCAGCAAAAAAATAATTATCCATAAACAGCATAAATACCAAAAGTAAAATCTGCAAAAACTCAATTACTACAAAAAAAGATCATTTTAAAATAATTTAAGTAATAAAGTATTATACATAAAATTCATTTTATTACATTAAATTTAGTAAACTGCTTGTGAAGCCACAAAAATGGTACACTCATTCTGACTGTACATACATATTAACATTCTATGTATGACCTTTCAATCTTTCTTTGGGTCAAAACTTTATTTTCTTTGCATTTAATAAGTTACATGAAATTTTAATAACAATTTTAAAAACAATATTGATATGATTTTAATTGATATGATCTTTATTCTGGTTTACAGAGTGCACTCTTAAAGGACCTTATGAGTTTCAATGCATCTTTATTTACAGGGAAGAAGGAGAACTAAACTTTCTGAAAGAAATGATGGCGAAGGTCACTATATAACGCGAGAAAGAGAAAGGTCTTAATTCAGCCTACAAGTTAACCCCTTTCCCAATCATTTTTATTTTAACTAAAATTTTCTTTATGAGTAAAAGACTGCCAAGAAAGGAACCTTGAAACCCTATGTTCATTGTATTTGTGGTGGAAATGCCTATTAACCAAAATTTTAGAAGCAAAATTTTTTAGGAAGAAAAAAGGAGTAAAAGTCTAGGAATCCCTTGAAGATAGATGACTGTTTTCTGCTCTGCCGGAGCCTTATATACTATGAAGTAATGATTTCAAGGACATATTGATAATGCAGGCCCATGGTGTCCTGACTTGGAATATGAAGGAAAAGAATAAAGTAATTGGGCAGACCACACAGGAAATACTGTTTTTATTTCTGAACATGCTCTGATAACAATCAAATGGTGAGAGGACTTGAAACTATGCCCCACAAAGAATGGTTGAAATACTGCAGATTTGGTTTGGAGAAGATCAGGCTTGCCCCTGAAGATCTGCAGGACCTGGAGCAAGAGTACAAATGAAGGACTAAACATCATAGATATAAATATTTTAAAGTTATCACTGAAGCTAAAACTGTTAAATGAAATTATGTTCTATCCTCCTATATTGACAAGTACACTTCTATAATGACCTGGAAGGCTTGGTTGAAATTAGAACTTCTTGGAGTTTAGGACAGCATGAGGCAGCCTTGGCCTGTCTCCTTCACTTCCTACCCCAGCTTCAGCCACACCACAAGGGGCCAAGGAAGCTCATATGCAGTTACCCATCTAAACTCCATCCACCCCCACCCCAATGAACAGCTGTCCCTTGGCCATCCTTTTGGAGTGCACACACTAGCTGTGCAGTCTGTCTGGACTTGGGAGGATGGACTCACGGAAGAAGATTGTGCAGGCCCAGAAATAAGTTCAGGACCATTTGGTAGAGAATTCTGGGGTTTTGGATCCCAGAGCACAGTCCAGAAAGGAGTGAGGTGGGGAGGGAAGTGGGGAGGTAGGCCCCCCCATGAAGAGTAACTTCACCGCTTTCATGTACTCCTTGCTCCATGGAGTATAGCTAGAAGATGTCCACAGTGGCTTTCTAAGGCATAGAGCTTAGAGCAGAAGCCACTCTTGCCTGGGTTTAGGGGCAATACTAGATAAGACGCAGGGAGAATATGATAGTTGTCTCCAAATACTTGAAGACAATGCCACGGGAGTAAGTGATTAGATGTTCTAGATGCCTCACGGAGGACCAATGAATAGCACTCACAGAGAGGCAGATTTCTGTTCTATATGAAGCAACATTTTAAAGGAGAGGTTAAACTACTCCATTAAGCAGCAAGTGGCGGTGGCATTCAAACATATGTAGAACCTTTTATCAGAGGTTTGACAGAGGAGATTTAAGTGTCTAATAATGCACTGGATAAAATGATATATTTGGCCCTGAGGTTCCAAGATTCTAACCAAGGAAAAAAAAAAAATCTGAGTGTAACTGGCAAAAATACCACAAAAGCAAACATTTCAATTCCTCTATGATCTATATAATTTTTTAACAAAAAGAACTATAAACATTTTAAATATGATTTTGTGCTTTGTGGGTATTAAACAAGCTTGAAAGCAAAGTAACTACTGATAACAATTCTCTTATGGTTCAGAAAAGAAAAAGTCCCTCCTCACTCTTTGCTCTCCCCCTGAATCTGTCTTACACTTAACGTAGTCATGAGTAAAGAATTTTTGTTATCTATTTTGTGGAAGGGTACAAGCTGGGAAGGGAGCAAGGAGAGAGCACTACATGTATGATCTGAAATCCACCTCTGTACCATGGACAACCCAGATGCTGACTTGGAGAGAGAAAGGGGGATGATTGGCCAGTCCACATTCCTTATAGCATTGCCTTTCAAAATAAAAAGAAAGAAGTGGGGAAAAGAGACAGTTTCCCTAAAAGATTATTTTGTGATCATGACATTTCTTAACTAAAAGAGAAACTACAGCATCAGTACATTAAATAAATTTGCTTAACAGAGAAAGAGAAGGGTAAAGAAGAAGAAAAAGATCAAAGTTGAGAAACAAAAGAATCATACCTTCTAGAATTCTATTCACAGAATGTAAAGTAAATACAGGGGTTCTGTCTTTTTGTAAGCTGCTTATATCCCCAGCACGAAAAAAATACCTCACAAATGGTAGGTGCTTAGTAAGTTTGTTGAAGGAATGAATTTACTCAGTAAAATTTAACTGAGCAATAACTATGTACCAAGAGGCACTGATCTAGGTGCTTTGATGACCAAAATGGTAACATGGTTTCTCTTCCATTAAGAGCTGGGTCTCATTCTTCATGCAGAGTGAAAATAAAACATCACTTTCAAAAAACTTAGCACAAACAGGGGTTGTTGTTGTGTGGCATCGAGTCGATTCCAATTCATAGTGACCCTATATGACAGAGACAAACTGCCCCATAGGGTTTCCTAGGCTGTAATCTTCATGGAAGCAGATTGCTAGGTCTTTCCTCCTGGGAAGTGGCTGATGGGTTCAAATCGATGACCTTCCGGTTAGCAGCTGAATACTTAACCATTGTGCCATCAGGACTCCTTAAACAGGGGTCAGACTATGTATTTATATACAAAGATTAGAATATTTTGTATGTAATGGGTGAATTAATGGTCTATTTTCTTTTAAAAGCAGAAAACTTTACAGAAAGGAAAAATACCAGGATCTGTGTGGCGTAACACAGAAGTAGTAGTCAAGAAATCAAATGACACATCCACTGGGCAAATCTGCTGCAACCAAAAAACCAAACCAGTAGCTGTCAAGTTCATTCCGACTCATAGCGACCCTACAGGATGGAGCAGAACTGCCCCATATAGTTTCCAAGGAACACCTGGTGGGTTCGAACTGCCAACCTTTTAGTTAGTAGACGTAGCTCTTGACCACTATGCCACCAGGGTTTCCACTTGCTGCAAAGGACCTCTTTAAAGTGTTAGAAACCAAAGATGTCACTTTGAGGACTAAGGTGCACCTGACACAAGTCATGGTAGTTTCAATCATCTCATATGCACAGGAAAGCTGGACAATGAATAAAGAAGATCAAAGAAGAACTGATGCATTTGAATTATAGTATTGGTGAAGAATACTGAATATACCATACACTGCCAGAAGAACGAACAAATCTGTCTTGGAAGAAGTACAACCAGAATGCTCCTTAGAAGCAAGGATGGCAAGACTTCATCTCATGTACTTTGTACATGTTATCAGCAGGGAACAGTCCTTGGAGAAGGACATTATGCTTGGTAGAGTAGAGGGTCAGTGAAAAAGAAGAAGACCCTCAACAAGATGGATTGACACAGTGGCTGCAACAATGGGCTAAAGCATAACAATGACTGTGAGGATGGTGCAGGACCAGGCAGTGTTTTGTTCTATTGTACACAGGGTCGCTACGAGTCAGAACCAACTGGACTGCACCTAACAACAACAACATGTGGCATAACTGTAAAACCAGGCAACCCAGAGAAAAAGTCTCTAACTGATCAATTTAACTGCTTTTGTGGAAAATGCAGACACTAAAAGCTTATCTTATTCAAGAAGAAAAAGACACCTGGAAAGCTACCTTAAGCCACTGAGATCCAATCAACCCAATGATTTCAATCATTTTTGCAAACAACACCAGAGTTGTGAATAGCTGATTGACTAAGTCTACTATAATTAGTATTCATGCTGTTGTTGTTGGTTGCTGGTGAACTGGCCCCCAACTGATGGCAACCACACGTTACATACTAAAACTGTTCCATAGGGTTTTCTTGACTGTAATCTTTATGGATGCAATTTGCCAGACCTTTCTTTCACAGAGCCACTGGGTGAGTTCAAACTGTCAATCTTTTCAGTTAGAAGCTGACTGCAAACCACTTGCACTGCCCAGGCTCCGGCAGCATTCATAGTGATCACTGATTCACTGGTTGGTAAATATGTGCTAAATAAACCTCTCAACATTTTGCTTGCAGAGTTATGGACTTTATGTTTTCTACAGAGTTAAAAGAAGACAGCAAGACAGGCACATTTTAAAAGAATTAGTGAATTACATCAATGCCAATAAAAAAAGAACAAGCCCACGAAAGCCAAAGTACGACCTTGAGTATATATCCCACCTGAATTTAGAGACCATCTCAAGAACAGATATAATGCATTGAACACCAACGACCAAAGACCAGACAAGTTGTAGAATGACATCAAGGATATCATACATGAAGAGAGCAAGAGGTCATTAAAAAGACAGGAGAGAAAGAAAAGACCAAAATGGATGTCAGAAGAGACTCTGAAACTTGCTCTTGAATGTTGAGCAGCTAAAGCAAAAGGAAGAAATGATGAAGTAAAAGAGCTGAACAGAAGATTTCAAAGGGTGGCTCGAGAAGACAAAGTAAAGGGGAAGAACATGTTCGGCATTTCTCAAGCTGAAAGGACTGAAGAAAAAATTCAAGCCTCGAGTTGCAATAGTGAAGGATTCTATGGGGAAAATATTAAATGATGCAGGAAGCATCAAAAGAAGATGGAAGGAATACACAGAGTTATTATACCAAAAAGAATTGCTTGACATTCAACCATTTCAGGAGGTAGCATATGATAAAGAACCGATGGTACTGAAGGAAGAAGTCCAAGCTGCACTGAAGGCATTGGCGAAAAACACGGCTCCAGGAGTTGACAGAATACCAATCAAGATATTTCAAAAAAATGGATGCAGTGCTGGAAGTGCTCACTTGGCTATGCCCAGAAATTTGGAAGACAGCTACCTGGCCAACCAACTAGAAGAGATCCATATTTATGCCTATTCCCAAGGTGATCCAACCGAATGCAGAAATTATCAAACAATATCATTAATATCACATGCTAGCAAAATTTTGCTGAAGATCATTCAAAAGCGGCTGAAGCAGTGAGTGTATGGACAGGGAACTGCCAGAAAATCAGGCTGGATTCAGAACAGGATGCAGAACAAGGGATATCATTGCTGATGTCAGATGGATCCTGGCTGAAAGCAGAGAATACCAGAAAGGTGTTTTACCTGTGTTCTACTGACTATGCAAAGGCATTCGACTGTGTGGATCATAACAAATTATGGATAACACTGAGAAGAATGGAATTCCAGACCACTTAATTGTGCTCATGAGGAGCCTGTACATAGATTAAGAGGCAGTTGTTCAGACAGAACAATGGGATACTGCATGGTTTAAAGTCAGGAAAGGTGTGCGTCAGGGTTGTATCCTTTCACCATACTTATTCAATCTGTATGTGGAGCAAATAATCTGAGAAGCTGGACTATATGAAGAAGAACATGGTATCAGGATTGGATGAAGACTCATTAACAACCTGCAATATGCAGATGACACAATCTTGCTTGCTGAAAGTGAGGAGGACTCGAAGCACTTACTGATGAAAATCAAAGACCACAGCCTTCAGTATGGATTACACCTCAACATAAAACAAAAAAAATCCTCACAACTGGACCAATAAGCAACATCGTAATAAATGGAGAAAAGATTGAAGTTGTCAAGGATTTCATTTTACTTGGATCCACAATCAACACCCATGGAAGCAGCAGTCA
>NW_004443981.1:1246629-1308979 GCF_000243295.1 Trichechus manatus latirostris
AAGCCATGGTATTTTCAATTGCATCATATGCATGGGAAAGCTGGACAACAAATGAGGAAGACTGAAGAACTGATGTCTTTGAATTGTGGTGTTGGCGAAGAACATTGAATATACCACGGACTGCCAAAAGAAGGAACAAATCTGTCTTGGAAGAAGTACAACCAGAATGCTTCTTAGAAGCAAGGATGGCAAGACTACGGCTTACATACTTTGGACGTGTTGTCAGGAGAGATCAGTCCCTGGAGAAGGATATCATGCTTGGTAAAGTACAGGGTCAGCAGAAAAGAGGAAGACCCTCAACGAGATGGACTGACACAGTGGCTGCAACAATGGGTTCAAGCATAACAAAGACTGTGAGTGTGGCGCAGGACCAGGCAGTGTCTCTTTCTGTGGTACACAGGGTCGCTATGAGTCAGAATCGATTTCAATGGTACCAAACAACAATAAAAAAAGAAGAGGCAAAAGAGATTTACCAATACAAAACAGACCAGGGTTCTCTCTTCTAGCTTAGCTCCTACTTAAACAGAGATTCTCCCCGTCACAGTCTAGTTACTTCTTGTCTCCCCTTATTACCACTGCCTCTTTAGTCCTTTCCCTCTCCTTTTATGCTATGGAATTAACCTTTTTGCTGACCAGAAAGTTCTGCTAAAGGACTAAATCCAACTATTTCAACTATTGCAAGATTGTTTATTTTGAATTCTGAAATCAACTGAACCAACTGAGATGGCCACAGTGAGAAAAAAGTATCTGGTAGCAAATAATATATTATTCAAAGTGTGCTTTCTGAACACAGATTTTACACAACCCACAAATATATCATATCCCACCCCCCTCAGGATACTGAATTTATTTGAAGACAAATGTTTTCTTTTTTAAAATATACAAACATACCTACTTGGCCAGTTGCCACTATGTTGATAAATTTGGGGTGCTGATTTACAGTGAGGCACAGAATATCATCATTATGTTCCTGATAAAAACTCTGAGTCCCTACAAAAAGAAGAAATTTGAGAATTAAGTTTGAAAACTTTAATGTATAATAGCCAAATGCAACTTACTCAATACAATAAACTACTGTTTAATTTACTAGCTTATTTAACACATATTTTTGAGCACTTACTACGTGTATAGTATCATAAGGACAGAAAAATATGAATCAGAAGTCTTTAAAGGGATAGAGCAGTTAAAGGGATAAAACATGTCATCCAAGGCTGAATATACCAAGGGCCACAAGAGGGTTAAGAATCAAAATGCTGTGAGAATTTGAAGCAGAAGATTATTGTCATCACGGGCATATGGCACTCCTGGACTAACTCAGATTCTGTATATGTGAATGTGGGTGGGGAAAGTCATTCCAGGTAGAGCGAACAATTGAAGCAAAGGCACAGAGGCAGGAAAGCATTGAGTATCCATATAAAATGGCTCAGTTTGATTGAAGTATAAGAGTCATGAAGAACAAGATTGAGAAATATGGTTGGAAAAGCAAGTTAGAAATAGAAGAGTGGAGGATTTTGAATCCTGGTCTATTACACTCATGTTTATTCTGTCGTCAGTGGAGAGGCACCGAGTTAACAGTGTTAATCCAGTAGTAGAGACAGTGAAGAGACCTTAGCAGACTATGGCAGCAGTATACGCAGTAGGTGATAAAGGCAGGCATAGCAAGTAAAATGGAGACATAGAAAATGAGGTCAGAACACTAAACCGGGTCCAGATTATAAGGGACTATAGATACCAGGTTCTCCAAAAGCAAAACAAACACAAAATAAAAAATTCAATAATCACATTAAAAAAAAACAATATTACTTTAAAACTTCTCAAAGTGAAATGAGCTTCACAATTTTCAGGGCTGAAAATTCAGTTAAAGGAGCAAATAGCAAATATGCGTTGTTGGGTAAGTTGGCAGAAGATCAACCATTCAGCACTACCTTACGTTTTCATTGTTCCTAGACTATGAACACAGCCACGTATCCCCAAATCCACGAGAGACCCAATAATCAGAAAATCAGAACTGCAGCAAGTGCTGAATCTCCCCTCTGTCCTCTCCTCTTTACACTCCCCCCTAATTAGAAAGGTGATTAATTATAAATCAGGAAATTCAAAATAAAGAACATTACAAGCATAAACTTGAGGATTTATTTATACATTCATCCCTTTCTTGTCTTGTCTTACTCTTTCTCATTCTCTCTGAAGGATACCTGAAGCCTCAAATAAAGAGGATTTTCTCTCTAAGCAGTACTTGTTAAACGGCCCAAGTTTTAAATGGAAAAATACCACTGATTTCTGTGAGATCCTGGTGACTCATTTTCTCTAGGAAACTAAAGCAGAAAGATCATATTAATGATTAATATTGACATGGGGGGGGGGCTGGGGGGAGAAAGTAACTAACAATCTATTCTTTACCCATTTAGAGTGAAGTTCTCAGAGGAAAAATCAGGAAAGATGGACTCTTTTTACCTCCAACCCTAGACTTTATAAAGTTTGCAATTATATGTGATCAAGCAGAATTCAAAATTAAGTACTTGATGTCACTAGTGGGGGTATCACACTATGGTCATCAAATGATGCTAAGAGAACTTTATTTGCTCATCAACAATCCAATCAGTTAAATAAACATCAAGAAATGCTTTCTCACCTTCTTCGATCAAACAAAGTACCATCAGCAAAGTGACAGAGAAGCAGTTTTCTTAGCTTTCTTCCTCGGCTTTTCAAGGCTTCAGTAAGAATGACCGCCTCCCCCATAATCACTCATTCAACATGCTACTTTCAATCATTATCAGAGACAACCATTTGTTTTCATGATGAAGTTATGGGGAAATGGAATTAAAGTTACAAATGCCTTCATCATAAAACATGGTTTCAACATGCAGTAAACCTTCACTTCTGGTAGAGACCTATGGGCTGTTTGCATTATGAAATTCTTTTCTGCTGTGTTACACTCTCTTCAGACTGTAACTTTGGTTACTTGAAATATTACTAGAAACTTCTGCAGTATGAAATACTAATATTCTGGACTGTTTCTTCTACATTATTTATAGTTTTAATAATTGTTTCAAAAAAGAATTTTAAGCTTCTAAATAAAAATTTTAAAAAGTGGCGGGTGGAGAATCAGGTTTTCCTACCTGTAGCAACATTGTGCAGAATTCCAACAGATGCTGTGTGATAAATTATATCATCACCATCATTTAAATAGTGAACATTGTTCCTACAGTCTCTGCCTCGATAGCCAAAAACAAGCTCCAATACAAGGTCCTATAACAATAATGATGAAACTGTTATACAATTATATTCTTCTTCATGTTTAAACTGTCACCATTATTATATTTTGTTTTATACACAGTACTAGTGTCTTCTGTCAAAATAGAGGATGCATTTTCGTTTTACAAACTTGAAACCCAAAGATAAGCTGAACAAACTTCTATAAATAACCTGTTTGGGGCAGCTGAAATGCATATTCCATACTTTTAAGAAACATCCTCCGGAGCTCTGATCATTGATATTTTTAATCTACGTAAAGTTAAAGGAAAAAAGGAATCATAATGTCATCTGATTGCAAGAATTTTAGTTCTCAAGATTTCATGTAAATATTGAGATACTTCTTGAGTCCAAAAGAAAGATATTTCTATTTGTATTCATTGTTAAGCAAATATCTGATCTGCATACATAACTCAGAATAAATTATGTTCAAGATCCAAACAGTACATTCAGCGTCAGTAGACAAAAACCAGCACACCCTTTGACAACTCATTCTAGAGTTCTGGCTGATGATTCTGCTACTGAAAGTGTCCATCTGCACTGACCTTGTGGGGCTGAGTTTGGGAGGAGGCACAATAATCACCCTCCCACAGCTTTACCCCTTGTTTTCAACCTGGTTCAGCACAGTTTGCTGCTGATACTGGGACCATGAAATGTTTGGGAGAATCTTCCTTCTTCCTCAATTACTGAAGAAGGATTCTTTGGTTAGAAACAGACAGAAGGAAAAGCAGAGCCTTCACTGAACCCTACAGTAAAACATCATATGGGGTAAAAATTCTTAATTTGGCATGAGTATTCAATCTTTAACTTAAAAACTTAAACCACTAAGTATAACACACAGTCAAAATGTCTGTGTTTCTATAAGCAACAAATCATTTGTGTATATTAAGTTTAGAAGTTCTTTATGATGCAGGTCAATTCAGGGTATTATTCAGGGAAAAGTAAAAGAAGACAAGTACAAAAAAAAAAAAGAGAGAACAAAGGTTAACAATCCAAAACTCAAACTTGGGTAACAGTTAAGCAATCAATTTTTACAACCAAACAAAATAAATTATTCAATATGCTTATTTTCATGATAACTAATGATAAAACTTGTATGTTTTATAAAAGGCAACAAATTCTGGATATATTCTAAAGTACAAGTTAACATTGGGCAATGGGGCTTTGCTTACCTCTATGGGTCTCTTTTTCTTGCCGACATTGTTTGTCTGGAGTTTCTCTGGCTGTGGTGGGGCCCTGCTCACGGGGGGCCTGAAACAGAGAAGTGGGAATGAGGAAGGGCACCCATCACCCTCTCCTGAGCCTCCCTCTCCTGTTCTCCAGAGAGATGTCTGCCACTCCTCACAAACAGGAAGCCATTCTGTCTTCCCCACTAGACTGTGCCCTCTATCTTAGGTGGAAGGAAAAAACCAGAACTTTTATTTTACTTGGCATATGTTTTATCATGTAAATAACAGCACAGGAGCAGGTTGTTTATAAACAAATGTTAGCTTAACATACTCAAAAGTTTCTTGATGCGGTGCATTATCAAAAAAGCCCTAAATCACTGCTCTCACAGAGTTTATCTTGAACATGGTAGGTACTTAAGACATTCTTCTTGAATTGAATATTGTTAGTATTTCTATGAGCTTTCTACACTGTTGGCAACATAAATCATGTCTGAGTTCAAACTTGTACTCAGAACCTGCTCTTTCATGCTTTTTACCTTCTCTGCCTCCTGAAGTCCCTAGCACTGGTTAATAATATCACCAGCAGTTACTCAACCATTTTACAGTCACAAAGCATTGTAAACCATACAACACCCTGTAAATGGTAATTACTATTACTACTGCCTCAAACTCCCCTTCCCTTATTCACTCTACTTACTAAACATTTATCAACTCTACCTATATAAACCCATTGCTATCAAGTCGATTCTGACTCACAGAGACCCTAGTGGCTCTCAAATCTAGCGCCCTCTTTTCTATTCTATTAATTTAGAATCTATTTACAATCTTCCATTGAGTCAACTGTGTGCCATTGAGTCAATTGTGACTCACAGCAACTCTATAGGAATGAGTAAAACTTCCCCATAGGGTTTCCTAGGCTGTAAACTTTACGGGAGCAGATAGCCAGGTCTTTTCTCCTGCAGAGTGGCTGGTGGGTTCAAACTGCTGACCTTTCAGTTAGCAGCTGAGCGCTTTAACCACTGCGCCAGCAGGGCTCCTTCAGCAGGTATAGAGTTCACAATCTGAACCATTTAAATGTGGAAGCTCTTCCCTAAAACTATTTAATTTTTAAAAATACTAGTTTATTATTTTATTTCAAATAACAATTACTTTAATAACCTGAACAATTATATTAATAAGCAAAGTAATGAATTTATTCAAAATAAACCATGCATCAACCACCTCCCCAATTTTAGATTAATATTCATTTTGTAACAACTAAATCAGGAAATGATAAAGACTAACTTTCCTGTGGAAAAGTATCTAACATTTATGAATAAGTCTCAAAAATTAAAGACATAAAAATATGCATGCATCTTCAAAATGATTTTCAAGCTACACATCTTTAAAAAGTAAATGAAGTGTTATATCTTGAACATACAAGATAAGTTGCATTTTCATATGTAATATGAAGCAATACGCAGTACAGAAGCATGATTGGTGACATAAAAATTAAGTGCACTTATCAAGAAATATAAATAACTTTTAAAATTGTCACAGAAATTTGTTTCAAATCTTCTTCATGTGTAATTTTGAATGTCCACAAATAAAAAACAGAACTGAATTTATAACATTTAACATTTTAAAATATTTCCGCTAGGACACTTTCAAAGAATGGTAGCAGCCTTGGTTTTTCTTCCAGGTCAATTTTGTTGGTAAACTTTATTCAGTGTTATTGCCTAAAAGCTTTAATTATAATCCAAACGAATGAATACGTCATTTTTATCTCTACCATACTTTCCAACAGTTACGAACATTTTAATTTGTAAAGACCATTTATATAAGTCATATTATTGTTTAAAATTATACAACTTGTATAATTATACAAGTTAAATGGATACAGTTTTAGTGAAATAGTTATTTATGTAGTATAAATCCAGTAATTAAGATGCTATTCACTTCAGTGATGCTAATTCCAAGGGGAAAATAACCATGAACACTGTGAACATGGGCAAAGAACACCAAGTAACACAGCTCATTAATGGTAAACATAAAAGATGATAAAAATACAAATTAGGCACTGTAAGCATAGCAAAAAGAGGATTACCTGGAACCCCTTTTCAGCAGCAGGTAAAGAAGAGAAAAGATTACAACACAAATTTGAATGTAAAACACTGGTAAAATACTTCCTGTTATAGTTTCACAAGTTTAGTGCAGATAAACTATACTGCATATACTGAAGGCCTATTTTTATTTTATTATTTCATATACAAGAAGGCTTAAGTTACTCTATTAATGGCAGGAAATTAGAAGAAAATAAAAAAAGAAAAATAAACAAGAACTCATCAGTATGTTTTTTGTTGTAAATGTTAAAGCCTGCCATTCTTATGTTTCTGCACTGTAATCTGAATTTCAAACAAAATATTTAAGCTTATCTTTGTTCTTCCAAAAAGCAGTATAATGTTAGCAACTAATTTAAAAGGTTGGTGGCACTGGAGCTGCTATTAAGAAAATTGTCTAAGGAGCCTAAGCCTCCCTTACTCTGACCCAACGAAAGGAAGAGTGAGAGACTTCAGGACCACACTGGATTTTGGATCTTGGGAGTAATTTAAGCAACCTTTTAAAAATTTTCCTTAAAAACGTAACAACCGAAACAGAATCAGAAGGGATCACAGAAGTCATCTCATCAATCCTCCTCCCACTAAACCTAGGAATCTCCTTTACATGTCTAGAACATACCTTTACAGCACCCGTGACAAGAGGTTATCCAAACTCTGCACTAACACTGCTTGTAATAGGGAGGTTCCAGTAAAAACCAATTGCCCTCAAGTCGATCTAACTGATGGCGACCCTCTATGTGTCAGAGTAGAACTGTGCCCCATGGGGTTTTCAAAAGCTAATTTTTTGGAAGTAGATCACCAGGCCTTTCTTCCAAGGTGCCTCTGGGTATACTCGAACCTCCAACCTTTTGGTCAGTAGCACGAGCGCGTTAACCGCTTGCACCACCCAGGAACTCCGACAGGGAAGCTACTTATATATGAGTCACTGACACCCAAGACAGCAATTATGTCTCCACTTAGTTTTCTTGTTTTTAAACAACTGACAGAGCAATTAGTCTTTATATTAAGTGGCTTCCCAACCTTTCTTCATCCTGTGCTTCCTTCTAGACCGGTATAAATTGTCAATGTCCCCTTTAAATTCAGAGGTCAGTTCTGAATAAACTACTCTAGATATTAGGCTAGATCTGGATGCTTCATTTCTGTTAAAATAGCGTAAGATTAAGTGGGCCCTTTTAGAAGTTATCTCATACTCCAGACTCATGTTAAGCTCTTGAGCAATTAAAACCTCAAGATTTTCACATATTTATCTCGAAAATGCAGAAAGCAAATGATTCCTCTTAAATTTAATACTGTTTCATTTTCATGTTCTCATTTATTGAGATGGTTCTGTTTTTTTCTGTAATTTAGATTAACTCTTTTTCTAAATTTTATTTGCAAACCTAATATGTATCTTTTCTATTTTTATCCAACCACTAATAACAACTTCTCCAACAGCACCCCATTAGAGACCTCACAACAAATTATCTTTATTGTGTCTAGACACCACAGCACTAAGCAAAAGAGCAGCCTCACCGCGGACGGCACTAAAGGGCTAAGCTAAGAAAGTACAGATGGCTTGGAGAACTACGTTTCAGGTATTGAGAAAACAATTCAAGTGTCCCATGTGCTGACTGTAAGGTAATCAAACAGTCAAGGCAAGCTGGCTTTTGATGGTGGTCATTTGATTACTGACGGCAACTACATCACCTGATAACTCTCTGCGTGGCTGAGCGAGGCTTCCATAAAGAGGCAAAGCTGCTCTTCACATACAACAAAAGTGCTAGTGCAGTGGTCCAAAAAATTTCTACAGTACAGGAGTTTGTGAAAAGTCATTTGTAAAATCAAATTATTATAACGAAGACCCTCACAATAACAGCCACATACTGTATCTAGAAATGCAACTCTTGTAGAATTTGTCCTATTCCATTTTCTAATTCTTTCTGGACAAATATAGTTCAATGTTTTACAGGAAAAAAATATCAATACCTTAAAATAATATAAACATCAAAACAGAACAAAGACTAAACTTTTGAATAAAATATTTTATTTCACAAAACACTTACCTTACTACTCCCTGCCTTCAAAAGGAGCAATGGGAAAAATGGGGAAATATATATGAAAACTGATGATAAATAAAAATGTAACAGTTTATTAAACAATAAAAGTAACATGTCAACAAAATTTTAAGGAAATACAAAAATACCTAAATTTTATGTTAAATTGTTTTGAATATTTTTTAAAATAATGTCTTTGGAGGAAAATCTGAGTGACAATTAACTACTTTAAATATTCAAGATTTACTATAAAAACATTTACAGAAAAACATAAAATGTCATTTAGGAAAAAAAATCCCACAACCAAATACAGTAATCAATTGTCATTAGAAACATTTTCCTTTTAAGTGGATAAGATAAAATTCGATGAGTATTTGTTTTAATTGCTCAGTGTTTTGTTTCACCGTTCATGGCAGTAGTACATTTTATTTAAAATATGAAACAATCATTTACAAAGACCATATTATCTCCTCACAAATACATTCAAAACTGGTAAAAAGAAATACCTCTTAATTTTTATCTCCTTTGATTCTTTCATTTTGTAAAAATAAAACACTCTAAATATTGAAAGCCTCCACTTCCTAATCTCACCACCTGACAATGGAGGTGTAGCAGCAATAATAAAGACTGCTGTCTATGAGTCACATTAATTACTTCTTCTGCCTTGGCAAAAGTAGAGCTGAAATTATAAAGTAAATGAACAAAATGAAAAATAGTTCCAAAAATAATTCTGAAAAAGTGAGCTGTGAAAAATGCAAGGTAATAGCAAAGATTACAAAATTGTGACACTGTCAACCATTGTTGGTGAGTAGTAAAATACTTCCATCTGTCAGAACTTGGGTCACTTTGGCAGTGAGGGAAAATAAGTGTTTTACCATGAACAACTGCCTAGAGATTTAAGATTAGGTCACATTTTCTAATATACCAAATTTATCTGAAAAATGATATTTTTCTTTAAAAAATCTACATAACAAATGAAAGAGATTTATAGAATATCTAGAGCTCTTTCCTTCCCTATAGGACATTTTTCAGTTTTCATTATATGTGAGAATTTTCTTTAAATAATATTAAGCACTATACAGCAAATATTCCAATTAGGAACCTTCACATTTGCATATTTGTATGTATTTCTCTAATCAGTAAATGTATAGGTAGTGTTCATTACTCTGTGAATATTTAATTTTAGAAATAGCATTTCAGTATTAACCAAGTATCTCCTCAAGTTACTCCATGTTTTATTCCAAGGAAGGAGTATCCTTCTTGAAAACCTACTATCTAAATTCTTTACATACATTATTTCATTTAAACCTGGAAATATTCCATAAATTAGGGATTATAATGCTCATTTACCATGGAAGAAAATGAAGTTTAGAGAGAATGACTAATTTTTTCAAGGTCATCCAACTGGTAACTAACACTTCAACCTATTTGTCTGACTCCAAAAACCATGCCCTTTGCCTTATACCAAGTCTCTTCAATTCGAATCTTGCTCAAGTATTTAGATCACAGTATATGATTAGCCTTCTTAAAACATATTGCTTACTGAATACTCTTCCTCTTTATACCCGATGACAGCATGGATGGTCACTTCTCTACCCTTTTCCTTAGGTGACTTGCACTGCTTTTATCTGAGGTACACCATCAGCAAGGAACCCTAGTGGCGTAGCGGTTAAGAGCTCGGCTGCTAACCAAAAGGTCGGCAGTTCGAATCCACCAACCGCTCCTTAGAAACCCTATAGGGTAGTTCTACTCCGTCCTATGGGGTTGCTATGAGTCAGAATTGACTCAAGGGCAACGGGTACAGGTACCATCAGCAAACAGGGCACCTGGAAGGGGAGATGTGGCAGCATCACAACCTTGACATTACACCTAGAAGTTCCGTTGGACGTTTGGGGCCAGTTAGTTCCACAGAATCTCTAGTTATCCCCTTCCCCAACACTAACTTACATTTCACCCTTCTAAATTCATCTCTTTCATCAGAACATTATAGCTATTGGTACAAATCATCATCCCTCTGCTAATGCTTTTTGTAACATCATTTCTATCTAACTGAGTTCCAACAGTCTTCAGCACTATTCTCAGACTGTCCCTTCACTTGAATTTTCCACAAATCCTGTTCAACTGTGAATGAACAGCCTTTCATTTTTAACCTTTCCCTCAAATACTCTAACGTTTCATAATGAAGTTTTCCCCATCATGGCCTTTTACAGAAGAGGTCACTGGTATTCCTACCTGCCACTCCCTCTTTGTTCCTTACTGCTGTTTTGGGATAATTTTTCTTTCATCGTTTCTTAAAACTCCTTCGATTCTGAACCCCATGCCATTCACTGATCCATACGCCTCTTTATGGTTTCCTATCTTCCCTAATGATTTTAAAAATTGTCTCTCTGCATAAAATTGCTGCACACATATCCTTATTTTACACTTATTTTTTTATTTGTTCATTTTAAACGAAGACCAATAATTTTCATTAGAGACAAGTTATACTTCAAACTGCTCTTTGGAAAAATTTTTGGGATAAAGATTATCCTTGATTAAAGGTATACAGATACAAAGGCACTTTCAAAATTTAATCATTCCTCTGTTCATGTGCTTCTTAAAAAGCATTTGGCATTAGATTCAATTTTTATTATCTCCTCCAGCCTCACTATATATATATATAAAAGTTAGCAAATAAGATTACTTCAATCATACAGATTTTCTATATAGTATTATTCCCTAAGCTACCTGAAAAGACTGTATCATCATCAAAAAGTATTTAAAGACAAGCATGTCTTCAAGGTGGTGTCTGAAGCTACAGAGTACCGCTGTTACTCAGTTTTTGCGATAAATTCATTTAATTAAACAGTAAATTCAAGTTTTAATACCGATATCTTTTTCTTCATCTAATATTAAACTTGATAGTTACCTCTCATCTATTGAGGGTTCTTTTTGTTGTAAATGAGGCTTGATTCCAAACATTGGGCGAATGTTTGTTGATAAGGCTCTGATGGTGTAACTGATTTCATTCTCCCTTGTAACATCACTGTCGTAGCCTACCATGACAACATAAAAATTATTCTCTAAGTGATAACTGAGGAGTATCTTATAAATTGGATAAAAGGATGATCAAGAATCTAAAATAAATTAGAAAATTACATCTCAAATTATCAAAAATATGCAGCCAGTAAAAATGATGTAGAATATTTAATTATACATGATGTTTTCCAAGTATTATTAATAATAGCAGATAAAAAATAATTTAAAAATATTATTTAAATAAAAGCACATACCCCTAAGGATATACCCAAAAATGTTAACAAAGATTACCTCTGAGTGGTCAAAGATAATTGTGTTTACTTACTACAAAATGCACTTTCTAGCTTTTCAATAATGATCTGATATTAATTGATATATCGGGAAAAAAATCAAAATTCTCTTAAAATACGAGGTTCAGTAATATAAAATTTATTTTAACAGTACTTATTTAAAATATGAGAGCCATGGTGGCACAATGGTTAAGGGCTCGGCTGCTAACCAAAAGGTCGGCAGGGTTCAAATCTACCAGCCACTTCTTGGAAACCCTACAGGGCAGTTCTACTCTATCCTACACAGTCGCTATGCGTCGATATCGACTCAATGGCAATGGGTTTATTTAAAATATGATTGTCTTACATTTGTAGATGAAGAACATCTAAGTCATTAATGTATGCTAGCCCAGTAATCGAGTTACAAAACCAATTTTGGTGTTAAACAGAACAAAAATACTAAAAAACACAATTATTTAAACTTTATCATTACCTGTTTTAACTTCTGCAGTTTAAATCAGTTCTGCTAAATTGTTTTCTACATTTTCATTAAAATAAAATATTAAAAAATGACATACCCCCATCTTCTTCAGAATCTGTATCAGATTCTTCACTATCACAAAGCCTTTTTTCTCGATAGCCCTCCATTTCATTTGTCCAAACCATTAAAGACATATCTGTACCTCCCAAGGTAACCAACATGCTGTCATCGTAAGTCCAGCGAACATTCGTGACGTGTGTACTATGGGCCACATACCTCTTAAAGTTTCCAAATTTTCCCTAAAGATGAAAAAAATTCGAACATAATCTTTGAGAAATTTCATTATTTGAAAACATTCAGTTATTTTTTACTTCATTTCATTCTTAATATATGTTTAGAAATGAATCATTAGAAATGCAACTTGTAAACACATTCTCATGTATTTTCTCATAAACACTGAAACTCACTAGAATAAAAAATAATTCCTAAATCTGGTGAGGACAGGATGAAACTACTAGTTTCACACATTGCTAGTGCCACGGGCACAACTCTTTTGGAAACCAAGTTGGTGCTCTGCATTGAAAGCATAAAAATGTTCTTACCTTTGACTCACCAACCCCCCTTTTAGGAATCTATACTAAGAAAATGTTATGTGTGCAAAAAATATTTACCATAGCATTTACTTATAGCAATAAAAAGTTTAAAACACATTAAATGTTCAATAGAGTAATAGTTAATTACAGTGTATGTCTATGGAACGTGTTATCTATTAAAAACAATTATGCAGGCATATTACTATAAGAAATAGACACACTGAGAACATAAGGATATAAATGTCTATATACAGCATGGCTATATTCACAAAAAATTATCAATCATTTTGGTATATACCCATGCAAATATCTTTTACCTTAATTCGTTGTAAGTACTACACACAGGAGTATATCTCAAGAAAACCCCAAGTTATAGAAACTGGTAGCTTTTAAATCTAGAAAACTAGCATTACCAAGTTACATAAGTAAATTTCAGACCAATGTATCATAAGCAGGACTTAGGTGGACATCTTTTCAAGGGTGTTAGAATAAGAGATGTCTTTAATAAACAAAATACAGTGATAACAGGTCAGTGAATTTTCTGGGAATGAAGACTCTAAAGTTAGGGGAATCTGTTATCAAAGCACTGTATGAAGGTAGTTTCCAAGACTTTGAGGTTCTTGCTACAGTGAGGTAAAGGAGGAATCTATAGATCAATATCTTAGAATGCATTATTACCAAGGCACCTACAACTGTCTGGAATGCTGGAAGTGAATTAACTAACCAAAAAATGTTTGGAACACATTCTTATCCGCTAAGTCTACCACGTAAGCGTATCTAAAACAGGGATCTGTGGAAAATTTTCTTTGGTGCCTGAGTTTTCTCTTAGAATTTTTAAATCTGTGCTTTCATTTCAACGCTGATCTAAAAATACGTGAGCAGCTATTTGAGACTATCATATACTGAATACCATAATATGACTTCAGTGCCCTGTTTCAGATTTAGGTTTATGATCATGTTGGTGTCAGATTAATTTACGGCATTAATAAGAAATAAACACATCTGTACTTTATACATAAATTTCATTTTTATGCTAAGCAAAATGACTTTCTGGCCTACAAACAAATGTTTTATAGTAATTTGAATAGAGAAAAGTGATAAGAGAATTGAGTCATCACAGCACACAGCAGCATAGGCATGTAGCACAACAAGGAACCTGTACAGTTTGGTTCAAGAAAAATAACAGCATTCACCACATTAAATCAGGGTTTATTTTAATTTTAAAGGTGTTGTAGGTTTTTTGTATTTAATTGGTTAAAGCGTTTTAAACATGTAAGGTGTAAGTATAAAGACTTTATATCTACTGTTGTTGTTAGGTGCCGTCGAGTCGGTTCCAACTCACAGCGACCCTACGTACAACAGAATGAAACACTGCCTAGTCCCGTGCCATCCTCACAATCGTTGCTATGCTTGAGCCCATCACTGCAGCCACTGTGTCAATCCATCATTTTGGAGGGTTCTTCTCTCCTCTCTTTTGCTGACCCTCTACTTTACCAAACATGATGTTCTTCTCCAGGGACTGGTCCCGCCTGTAACATGTCCAAAGTACATGAGACGAAGTCTCACCATCCTTGCTTCTAAGGAGCATTCTGGCTGTATTTCTTCCAAGACAGATTTGTTCATTTTTCTAACAGTCCATGGTATATTCAATATTCTTTGCCAACACCGTAACTCAAAGGCATCAATTCTTCTTTGGTCTTCCTTATTCATTGTCCAGCTTTCACATGTGTATGAGCCAACTGAAAATACCATGGCTTGGGTCAGGTGCACCTTAGTCCTCAAAGTGGTATCTTTGCTTTTTAACGCTTTAAAGAGGTCTTTTGCAGCAGATTTGCCTAATGCAATACATTCTTTGATTTCCTGACTGCTGTTTCCATGGGCGTTGATTGTGGTTCCAAGAAAAGTGAAACCACTGACAACATCAATATTTTCTCCGTTTACCATGATGTTTTTATTGGTCCAGTTGTGAGGATTTTTGTTTTCTTTATGCTGAGGTGTAATCCATACTGAAGGCTGTTAATGGTATATATTTCATGAAAAGAATACCTAAGATTATTTAAGTTGATATAGGGAGTAAAAGGAATGCTTCCTTTAAAAGGATATTTAAATCGCTCAAGATTGAGTAACACTATACAATATAATATATAACTTAAGGCATGGGATCATAAATTATAATACTTCTAGATAAAAGTTATTAACAGGATGCCAAGAATAGCAAACATAATTCTGAGCATTTCATATCACAACAATGAAATGCTATGAAATGACATTACCTTAACTATTTTTATAATAACCATTATTAAGAAAGTTAAACAAAAACACTTACTTTAGTGGGAAATCTAAATAACTTCACAAATCCCAGATCATCCCCAGTAGCAAGGATCATTTTGTCATTGGTGAGACAAGAGGCAGTTACATCTGTGACTTCTCCAATTACTGGCCAAATTCCCTCACAGCATAAACCAAGCACACCTGTCCATGATGCCCAGACAATTTTTTCTACCTAAAAAGGAAAAAAATGCTGTCAGTTTATATCTAAATCTAAAACATTAACAACCATTATATTTATTAGAGCCAAAAAAGAACATGAACAACAATATATAATTCTCTTTCTAACTCAAATCTAGGCAGTCAGTTTTCGTTTTGTAGCTTCCAGTCTACTAGTTCCTGCAGAAAAATTTTAACGTAAGATTAACCAAGATGTACTTATTATGTATCCACTGTGTGTACTAAATGCTGGGCACACAGTGACAGTAAATAAGACTTTGTCTGCCCTTCATATAATCAAGAAACTTCTTCTTATGCTTTATGTCTAAACTGTCACTGATGCATTATTGGCATAAGCATATATTCCAACTAACCATTACTGGAAATTAAGAACTTTCACTTACAACCCCTTTCCCTTATTAAGCCACTTTCACATTAAATTTGTTGAGCCTTTATTCCTACAAAACATTTTGCAAATATTGTTAGGCATAAAACTAAACACATTTTTTTTGGTTGTGTGTTTGTGTGTTTTTGTTGTATTTTAAATCAGGAATTTTCCAACAAGCGTCTTAGACATATGGATTCCAATAGATTTGGCAGATGTGCAGTACTCCTATCTTACAGGGTATGTCTTCTGTTTGCTATTGCATGCTTCCTGTTCTTTGGGGAAAGTGATTTGAACATACCTAGACATATAAGTGATTCATTCCTTACCCATCTACATATTCTGGCCCGATGAAATAAACACATTCGAAGACTATCTATAATTTGAGTAATTTGAGAACAGGCTTTACGTGTAACTAAAGGAAGGAAGGCAGGCATCAATTTTCCAACCACTTTTACTCATATAAACAACACTAAGAGCACCACTATCTTCCTACCTCCACGCTGGGAATGATTTGTTTTTTTCCTCTGGGAGCTTCAAAGAATAATTGTTCTTTAGCACCAGTGTTGACTTGTAAAAGCTTTCCTTAAAAAAATAATAAACATACATACATATATTAAAACTCATTTTCCTTAGCAGTCAACATGTATTAAGATCATTTCATTTTCTTAATCTCCATATAATTAAGTAATCAAACACATACATGGTTAATTTTTGTGTATGTATATACATAAATGGAGCCCTGGTGGTGCAGTGGTTAAGAACTAGGCTGCTAACCAAAAGGTCAGCAGTTCAAATCCACCAGCTGCTCCTTGGAAACGCTACGGGGCAGTACCACCCTGTCCTATAGGGTTGCTATGAGTCAGAATTGATTTGACAGCAACGAGTTTGGTTTTTGGTTTTGGTTTATGTACATAAACACTATCTATATTGTTATGATATGCAAAAAAACCCCTCAGAAACAAATGTTGAAGAATTTTTTAAAAAAGTAAAGGTAAATATTTGGCCTAACTATATTTGGAAAAAAAATTTAATTCACTATTCTCGGTTTCTTTAGATGAATAAGTAAAACAAAATCTTTTAAAAGAGAACATTTAAATATTTAAGATTTATTGAAACTTATTAAAATTTATGCTTCTTGTCTAAATTCCCACTGATGCCTTATTGGCATAATCATATGCCACATACCATGCATTTTGCTACAAAACAGACATACCCATTAAATTCTGTATTTTGTGCAATCATGACTATACTTAGGGAATGTATTTTATACCAAAGGGAAAATGACTCTAAAATCCTCATTAATATTTCTTACTTTCCAGATGTGAAGTTACTATTTACATCAAATTTATCTGACAAGAAGTAGGACATCATCATCACTAAAAATTATTTTTGCATAATATTAAATCACTTTACCAATTAAAGAATTTACTGCAGCACTGTCATCATCTGCAGTAGTATCATTTGAATAACATTAGATGAAATACTGAAAACTCTAAACTCTACAGTGTTTATCCTCTTTAGATGTAAAGTAGTGGAAAATCATTTTGAGAATTGTTTGTTTTTTACAATGTTTTGAATCACTTTGTTTCTCTAAAATATCAAATGAAACTTTACCAAATACTAAGTTATTTAAATTCTTACCTCTAATATCCCAATCAATGTGGGTTATGTAACTGGTAGCGCCTTTGCATATTCCCACTCGTTTACTGCTCATTACACTGTATATATCTATAAAGCTGTCATGGGATGCTACAGCTAGATACTTCCCAGACCCTGTAATAGAAACATATTTGCTTGACATTTTCTACCTTTGCAAATATTTTTTACACTTTGCAACTAGGGTTACTTTGGTCTTAATATTTTTCAAGAAATCTTAGGTGTTTCATAAATTATAACAAGACAGATATGTCAAATGACAAATGTTAACACATATTTTTCAAATATATTGTCATCAACAAAATGAAATTTTTTTATTGTAGTCAAGTACATCAGTGGAGAGCAAATGTCAAAAACTTTGATACATTTTGCATTTAACCAAAACAAACAAACAAACCTCTGAACTTAGAAACAGTGGAACTAAACCGATATAAGTAAATTACAGTAAGTTTTGTAGTAGGCAATGAATATATGGGCCCTGGTGGCGCAGTGGTTAAGAACTAGGCTGCTAACCAAAGGTCAGCAGTTTGAATCCATCAGGTGCTCCTTTGAAACCCTATAGGGCAGTTCTACTCTGTTCTATACGGTCACTATGAGTCAGAATAGACTTGATGGCAACATGTTTGGTTTTTTTTTGGTAATGAATATATGGAAATTGAAGAAATAAAATTAATGCAATTTCAAAAGTATATAATGAAGTTATCCAACCCTTTCATGTCATAAATGAGGAAAGTGAAGCTCAGAGAAGTGCCTTGATCTGAGTTACACAGAAAATTTAGTGACAGAATTGGTACTAAGCCAGATAATTTGCCATCCGTCTAATCCAAGGCTTTTACCTCTCACCACACTGCCTTGTCTAGTTCACAAAAAAAAAAAAAAAAAAACACGAGGAAAATTCTAATATAAAGTAACAGTTAATATAAATGACACAGTGAGAGATAATTTAAACTGATTGCCAGATTCAAGTTAATAATCAAATAAGATTTAAATGGAATCTTACCAGGTGAAAATCGAATATCTGAAATAGTATCTCTTCTGTGATGAAAAGATACAAGATCCTCTAGAGTATCTGCATTTGCCATTAAGAAACTTCCATCACTGAGACCTACAGCTAAAGCTTTACCATCCGGAGAAAAACAGCAACACCTTCCTCCTAAAAGAGAAAGACAGCATATATCAGACAATTTTCTTTTATTTAAAAAAAATGTATGTGCTTAAAGAACCTTTAATATCAAAGGGATGCCAATACTTATTATGGTCTGACATCAATACTAAAAAGGAGTCAAGAGATAAAAATTTTCTATTGAAATGAATGGTACAGAATCATAAGCAAGAATCAATACAAACCATTTCCTCTTTTGAATGTAGCAATACAAAGTACTAATATTTATAACTTAAAAGAAATTAAACTGATAAAAAAAGAACATGAAATTTTAACTAACATAAAATTTCAATGATATATGTGGAAGTTTTTATTTTGGGGGGGTACTACCTTTTCAGTTTCTATCCAACAAATTCAAAATTTAAGAAATGAGGTCATCTTTACAAAAATGCTTTTAAACAAACAAATCTGATAATAGGCAATTATTAATTTTAGCTAGCAAGATCTAAGTTTCAGAACCACACATTAAGAAATAGTATTATTTAATATTTTACAATGTTTTGAATCACTTTCTGTTTCTCTAAAATATCAAATGAAACTTTATCAAATACTAAGTTATTTAAATTCTTACCTCATGAAACAAGTATTTACAAATTACCTATACCATGCCAGGCATTATGCTAGGCAGTGGGGAAACAGAACACAGTCTCATCCCTGTAGGATATAGTCTGAAGGGAGGAGGTGAGATAATAGACAAATACATATATAATTGCAGGAAGTGATAAATTATATGGAGAAAAAGAAAAAGAGAGTGGGGACAGAGGAGTTATTTTTAAGTTAGAGTGTTCAAGGAAAGCGTCTGAGGAGGTATCGTCAAACTGAGAAAGCCAGAGGGTCTGGTGTAAGAGCATTTAGCAGAGGAAACAGCAAGTACAGATCCCGTGAAGTCAATGAGCTCCGAGTACTCGCGCAACAAGAAGGCCAGTGTGACTAGGGTGGAATGGGCTGAGAGAAAGAGACAGGAGGTGAGGTTGGAAAGGGAGGCAGGAGCCATATTCTATAGTGTCTTTGAGGACAAAATCATGAATTTAGATGATATTCTGAAGGGTATGAAGAAGTCCTGGAGGGTTTTGAGCAGGCGAGTAACAGAATCTGATGTATGTTTGTAAACAGATCCTCCTGGCTGCTGAAATGAGGACAGACTGTCAATGGGTCTTGGAAGGGTATAGAATGGAGGCAGGGAAAGCAGTTAGGAGGGTACTGCATTAATTTTGAGAAGTAGTACAGCAAAGTGGTTGGGTGCTGGACATACAGCCCGACAGTCTGGGTTCAAATCTTGGTCTGCCCCTTACTAGATGAGCGACTATGGCCGAGTTACTCAATTCCTTGTACCCGTTCATTCATCTATAATTGTACCTATACCTCACAGCATGATTTGAAGATTAAATGAAAAGCTTGTATAATAGTGCCCGGCCAACAGTAAGCACTCAATAAATGTCGCTGCCATCATCATCATCATCTTATCTTCATCATTATCAAGAGATGATAATGACCTGAATAGGGTGGCAGCAATGGAGGTGATGAGAAGTGGTAGGATTTGGATATATTTGAAGACTGACCTGGTAGGACTTCGACCAACTGCATGTGGAATAAGAGAAAAACATAAAACGCAAGATAAGGCTGTTTGGGGCTTGATTTTGGCCAAAAAGGGTGCTGGAGGGTCACTGCAAGGCCGAAGCAGGAGGAAGGGACTTTTCTTTCTTCTTTGGTGTGCCTGCAGCCAGGGGCTCCCTGGGGGCTGGAAGGGGTAGTTTCTCTGCCACCATAGCAGAAGACTTCATAGATCAGCGGTGGTCCAAGACCTCTGGTAAGTTTCTTCACCAATGGCAGGTTGTGTGTTCCTGTGGCAGCCATACTCTCTCCAAGCAGATCTGAATCTCAGCCTGGGAGGGGAGTTCCTTCTTTATTCACTGTCCCTTAGCCCTATGGGTGGTAGCTGTTATATGCATTTGCAACTTCTATGCCCCTTAGAGGAGTCCCTGGGTGGCACGAATGGTTAAGCACTTGATGACTAACCGAAAGGCTGGAGGGTCTAACGCATCTAGAAGCACCTCAGAAGAAAGGCCTGGCAATCTGCTTCTAAAAGATCACAGCTTTGAAAACCCTATGGAGCACAGTTCTTCTCTGCACACATGGGGTCGCCATGAGTCAGAATTGACTGGATTGCAGCTGGTTTGGTTTTTGGTTTTTGGTTTTGGACCCCCCTTAGAATCCTCTTTTAACCCTTTTAGTAGTTAACCACCTTTTATTAATTAACACTTCTTCATATTTCATTTTCCTGTTTAAATTACTGGGGTGATTTCTGGCTCTTGACTGATACACAGTTGGTACTGAAGTGGCCCCAGGAGACAGACTATCAAAGATGGGATTTTTGGAATTGGTTTAGTCATGCCATTGGGATTCTGCACAGTGCTCGGCCCACTGCCAATAGGAAATGGGATGCTAGTAATCCAAGGTATTCTGTAGCATCACAATTAATCAAGTTATCTCCTGCAGTTGATTGTGATGAAATATATAATGGAGTTAAGGACCTTGGGAGCCTAAGAGGCCGCTGCCCTTGACCATTACAGCAATAATGATGACTACAACAACTGCGTTGTGTGACAGATGCCATACAGACATAAACTCAGGTTCTTAAGCACTCAGCACGTCATGATCCGAGTGTAAGAGAGTTTCCATGGCAATCCTAAAAGAATCTCTGACATCTTTTAGACATAACGGCAATACTGCTGAAAATTAAATGCAAAATGTAATTGTATGGGTTGCAAATTTTCAAAGTCAATTTAATTCGCAGCTTCGCCAACTTTCTTACATGAAAGTTAGGGTACTGACTGGAAAGGAACAGAAGCCTGAAACCTAGACTGGTGATATCTGGTTAGATGAGACAAAACTGAGAATTCTGAACTTCCAAATTATCTTCATTTTTGCTTGCCAGTGCAAAAGCTTGCTCTCCTACATCAGAGAAGACTGAATTTCTAGGGTAGCTGCTCTGCAGGGGTGCTCATCCTTCTGAAGCGCCACCACAACCACTCCTTTGCTGACACTAGACCCGTAACGTGGATCAAATCTCAGCATGCTCAGACAAACTTTTCCTTAAAGGACCAGATAATAAGTATTTTCAGCTTTGCGGGCCATATGGTCTGTCACAACTATTCAACCCTGCCACCGTAGCGCAAAAGTAACTCCAGGTCATATGTAAATAAATAGGCATGGCTGTATTCCAATAAATCTTTATTTAAAAAATTAGGAGGTGGGTTAGATTTGATCCGTGGGCTGACCCGATTCGGAGGAAGGAATCCAAAATCTTAGCGAGGTAAGAATGTTGGAGCGGATTTATCATGTGTAATCTGCACACCCATTTACCAACTACAACCCCTGAGAAAGTCTAGAAAATAGTCTCTTCAGGCTGTGGGGACCATGGTCTCAGGGAACATCTAGCTCAACTGACATAACATAGTTTATAAAGAAAATGTTCTACACATTCTACCTTGGTGAGTAGGGTCTGGGGTCTTAAAAGCCTGTGAGCAGCCATCTAAGATACTCCACTGGTCTCACCCCTTTGGGAGCAAGGGCGAATGAAGAAAATAAGACACAAGGGAAAGATTAGTCCAAAGGACTAATGGACCACAACTACCATGGCCTCCACCAGACTGCGTCCAGTAGAGCTAGATTGTGCCCAGCTACCACCACTGACTGCTCTGACAGGGATCATAACAGAGGGTCCCGGACAGAGCTGGAGACAAATGTAGAACAAAATTCTAACTTACAAAAAAAACCCCAGACTTACTGGCCTGACAGAGACTGGAGAAACCCCAAGAGGATGGCCCCCAGACACCCTTTTAGCTCAGTAATAAAGTCACTCCCGAGGTTCACCATTCAGCCAAAGATTAGGCAGCCCCGTAAAACAAAATGAGACTAATGGGGCACAACAGTCCAGGGACAAGACTAGAAGGCAGGAGGGGACAGGAAAGCTGGTAATAGGGAATGCAAGGTTGAGAAGAGACAGTGTTGACATGTCGTGGGGTTGTTAACCATTGTCATAAAACAATATGTGTACTAATTGTTTAATGAGAAACTATTTGTTCTGTAAACCTTCATCTAAAGTACAATAAAAAAAAAAAGCAGAGCAACTAGTGACCTGACACAAAAAAAAAAAAGAAAGAAAGAAAAGAGTCCCTTCATTAAGGCACTGAGACATACATTAATAAGGGCAACATGTGAATCTTTGAAAAGCTCTGTGATTGTTCTCCTGTGTAGGTCAGAGATGATTACAGGAGATGGCACCATGGACACGGGCTCCCTTCAACAGGGATAATCATGGAAAAGCAGAGACCAAGTTGGCAGCATTTAACTGCTACAGACAAGGTAGATGCTATTACCAAAAAGGGCAGCAGGGATATACTAATAATCATAATGTTTAAGCCCTCAGAGATTTCTGTTGGTGGCTAATTAACCACAGTATTTTTGGAATGAAATAGATGGATAGCCCACTAGATTAATGTCTGATCTATATAAAAGAAAAAACTCCAGATTTGGTGGCCAAAAACCTGATCACCACAATGAAGAGTCATAGACTCTCAACTAGTTTCCAGACCTAAGCCAGTTCAAATAATCAGAGTCCTTTGCTTGAAGGAAAAGCCAAGTCCCACTGAGGAAGGGCCCTGCAGTGCTGCCACAACTGTATAATGTAAATCGTCCTCCAAAGATTTGTGCCACTTACTAGAATGACTGTGAGCTGAGGAAAAGGAAATATCTAAATCTTTCTCTAATTCTTGAGAACACAAAACAGCATTGCTATTATCTACCAGTCAAAGTGAGGGCTTATGGTGATCCAGTGATAGATGGAGTCTTAGCCCAAGGTTGAATCACAGTAAGCCTACGTGGTCTGTGGGCCCCACCCAATTCCTGAATCTATAATTGGAATAGATATACTTGGCAACTGGCAGAATCCTTCATATTGGCTCCATGATCCATGGTTAAGGGTTAGTACGACAGGAAAGACTAACTGGAAGTCCCTACAATGTACTCTTCCTACCAAGAGAGTAAACCAGAAGTTAATACCACAAGCAACCATCAGTGATACCACAAAAGGCTTGAAACACGCAGAGGTGGGGACACCTATCACATCACCATTTTAAGTTGCCTGTTTGGTCTGTGCTGAAATCAGATGGATCTTAGATAATTACTGTGGATAATCATACATTTAATCAGTTGGTGATTCCAATTGAAGCTGCTCTTCTAGATCTAGCAACTTTACTGGAATAAATTAACACAGCCCCTAGCATTTGGTACCCAACTTTTGCCCTGACTAATGCTTTTTTCTCCATACCAGTTTACAAGGACCACCAGAAGCAGTTTGCTTTTACCTGGCTTATACCTTGGTATACCTTCAAAGCCTTGCCTCAGGGCTATTTCAACTCTCCTGCTCTGCCATAATATAGTCCGAAGTGATCCTGATCGTCTTGACATTCCACAGAGTATCTCAATCGTCCACTACATTGATGACATTATGCTGACTGGATCTGGGAAGCAGGAAGCAACAAGTACTTTAGATGCCTTGACTAAGACATGTAAATTGAGAGTGGCAGATCAACCCCACAGAAATTCAGGGGTTTGCCACTTCAGTAAAGTTACTGGGACCCCAATGATCTGGAGTAAGTTAAGATATCCCCTCCAAGGTGAAAGACAATCTGTTGCACCTCCCATCGCCTATCATGAAAAAAAAAGGAGCAAAATACTTGGCAGCCCTTTTTGGAAGCAACATGTACCACATATGAGTGATCTGCTTTTACCCATCTACCAATGCTTCCAGTTTCAGTGGGGACCCCAGCAAGAGAAGGCAAGCTTCTCTTCCACTGGGACCTTATGATCCAGCAGATCCAATGATATCAGAATAATATGTGATTACTCAAAGTGTCTGTGGTAAATGGGGATGCTGAACAGAGCCTGTGGCAAGCTACCAAAGGAGAATCATACTGCGGATCTCTAGGATTTGGGAGCAAATCCATGCCCTTCTTTATAGATAACTGTTTTCCTTTTGAGAAGCAGCTTCTGGCTTGCTACTAGGCCTTGTTAAAGAGAAAATCCCTAACCATGGGGTATCAGGTAACTATGTGGCCTGAGCTTCCTATCATGAACTGGAAGTTACATGACCAACCAAGCTACAGACTAGGCATGCATGGCAGTAATCTATCATCATATGGAAATAGTATATAAAAGACAGGCTTGGACAGATCTGGAGGTTACTGGTAATTTGCATGAGCAGGTGGCTAAGAATCCTTTAACTCTGGCTACAATGCCTCCTTTCTCCCTCAGTCTGTACCTATGGCCTCATGGTTGTTGCTTATAATCAGCTGACCAAAGAAAAAATTTGAGCCAGATTTACAGATGATTCTATGCAGTATGTTGGTATCCACCTGAAAGCATTACAGGGGTGACCCTCAAGAACAGCAGTGAAGGCAGGTGGTAGCACTTCAAGCAATGCAATTGGTAGTCCACGCTGCAGTAAGAGATGGTCGGAAGTACAGATTTACACTGATTTATTAGCAGTTGCTAACAATTTGCATAGCTAGGAACTTAGAAGAAACAGGATTGGAAGATTGGAGATAAGTAAATCTGGAAAATGGATGCGTGGATGAAACTCCACATTGCAAAGATTTTATGTCCTAGGGAATATTCATGATGATACAACCTTGCTTGGTGAAAGTGAAGAGGACTTGAAGCGTTTACTGATGAAGATCAAAGACTACAGCCTTCAGTATCGATTACACCTCAACACAGAAAACAAAAATCCTCACAACTAGACCAATAAGCAACATCATGATAGATGGAGAAAATACTGAAGTTGTCAAGGATTTCATTTTACTTGAATCCACAATCAATGCCCATGGAAGCAGCAGTTAAGAAATCAAAAGACCCACTGCATTGGACAAATCAGCTGCAAAAGACCTCTTTAAAGTGTAAAAAGCAAAGATGTCACCTTGAAGATTAAGGTGTGCCTGACTCAAGCCATGGTGTTTTCAATTGCCTCCTATGCATGCAAAAGCTGGACGATGAATAAGGAAAACCGAAGAACTGACGCCTTTAAATTGTGGTGTTGGTGAAGAATACTAAATATACCATGGACTGCCAAAAGAACGAACAAATCTGTCTTAGAAGAAGTACAATCAGAATGCTCCTTAGAAGCAAAGATGGTTTGAGACTATGTCTCACATACTTTGGACATGTTATCAGAAGAGATCAGCACCTGGAGAAGGACATCACGCTTTGGTAAAGTAGAGGGTCAACGAAAAAGTGGAAGACCCTCAATGAGATGGACTGACACAGTGGCTGAAACAACGGGCTGAAGCACAGCAACGACTGTGAAGATGGCGTAGGACTGGGCAGTGTTTCATTCTGTTGCACACAGGGTCGAGTCAGAATCGACTCGATGGCACCTGACAACAAACAATAACAATGAATATTCACCAAGGCGCACCCACTGCAGGAGAGGTTCTCATTAATAAGATGGAAAAAAATGATACACTCTGTGGATATCAGTCAACCTCTTTCCCTAGCCAGCTCAGCACTTGCTCAACAGGCTCATGGTGGCAAGGGCAGAGTCTATGCTTGGGCTCAAAAACATGCACTTCCCCTTACCAAGGCTGATTTTACTGCCACTACTGCTAGATGTCTAAAATTCCAACAACAGATAACAATGGAATCTCTTATCTGGTACCACTCTCTGGAAGACCAGCTCAACACCTGGTGTCATAGTGATTACACTGGAGACCTCTTCCATCGTTCCCCCCATTGCCACTGAATTGATAAGAGACTCACAGCAACCCTACAGGATAGAGCAGAACTGCCCCACAGCGTTTCCAAGGAAGTAGCTGGTGGATTCGAACTGCCGACCTTTTGGTTAGCAGCCTTAGCTGTTAACACTGTGCCACTAGGGCTCCTCTTCCATCATGGAAGGGGCATAAATTCATCTTCATTGGAAAAGACATATATTCTGGATATAGATTTGGCTTCCCTGCTCATAATGCTTCTGCTAGCACCACCATCTGTGGACACACACGGTGCCTTATTCACCATCACAGAATTCCATGTGTCTGATCAAGGAATTCATTTCTCAGCAAAGGATGTGCAGCAATAGGCTCTTGCCCATGGAATTAACTTGTCTTATCACACACCCCATCACTCAGAAAAGGCTGCCAACAGAAAGGCAGAATGGCTTACTGAAGACCCGTTTATGGTACCATTTGAGAAACAATATCCTAAAAGATCGGGGTCTGTTTTACAAAATGCAGTATATGCTTTGAATCATAGACCATTATATAGTGTTGTCTACCTCATAGCCAGAATACATGGGTCTGAGAATCAAGAAGTTGAAGTGGGAGTGGCTCTTCTCACTATTACATCTAATAACCTAGAACAATTTTGCTTCGTATCTTGGCAACCCTGAGCTCTGTTGATTTGGAATCTTAGTTCCCAAGAGCAGGGAAAATGCTTTCACCAGGGGACATAATAATGGCTTCACTGAATTGGAAGATGAGACTGGCCATATTGGGCTCCTTATGCCACTAAACCAACAGACAAAGACATTACTCTTTTAGCTGTAGTGACCAATCCTGATTATAAAGGGAAAACTGAGTTACTGCTACACAATGAGGCAAAGAAGATTATGTCTGGAACCCAGTGGATTTTCTGGGATGCCTCCGTCCTTCCATGACCAACAGGAAAACTTAATGGAAAACAACAGAAGTTCTGAGAAACAAGAGTTTCAATTCTCCTGGAATCCAGATTTCTGGGGTCCATAGAGTTGAGACCTACCCATGCCATTGCCCTGAGATCTTCTTTTGAACCTGGAGCCTTGAGAAAACTGGTTTCCTAAAGTCACCTTTCAGTTAAAAAAAAAAAAAAAAAAAAAAGCCTAGTGAGTAGCCTGGTAAAGTCATTCTGTCTTAGCCATGGGGCTCTGTCACGGATTGAATTGTGTCCCCCAAAAATGTGTGTCAACTTGGCTGGAGCATGATTCCCAGTATTGTACAACTGTCCACCATTTTGTCAACTGATGTAATTTTCATATGTGTTGTAAATTCTACCTCTATAATGTTAATGAGGTGGGATTAGCAGCAGTTATGTTAATGAGACAGGATTCAATCTACAAGACTAGATTGTGTCTTAAATCAATCTCTTTTGAGATATAAAAGAGAGAAGCCAGCAGAGAGACACAGGAACCTCTTACTACCAAGAAACAAAAGCCAGGAGAATAGGGCGACCTCTGGACCCGAGGTCCCTGAGCTGACAAGCTCCTAGACCGGGGAAGGTTGATGACAAGGGCCTTCCCGCGAGCTGACAGAGAAAGCCTTCCCCTGGAGGTGGCACCCTGAATTCGGACTTCTAGCCTCCTAGACTGTGAGAGAATAAATTTCTCTTTGTTAAAGCCATCCACTTGTGATATTTCTGTTATAGCAGCCCTAGATAAGACAGGCTCTTCTGAAGAATTTATATACAGTCAGTTTTGAGAAACAGAAACTCCAAGGTCAGACTAGAAGCTGTGTTTTACAGTAAAACGTTATTATATAAACATGTTGATAACATGAGGTGTAAGAGTCTTTGGAAGCTCTTTTAACCTTTGAAACATTTTGACTCTCTAGTTGAAATGTTACCCCAATTTGCAAATTGTATATCAAATAAACTTCAATCAATTTTTACTTTTGGCTTAGTCTGATTTTTGTTTTAACAGTTCTTTGCTCTACTTTCTAATACAGGAGTTGGGCCTTGTAGACATTTCTCTTTTGCCAGCTGAACGATAGTAAGCTTTGCCAACAGAGGGTGCTGAAGGGACACTACAAGGTGAGAGCAGGAGAAACGGACTTCCCTTCCTTGCAGCATGCTGTTTAAAGGGAGAGCCAGTGCACTGGCACACAAGGGGCCTGGTAGCATTCCCCGGCAGCCTTCCTGTGTCCTCCAGCAAGTTTCTCCACCATCACAGCAGTGGCCCTCATGACTCAGCTGTGATTTGCATCCTCTAACAAGATTTTCTGCCAAGACAGCAGCAGCCTTCACAGTTCAGCAGCCTTTGCCCTCTGGTGAATTTTCACCAGCACTGGCCTTCACCATTTAGCTGTGGTCTGCACCCTCAGGCAAGCTTTTCCTTTACCCAGTAACCATTCTCACTGTTCCACATAGGCAAGCTTCTTGGTCATTTACAGACTGAGTGTTCTGTGATAGCTGAATTTCCTCTAAGTTCCTTCTTTGTTCACGCTCTTTCAGCCCTAGGGCTAAAAAACCAAAAAAACCAAACCCCGGCAGTTCAGTCCACCCATAACAACCCTACAGAAGCTGCTTTCTATGGCTACTACTTCTATAGCCTTTTCAGTAGGTAACCACCTTTTAAACAAAAACAAAATAAACCCATTCCTGGCAGTTCGAATCCACCAGCTGCTCCTTGGAAACCTATGGGGCAGTTCTACTCTGTCGTATAGGGTCCTATGAGTCAGAATCGACTCAACGGCAATGGTCTTTTTATTTTTTAAAAAAAAAATCTTACGGAAGTAGACAGGCCTTTCTTCTGCGGCAGCGAGTGGATATGAACTGCCAACCTTTTGGTTAGTAGCTGAGCTCAAGCCATTTGCATCAACCAGGGACCTATTTAGCTTCCAGAATTGTGAAAAAATAAATTTCTGTTCTTTAAAGCTGCCTACTTGTGGTATTTGTGTTACAGCAGCATTAGCTAAGACAGGTGTTCTGGATAAAACCAGAATTCTTAAAGGGATTTATTTTCATTGTACTCATTAAAATACAGACTTTCAAATTATATGCTCATTTTAAGCCCCAAACACCAGTAGTGATGATGTAATACCATTATTTCCAAACTTAAGAAAAATCAGATATTTGAATCATTAGCACCTTGAGGCACTCTCAGAGTTAAAATTAAACATGGGTTATATAAAGTATTCATTTTTTTACTTTTCTCCAATTTTATGAAGATCACAGTCAATTAAGCAAAGCTTCCACTGTGAGAGTGATTTTTACTCTGACTCAAGACTTTTGAACAAGTGGAATATGAATACAGTAGAAACGAAATTCTAATGAATTAAGAGTTTTCGTTTATAAACCACATTAGAAAGACAATGGAAAATTGGAAATGCTTTCTTCTAAAAAATTAAATTAAATTAAAAATTAAAATAATAAAAGGGCTATAATCTCAACAACAATTATTTAAAAATTACCAAAGCTGACAAACAAGAGGTAGCACTATCTGCAGATGAAAGGGACGGATGAAATTCAGAACTAGACGACGTCTACCTTTTCATCATTACTCTGACTAACGTAAAGTGTCATCAGTAAAGGCCTTTTAGGTAGCTGAGAAAATCCGCACAAAAATACTTTTACAACTCAATGATAATACTGTTAATAAACTCTGATTTTTAAGACTTCTTTTCAAAAAAGATCAATTATTTCATATGCAATTTTTCATGACTAAATTTTATTTTTTTCAGAATTTACTTATTAATTAAAATAATAGTTACATTTACATTTTTATTAAATTATGGTGTTGGTGAAGAATACTGAATATACCATGGACTGCCAGAAGAGCAAACAAATCTGTCTTGGAAGAAGTACAGGCAGAATGCTCCTTAGAAGTGAGGATGGTGAGACTTCGTCTCACATACTTTGAACATGTTATCAGGAGGGACCAGTCCCTGGAGAAGGACATCATGCTTGGTGAAGTAGAGGGTCAGCTAAACAGAGGAAGACCCTCAACGAGATGGACTGACACAGTGGCTGCAACAATGGGTTCAAACATAGCAACCATTGCGAGGATGACACAGGACCAGGCAGTGTTTTGTTCTGTTGTACACAGGGTCACTATGACTTGGAACCAACTCGACAGCACCTAATAACATTTACATTTTTATACTTATATGTTTTACTTGATGCTTTATTAATTTTGTATTTAAATATGCTATTTAATTTTTCATTTACAATTTCTGAATACTTTAGGAAATACAGAGATTTAATTACATGCAATTTATTAAAAAAAAAAAAAATAACTCCAACTATCCGTATTGTTATTTTGTTCCAGTGTTACAATCATATCTCAGGGGAAGAACAGACTTAAAAAAATGTACCTGGGTGTAAAAAACAATACCAAGAAACAGGCTTGTCTATCCTTGCCTTCTAGATGAAGTGGGAAAAACCATAATAGAGAATTCACAAACACAGAGCAGCTGATGTAGACCTAGGATTTGAATTTATACTAATTACATGATCTAAGCAACTCCAATTTAAGAAATAATTTTTAATGAACCTGGATGGTAGCACCAAAGGTACCTGGCAAACACTCTTTGGAAGGACACACCCTTGACCAGACCTCACAGGATTTCCACATGTAAAGAAAGTCCAACCAAACATAAACTCACAATCCAAATTTTAAAGCACACAAGGAAATGAGCCACCAGGACAGAGTCAGCAGCAGAAAAAAAAAAGCAGAAAGAAAAACAGCATTATCAGATCCTCAAGGAGGTCAGATAATTAGATTTTATATTCTTTATCTTATAAATGGAGTTTAAAAAATTAAAGACATAAAAGAGGAAATTTAAAAGATAAGGAGTAAGATGTTATAAAAATATCAGACAAATTTGACCAAAAAAAAAAAAAGAAAAAAGAAACAAAAAGCAACAGAACTTCTAAAATGAGAAACAGGATTATCAAAATTAAATACCTAATGGATAGGTTAAATAAATAGCAGATGTGAATGGGCTGCTATAGAGAAACTTAAGAACTAGAATAAAGATCTGAAGAAATTATCCAGAATGCTGCACAAAGAAACAGAAAATGTGAACGAAACTAAGACACTGAGTAACAGAGTAGAATTAAAAAATAGCAAGTCTGTTAAAAATTCAGAATTGACTGTAACTAAAAGCTAAAACTAGGGGATACAAGTTTTTAATGAACTTTCCAATATCTTATTATATACAAAAAACCAAACCCTGTCCCATCGAGTCGATTCCAACTCATAGTGACCCTACAGGACAGAGTAGAACTGCCCCATAGAGTTTCCAAGGAGCTGCTGGTAGATTCGAACTGTCAACCTTTTGGTTAGCGGCCAGAGTTCTTAACCACTGCCACCAGGGCTTCA
Organism: Trichechus manatus latirostris; assembly: GCF_000243295.1. Classification (NCBI taxonomy): domain Eukaryota; kingdom Metazoa; phylum Chordata; class Mammalia; order Sirenia; family Trichechidae; genus Trichechus; species Trichechus manatus. The sequence goes on from NW_004443981.1 coordinate 1,278,369, forward strand.
TTTCACTACACAGAAAAGTAAAAAAGGCTGGAAAATATAAAATATTTATAGATACCAAGAATATAAACACTGAGCAATGTTGCATATTTATACTTCTTATTCTGGAACTGGAGACCTGGTAGCACAGTGGTTAAGAGACCAGGCTGCTAACCAAAAGGTCAACAGTTCAAATCCACCAGCAGCTCACTGGAAACCCTATGGGGCAAATTCTACTCTGTCCTATAGGGTCACTTGGAGTTGGAATCAACTCGATGGCAATGGGTTATTCTGTAATTGGTTACCATAAAATTTAGTCATTTGTTTGCCAGAAATTCTCCTATGACACTCTAATTACAATGACATCAAGCCTTGGAACCAAAATACTTATTTACTCATTTGTTGACAAAAATAGTATTTGCTTACTGAATTTCTGAAAGAAATAACTGTGTTTTATAATATTTAACCCACTGGGGCTTCAGTAATCTTGTTATAATTAACCAGTGTAAAATCATAGATATCCCTTTGAAGTTAGAAAAAATCTACCTGTTTTCCTCTTGTACTAATGATGACAAAGTTATAAAAATAAAGGTGATTATAGCAGAATACTTAAAAACTAAAATAAAAAATCATGATTTTCTCTACAACCTAATGCAAAGAGCTAGTCCTAGAAGGAGCCAGTAATACTGGCAGACAGTTTTTCGGAAGTGATGTAAGACATAAACCCACAGATTCAGGAAGCACAACAAATTCTAAACAGAATAAATAAAAATAAACCACATCCATACACAGTGCTATTAAACTATAGAACTATGCAACAAAGTAAAAGAGAATGATGGAAACCAGAGGAATAATCTCTGTCAACCAAGAATTCCAGAAGCAGTTAAACCAGCATTCAAGAATAACTAAAAAACCAAAACATGTTCAGACTAGTAGCACATATCAATGGCAGAGTGGGAATGACGGTCCACTTGAGTGGCAATACGTTGCCTGTAGAGAATTTAAAAAACAATAATAACAAAACTGAATGAAATTCAGAATTGTTGTAGTAATTCTAAAGAATGTCAGTATTCAAACATTCCTCCACCGCAGTGCAGACCACTTGCACCACCCTGACCTTGGTGTGCTGCTGGTTCAAAGAAAGGAAGCTGAGGGACTTTCCAACAGATCTTTATTAAGGAAACTCTGAAACCACGTTTTACGAGGAAAGAAAATGATAAAAGAAAAACAAGTCTGAAATGCAAGAAGGAAAAGTGAGCAAAGAAATGTATAAGCATACATAAACCTCAATAAACTATAGTAAACAATAATACTAATGTCCAGTGGGGAGAGGTAAAAAAAATAAATGAGAGAATGAAAATGCTGGACATCAATAACTGCAAAGAAGGGGAGGACACTGAATGAAGTTCACGTGTTGTAGAGATTGTGATTAACTCCAGATTTTTAATTAAGTATACATGTTAAATACTTAACAGTAACCCTTCAACAAAAGAACAGATTCTATAATTTCTATAATTTTTAAGGCAATAGAAGAAAAAAGAAATTAAACAAATGAATTACAAATTCATGCTATCTAACTTCAACTTGGTCGTTATCGTGGCTAGACAAACCTTTTCCTTCATCTGTTGCCTTTCTCACATGTGCTACAACCACTATTCCCAGCACTTTCAACCATAGCTCCTCTCTAATATCCCCACCCCCATCCTGTATGGTAACACCCCTTACCATTTTACTGTGGGGTATTTTCTTTTTCATTTTAATAGTATATCCTATTTAATCTAATACATCTCAAATAGTATCATTTCAACATGTAATCAACAGGTAAACAGTTATGAATGAGATATTTTATATACCTTTTTTTGTGGGGTTTTTTTTTCTTTTTTACTGTACTTTAGATGAAGGTTTACAGAACAAACTAGCTTCTCATTAAACAATTAGTACACATATTGTTTTGTGACATTGGTTGCCAACTCCATGACATGTCAACACTCTACCCTTCTCAACCTTGGGTTCCCTATTACCAGCTTTGCTGTCCCCTCCTTCTTCTCGTCCTTGCCCCTAGGCTGGTATGCCCATTTAGTCTCATTTTATGGGCCTCTCTAATCTTTGGCTGAAGGGTGAACCTCAGGAGTGACTTCATTACTGAGCTATAACGGTGTCCAGGGGCCATACTCTCAGAGTTTTCTCCAGTCTCTGTCAGGCCAGTAAGTCTGGTCTTTTTTTGTGAGTTTGAATTTTGTTTCACATTCTTCTCCAGCTCTGTCTGGGACCCTCGACTGTGATCTCTGTCAGAGTAGTCAGTGGTGGCAGCTGGGCACCATCTAGTTGTGCTGGACTCAGTCTGGTGGAGGCTGTGGTAGTTGTGGTCCATTAGTCCTCTGGACTAATCTTTCCCTTGTGTCTCTGGTTTTCTTCATTCTCCCCTGCTTCAGACAGGGTAAGACCGGTGGAGTATCTTAGATGTCTGCTCTCAAGCTTTTAAGAACCCAGATGCTACTCTTCAAAGTAGAATGCAGAACATTTTCTTTATAAACTATGTTATGCCAATTGAGGTAGATGTTCCCTGAGACCACAGTCCCCATAGCCCTCAACCCAGTAATTAGGTCCCTCAGGGAGTTTGGATGTATCTATGGAGCTTCCATGACCTTGCCTTGGACAAGTTGTGCTGGTTTCCCCAGTATTGTGTACCATCTCACTACTGCAGGTTATTTTCATCTGTTTACTGCAGCTGTCTGTATATCCTCATCTGCCCTGGGTTAACAGTAACAGCCTTCTTCCCACAACCTGCCTCCTACAAATGTGCTCAGTTCTGTTTTACCCTAAAAAATCCTCCCCTCAGCTCTGCTACTTCTTTTAAAGTTAATGCCTTCCTTCTTAGTTTCCAGTTATGAATTACATATAATCCATAGTTACAAAGGGAAGAAAACTTAGCTTCTGCTTACTTCTTGTATTGTTACATGTTTTCTTCCAGTATGAATTGAAAATTGACTCAGTTTTAGGCATGATTATGGGAAATCTCATGAAGCAAAAACTGTGTACAATTAATTTTCTTTACACAGCACGATGAGCAAGTGGACACAGAATAAATATTTCAAAACATTTAAAGTCTCTACTTTTTGTACCTATTACTGCTTTCTTTTATTTGTAAGGGTTGGAAAATTGCAACTACTTAACCTATGTTAAAATCTGAGAGTTTCTTACCTTTTTTCAGTTTCCGGACAGCCAACATACAATGACTGGGAGAGAGATCCCATATTCTTAAAGTTTTATCATCACTTACAGTAGCACAGATGGGCAGATAAGGATGTGTAGCCAAACCCCACACCTCTCCTTCCATGTGTCCCTATTAAAAAAGCATAGTTAAGACCAATTTAACCTAGTGATATGTGTAAATATACTACAAAAGCCTTACTCCGAATAAAACTAAAGACAATATGCAATAATATGTGATAATGGATAGAAAAAATATTCCAGATAAGTCTAACAAAACTTTTCAACTTATCTTTGAAATACATCATAAAAGCCTTTCAAATGGCTTTATCTTAACAATTACAATACAAACAAGTTCCTATTAAAATTAGCTAGTAATCCTAAAACATTCTCTGGGTAGGAAGAATATGCCCTGGAATGTTAATAATCGCTACACAGGAGGGACTTCTGGCATGACAGAGTGATAAGCTCCATGAACCCATTCACCAGTTAAACTGGTGATAATTATTAAAAACAGCAACAGCGGGGGAAAAAAAAAAAACTCCATTTAACGTCCCTGGAAATGGTCGTAAGGACATACAGCAGATAAAGAAATATCTACTCTTGAGCAGAAAAACTACTAAAATTTGGTGAGAATAGTCAGAGTCCGTGGTATCTGAACCAAGACCTGCTGCTTCTCTCCCCACTTCAACTCATGGAAATGGAAACTCTACTGCAGACTGGAGCAGCCAAGAACACAGGGCTCTTTCCCCAGTGATCAATCCAAGGGCTATTAGCATTCCCATTCTGCCCCCAGCTACCTGTTGCTGAGGCTAAGTTCTAAGTGAGTGTAGTCAAGAGGTAGGGGCTCCCTTCTTTAGCACAGCCCCTATTTGTAGGATGGAGGTTCTACTTTGGGCACTGTACCATTGAGAATACTGAGGCCCTGATCACCTTGATTCAGGAAATAAGGAACTTTACAAGAGCCCAAATTTGATTGGTTTAGTCTGTGGAACAATTTATGCCCCAGGGCTATGTTGAAAACAACAGCATTATCAGCCAGCAATTAATGGAGGGGTTTAACAGCTGGATATACCATGATTACTGAATACACCATGGACTGCCAGAAGAATGAACAAATGTGTCTTGAAAGAAGTACAGCCAGAACACTCCTCTGAAATGAGGATGGCAAGACTTCATCTCACATACTTTAGACATGCCATCAGGAGGGACCAGTCTCAGAGAAGGATATCATGCTTTGTAAAGTAGAAGGCTAGCAAAAGAGAGGAAGACCCTCAACGAGATGAACTGACACAGTAGCTGCAATGATGGGTTCAAGCACAGCAACGATTGTGAGGATGGCAAAGGCCTGGCAGTATTTGTTCTGTTGTACATAGGGTCGCTATGAGTCAGAACCAACTCGATAGCACCTAACAACAACAAAGACGACAGCTGGATGTTGGCAGAGAAAGAGAGAAAAAGAGCCCTGCCCATGCAGGGTGACCGTGGCATGCCCAAGGCTATGCCTTCCTGAGGAGCAACATCAGAGTCTTAACACTGTGGAGATGGGGAGAGACACCACTGACATAAACCAGTCAGTCACTAAACAGGTAATCAAGCAGATAAGAAGTCCCAGAGGAAGGAGGGCATAACAGTACCAGAATTGCTGTAATATACTTTCAAGATGTCCAGTTTTCAACAACAAATTATGAGACATGCAAAGAAATAGAAAAAGTATGACCCATACAGAGGAATAAAAGCGGGCAACAGAAACTACCTGTGAGAGCAATCAGATTTCAAATTTAACAGACTACAAACTAGCCATTGTAAATATATTCAAAGAAGTTAAGGAAACCAGGCTTAAAGAAATAAAAGAAGGATTACTTAAAATAAGTAAAGAATGGCAATGTCTTACCAAGCAGATAATATCAATAAAAAGACAGAAAATAAATAAAAATTTTGTAATTAAAAAATTCAATAGATGAAATGAAAAATTCACTAGAGTTTTGGTCTTAGTAGATTTGAAGTGGCAGAAAAAATAATCAGACAACTTGTATACAGATCAAGAGACACTGTGTATTCCAAAGAACAGAGAGAAAAAAGAATGAAGAAAATAAACAAAGCCTCAGCAAAAATTGGACATCATTAAGCACAGGAACATATGTGTATTGGGACTGTAGAAGAAGAGAACAGAGAGAAAGCAGCAGAAAAAAAATGTGAAAAAATAATGCCAGAAAACTTCCTAATTTTGACGAAAAACATTAATCTACTCATTTAAGAAACTCAACACGAAAAAAAAAATCCACACACGACACATCATAGTAAAAATGCTGACAATCAAAGAAAAGGAGAAAGTCTTGAAAGCAGCAAGAGAAAAGTGACTCGTCATTTATAAGGGAATGTCAGTAAAATTAACAGTTGACTTAAATCCTCAGAAACAATGAAGGCTAGATAATGTATTCAAAGAAAAAAAGTGTCAACTAAGAATCCTACATTCAGCAATGCTATCTTCCAAAAATGAAGCAGAAATCAAGACATGCCAAAGTTAAAGAAAAAATAAAAACAAAAAAACAGAGGATTTGCTGCTAGCAGACCCACTTTATAATAAATACTAAAGAAAGTTCTTCGGGCTTCTTAATTAGCTCTAATAATTTTTAATTCATTTTCTTCAATCTTCTAGGTATAAGATCATATTATCTGCAAATATTGCCAGTGTGTCCATTTATTTCTAATTCTTACATCTTTTATTATTTTGTTCTGTTTTGCCGGATTGGCTAAGACCTCACATACAATGTTGGACAATAATGAAGAGAGTTATGAATCCTTGTCTTGTTCCTGATATAAAGGAGACAATAAAACATTTGAAATCTTTATAAAATATATCAGAAATAACAGCATATCATTATGACTTCTAAATCTTTTCTCAGAACTATGAAATTGTTTATGTTTTTGAAAAGTTCTATCTATGGATCCATCTGTCAAAAGTGTACTGTGTTAACATCCACCAATATTTTCCAAGAGATCAAAAACACGTTAAATGCCATGACTCCATGTTCTTTTTACTTCAAAGGCATATTATGTAACTGATATTAACAGTAAGAAACCTAAGTTTGACAGTTTAATATATAATGTTCTGTCACTGGGTTACAAATTCTCCTTGCTATGCTAAGATATTATATTAACATTAAAGCATGTGCACTATTCTCATCTATGTGTGCTCTTTGGTGTCTTAACAAGAGTGAAGTAGGAGTTGGAGAAGAAATAATTCTGTACTGAGAAAGAAAATAATTCTTTTTCAGGGAAAAGGTAAGTCAAAGTTTGGTCTTACTACAGAGTTGTATAAGGACAATTTTTCATCAGGATAAATCATACCTCATTTACTGGACTGACTTATTTATAACTGTATAATTATACTGTACTGACTCATTTATAGTATTGACTTATTTCCCTCCCTACTTTTCAGAAACACATAATAAAGATAGAGATGTATTTCTAAAATACAGCATTCCTAATGGAAATGTTAAGGATCACGTGGCCAGCAGCTAATCCTTCTGTTTAATTTTAAATTTCTAATACTTTTATATTTTTGTTTTATTATAACATCTTTTCACTGATAAATGTTTTCGCTATCACATTTTTATGCAAAGAATACACACCTTCTATATTTGTTTGCCAACCGCGCCCTCCCCTCCCCCAAGGTATTTCCATAAGCGCTGCTATGCCCATTTTTTTCACGTTGCTGTAAAAAAATTAGCATAGTTCACTTACAAAAATACCTTGTGGGAAGGAAGGCGTGGCTGGCAAACAAACATAGAATGTGCATGTTATCTGCATAAAAAATATAGTAATTATCATGGGTTGAATTGGGTCTCCCAAAAACATATGTTAAAGTCCTAACTCCCGGTATCTGTGAATGACTTTCTTTGCAAATAGGATCTTTGCAGATGCAATTAGCTAACATGAGGTCATACTGGAGGAGGACAGGGCCTAATTTAATGTGACTGGTGTCCTCATAAAAAGAGAAGGGACACAGACAGAAAGACACAAAGGGAAGATGGCCATGTGAAGACTGAGGCAGAAAGTGGAATCATGGTACCACAAACCAAGGAACATCTGGGACTAGCAGAAGCAGGAAGAGATAAGGAAGGATCTTCCCCTAGAGCCTTTGAAGAGAGCACTGCCCTGCTATCACCCTTAATTTGGACTTTTGGCTTCCAGAACTGTGAGAGAATACATTTCTGTTGTTTTAAGCCACCCACTTCCTGGTAATTTGTTACGGAAGCCCTAGGAAACTAACACACTAATAAAAATTTAGCAGACATTCAGATATTCGTTTTTTGTTTTTCTAAGGTAGAAACTTGAGGGAAAAAAGTGTTACAGAGAAATAACAGCCTTAGGCTCAACAAATATACTTCAAAGTAAATTAAATCTGAAATAGAATGAGTCAAGTGAATTACAACTGGTTTTTCCTTCCACTGGTCTCTTATTTTGTGATGAGAAATTAAAGTATCGGTAATTAATCCACAAGACAACATGCATATTTATCTACTGATATTCACACATTTAACTTATAATTAACTTAAAATTATTCTGTATATATTAACATCAACAACTATCTCCTTAATTAATTGAACACTGTTTTTCAGCACTGTCAACTTTTAGCTCTTATGTATTGAAAGAATCAATTTTATGCAAATAAAAATAGCATATTAACATTTAAGATTACCTGGACCAGTAGAGTTATTGGGCCACTTTTATCAACTTCTAGTATTTCACCGTTCTTTGTGCCAACTAAAATATGACCATGTCCTAATGATATGGCACGTATCGATGGGTTATCTTCCAACAGAAGACCTGAAATGTTAAATGGAGATGTTCTTTTGGTATAAAGCTACTATAAAACAAAGATGTAAAATATTGCCGATGATGCTATTTTGACAATGAAAATCACATTACAAGGTTGCCTTTGCCTATATTGTAAGTATTCTAATAAATGTACTGCATTTTCCCCAACCATTCAATTTAGTAGTCTCAAGAGAAGTACCACCTATATACTAGTTTTATGATTCTATACTATCCCAGATCCTTTCCTACCATTCTGACAACTGTTTCTTTACCTCTTTTATTAGCCCCTCCTCATCTACCTCCTGCCCTGATTAGAGCACTTAAAATATTCTGATTAGTAATTTTAATTCAATTCAAATTAAGATATATCCACTTATGTCTATCAAGTGCTAGGGGGGCCTGAGTGATACAGTGGTAAACACGGTAGACCCAGCTCCCACCCTCAGAGAGCACACAGTGAGGAAAACAGACCCTGTATGAGGAGCACACTGAAAAATTTAGCCTATAGCAATGGAATTTAACATAGTTTTGGGTGGCTCATCCTAGGGGAAATAGTGTTTGAGATCTGAAAAACGAGTATACGGACAGGTAACCAGAAGGGGCAAGAGTGAGGAGGAAGCGGAAATTATAGGCTGAAGTAACAGCATATGCGAATGCCTGGAGGTCAGAGAGTGTGGGAAGAAATGCACTGGAAGAATGGGCAAAGGGGAGAAGGGCCTAGAAGGCTGGAGAGGCCAAGTCATTGTGTGGAACAAATGCCAAGTTTGCAAACAAGTTCCTGACTGGTGGTAAACGTGATGTTCATGTAATAATTTCCTATGGAAAATTAAAAATGTTAAAAATTAGCAATAATATCCTATACTTGGTTGATGTTTTACCATGTGTATCACAGAAAATAGATTTTGCAAGGACTGCAATGTTTCTGGTATCGAGTTAAGTAGCTTCTCCCTTTTAACTCCGGTGCCCTTCTAGTAAACAAGGAAAAATATATTCCAAGTGTTCCACCTCAGTGATCAGGCATGTTAATAAGCAATTAATCTCTTTTACTATAAAATAAACTAAATCTTAAATCACCTTTAGAGCCTGGGGCCAAAGCAGCTCTTTTTATAGCATAAGTCTTGAGACATCTTTCAAAGGAATCATCCCAAAGAGCTACAATACCATCTTTCCCTCCAGTTACAAATCCCTATGAAAGTAAAAAGTTCAAGTTAATAGAAAGCTAAATATTAAAAAAAAAAATCCTTCTTTATACTGAGAAAATTCTAGATGAAAGAATATTTATAGCTGGAAGCTACAGCTTGCAAAGAGCAGGAATTAGCATAACAATCCTTTTTTTTTTTTTCCCTAAACACCAACATGGAATCTGGAAAATATTTACAGGGACATTAAATATTCTACTTTTAGGACAAGACAAAACAGTTTCAAATTTGGAAGCATAAGGGAATTTTACCACTTTTGGCAAGTAAAGTATATTTTCTTGCAGCCTTCATAACCTCATCCTTTGAAAAAAGGGGATAAGAATAGTACCTACACCTCATAGGCTACGGTGATTATACATAAAGCACTTAGCACAACGTCTGACACGAAGTAAGCGCTTAATAACTATTAAACTTTTTCTTTAAACAGTCGACCTATTTTCACTCTGTTTTCAGGAGTTTGAAAAGAAAGACAAAACAAAGTCAAAAAATTATATCTACTACTCTCCTAACAAGACTCCACAGATTATTACTGAGTGGCCCAGCCAGGTAGAATGGAAACATTCCAGTAATTTCTGAACACGCTCTATCCTCCATGACCACATTATTTTTAACTAAAAATACCTTTAGGTTACTTACTTTTTCCAATGCATGCATACTGAACACTGGCCCATCATGTGCTTTAACTGTTTTTACAAGAAAGACATCTCTCCAGATGCACACATCTCCTGTGGAAGTTCCAGAGAAAGCCATCTCTTGGGTCCATCCATACACGGCACACATCATTGTGTCATTTCTCCCCAGTGTGCCTATGGAGCCTTTTCTTCCAATCAATCCTCCGCCTAATTCATAAAAAATATTATGAAAGTACCACTTTCCAAATGTATAAAATTATAAGCAGTAAAATTTCTTCTCTACTTCTTTTTAAAAGAAAAAATAAATAAAAAGACATGTAACAATAAGGACAGTTAAAAAGAAGAATACTGTCTCTCAATCAGTGATTTGGACGACACCTTGCCTGGCTGAGGCGACCATACCCATAGCTATGTTTAGGCCATAGCTTTCTAGATAAACAAAAACATGGACTAAGTCAGTTTTAACTAGTTCTTAACACTTCTGACAATGCTCTTCAAAATTTTTATTATGACATTTAAGAATACTAAAAGGTATAAATAAAACTATATGATGAACGCCTGTATATCTGCTATCAGCCTAAAAATAATTACCATAACAACAGAAACATCATGCTAATCCCATCTCCCATTTTCACTCCCTACTATCCAGAATGTGATACTGATTATGTTCATACATTCGTTTATACTTTTACTACATATTTATGAATTCTCAAGCAATATGTCACATTATTTTTCATGTTTCAAAATTTTCTATAAATACCATGCTATCTATATTCTTCTGCAACTTGCTTTATTCACCAACAATTTGCTATGGGAATTTATACATATTGATTTGTACCTCTAAAAAGCTCATTTTTAATATAATATAGTTACATCATTTCACTAGATGAACATACTACACGTTATCCATTTTCCTATAAATGGGACTTCAGTTGCTTCCAAGTTTCTACTGTTGAAAACAATGCTGTTTTAAATATTCTTTAAGGGCCTCTTCTTTACAAATACAAGAGTATCTCTAGGAATGTCACAGGGTATGTGCAAAAGGAATAGCATATAGATAAGAAGGGTATCAATTCTTGCCAAATTGTTCTCCAAAGATGGTATACCAACTTTAATTCCCATTAACAGTGAAGAATTCTTGTTGTTTTCTACCTTCAGGACAGTTGGTATTGTCAGGCTGGGAAATGTAAAATACCAACTGCCTTTTATTGTGGTTTTAATTTTAACTTACTTATTAATAACCTTGATCATTTTTTCATATTTTTATTGACCATTCACTACCTAATGGTATCTTTTTCCCACTTTTCCAATTCATTAATTCATGTACAAGGGCCCCCATGCAGGAGTGTGACTGTAATCTTCAAGCAGCAATAGGGAGGTCAGTATGCAATAGAAAAATGTAAGGGAGAAAGTACTGGGAGATAGGGTCAGAGAGGGCAAAGGCAGCACTGGAGCCATTATAAGGATTTAACTTTTACTCTAAATGAGATGGGAAACACTTGAGTAGCAGAAGAACAAGATCTGGCATACAATTCATTAACAGGTTCATTCTGACTTCTGGGTTGAGAACAGATTGAAGAGGGAGCAAGGAGGAAGAGTTAGGAGGCTAGTTGAATTATCTGGGCAAATGATAATGGTGGGACCCTGGTCTGCAAGGTGAGCAGGAAGATGCTGAAAAGTGGTCTGATTCTAAATATAATCTGAAAATTGTTTTTTCTTAATACAGCAACCAGAGTTGTTAGTGACACTACAAGAGTTGTTTAGATGGAGTGGTGAGGGAAAAAACCTGATCAGACTTCTGCCAAGAAAAAGAAGAAGATAAACTACAAATAAAAAGTGTAAACAACTCTTTGGAGATGTTTTAGTATACGGCGAAGGAGAAAAATGGATTAGCAACTGGAGGGTAGAGTTGAAACAGAGTTTTTGTTTCGTTTATTTAAGGTAGACAAATAACGTCACACGGGTATGCTGAAGGAAAAGAGTCAGTAGAGAGGGAAAAACGATGCGGGAAGGGAAGAAGAGTTGGAGTGATGCCCTTGAGTAAGTGAGAGGAAAAGGAATCTAGAGCACAAGCGGAGGGGATGGCCTTCACTAGAGCATGGATACACATGGCAGCAAATTACCGTTCGCAGACCAAATCATGCCACCACTTGTTTTTGTATGAAGGTTAGCACTGTGAGCTGAAGAGACCAAGGTCATTTCCCCTCTGCTCCCAGAGCATGCCTCCCCAGCTGGTGGCTGCACTTTGCAGCTGGCCAGGGCCCACGATGGTCACCACCTACAACTTGGGGACTCCACTATGGCAACTGCCAGGCACTAAGCAGTAGAATCTCCAGTTGGGCTCTTCAGAAGGAAAGAAGACACGCTGCCATCTATATGTCACTGAGGCAGATCATGAAACAGACCGTGGTGCCCTCCACTCCAATTCGTCAACCTCCTTCCCCTCTTGGAGAGAATGTCTAATGGCAATTGGATGCAAAGCAGGTAAGGCAGGGCAGGAATTTCTCTCTTGTTCTGTAGTACCTATAATATATCCTTGGTTTGGGCCCTTGGCCTGGAAAGCCTATAATGTTTACTATCTGGTCGCTTAGACAACTGATAGTTGGGTTTTCTGACACACACAGCATAACATTTTGCTATTATATGAGGTCATGTCACTGTTGCACTCCAAAACCTTCAGTGTTTCCCTCACCACCACCACTTCTGTGGAATAACATTGAAATTCTTTAGGCGAGAGGACTAATAATTCATGATTACTAAGTGCCAGGGCCTATGCTCTGAGAACTTATAAGCATTACCTCATTTAATCTCTACCACAATGCTATGTGCTAAATATTACCACCATTTTACGAAGGAGGAAACAGAGTCAGACCAAGTAGCTTGCCCAAACTCACAAAGTAATGCCTTCTTAGTCTTGCATTTCAGACCTATTAAGTAGTTAAATTTCACCTACTGTATTTTCATGCACCTTTTGTGTTTGTTTGCCAGCAGAGCCCTCCCCCTCTTAAGCATGCTATGCTGAGTTTTTTTTTTCTTTCTTTTTTTTACGGCAACATGTGGAAGAGGCTTGGCATGGCAGTGCTTATGAGGGTGCCTTGCCGGCGGGGGCGGTGTGGGGGGAGGAAACGACAGGGGGGAGCGGCTGGCAAACAAACGCAGAAGGCATCTGTATTTGCATAAAAATACAGTAAATATATTCACCTGAAATCAACTTCATATAAGTTCAAGCATCTCCTCAAATAGAGTTTGTGCCAGATTCATATACAGGCAGTCCCTGGGTTACAAATGTCTGACTTACGGACAACTCGTACTTGCACTTTAATGTTATGTAACTCTGGCCTCACTTTGAAACGACTAAACCAACCCCTAACTCGTAAGAAATTCTTCATTACAATAACCTTCAGTTGCTGCACGCGCAGCTTTTAAATCACTGAAAAGGCTCTGAGCCTCTTCTTGCACTAAAGTAAGGCTAAATGAGAACCGTATGCACCCGTTCCAGCTCACCTACACATTTGACTTAACGACACAGTTAGGAACGGATCTCATTTGTATCCCCGGGACTGCCAGGATTGTATTCAGCATATACTTTTAAAAACAGTCTGAGAATATAGGGATTCTTAAAAACTGAGGAAGGAGAAAGATTTCTCCAAGCCTTCAATGCTTCTATGCTTAGGTTCCCTCTCCCCAGAAGAGGAGTGGGAGGGAAGAAAGGAAATATTCAGTGTCCTCCCCCAGCTCACTTTCTCACTCTCCCTATCCCAAAGAAGGTGAGTGACTAGTCAGATGAGTCAAAGCCTGACAATCACAGGGCCATGCCTACTTTAGAGTGCAGTGTTACTATGCTTCAAGACCAAAAACCAAATCAGGTGCTCCTGCAAGTTCTTGGGCCCCATCCTGACCTACTGTATTGGAAACTCTGGAGATGGGGCTTTTACCAAGCTTTCCAGGTGATTCTGCTGCATGCTCAAGTTTGAGAACCATTGTTCTGGAGTAAGGCCTGGGTATCCCCATAGTTCTATTTGTTTCTCCCATGATTGGGTGGATGAGGCAGGCCTGTGGTCCTAATCCACATAACTGTTTGGGTGAACAGACTTGGGGTTTCTCTCCCCTACCACTGACATACCTGATCATGGAATTCTCAAAGCCTAGATCTGGGATAAGGAGCCCTGGTGACACAATGATTAAGCACTCAGCTGCTAACTGAAAGGTCTGCGGTTAGACCCTACCTGTGGCTCCACAGGAGAAAAGGCCTGGCGACCTGCTCCCATAAAGATTACAGCCTAGGAAACCCTATGGGGACAGTTCTACTCTGTCCTATAGGGTCACTATGAGTCAAAATCGACTCGAGGGCACACAGCCAACAACAGATCTAGGATGGAAAGCAGCTCCGTTTTAGCTGCACACCTACGTCACCTTCTCCAATTTAGTTTACCTAAAGCCATACATTTGGAGGGCTAGACAGTACTTAGATTAATAACCTAAACCAAAACCAACTCCGCTGTCACTGAGTTGGTTCCAAAAGCGAGTAAGGTTGAAATGTGTACCAAAGCTATAACATTTATCTTTATATGATTTAATTGCAGTCTACCATATGTCTAATTAAACTTAAGCAAAAAAAGTTATTCATTGCGAACTTTTCATTTTAAGGCCATTTACTTTTAAATCTCTTATTTCAAATAAAGTTATGGGTTTTTTCAAGGCAAAAATATAAGTATTACTTGCTGGGTATTTATAATTCTGAAAAACCAAACCCATTGCCACTGAGTCAATTCCAACTCATAGCGACCCTACAGGACAGAAAACTGCCCCATAGGGTTTCCAAGGAGTGGCTGGTGGATTTGAACTGCCAAACTTTTGGTTAGCAGCCAATCTCTTAACCACTACAGCACCCAAATGAAAAAAACTTGTTTAAAAGTATGAAAATGAAATTACAAACGTGAAATTACTTCTTTTCACTCTCTATGCACATAAACTAGGATATTATGATATATGATAAAGTATTACATCTCAAGTCGGAAAATCAATTCACGTACTATGTAGTTCACAACCTGAAACTTATTTAAACTTGAGAAATGTCTTCACTCAGCCTATTCCTTTCTAATATTTGTTTGACTTCCTCCTATACTTATACATTTTGTCAGAAAGGATTAAATTTACTCAGATTTTGATATCATATTGCTAAAATTCGTAAGTATATTACTCTATTTGGAAAAGAGACATTTTTTACTTTAAAATGTGACCTTGTGTAAGATAGTTAATTTCCAGTTACAAATAAGTAAAATAATATCACAGTCTACTTCTACATCATTTTATAGCATATAAAGAATTTTTACAAACTTTTTATTTTTCAGTTTGCACTACAAAACATGTCTTTAACAGAAGGAACAAGTCTGGACAACATATGATTAATCTCATATGGTAAATTCTTTTGCAAATATGAATACTACATAAATGCAGATGATAAATGAGGATAAAATAAATCTTACGTTTAAGATGCACCAAGATTATAGTGAATCACTTTTTAAAAAAAAACTTTTTATTTTTGGGTAATTTTAAATTTTCAGAAAAGATTCAAGGATACTGCAGGGTTCCTTCCTGAATACTTCTTATCCAGTTTTCCCTAATGTTAACATCTTATATTAGCATGAAATATTTGCCAAAACTAACATACACTGATACATTACAAGCATCTGAACTCCAGACTTCATCCAGATTTCACCAGTTTTTCACTAATGTTCTTTTTCTGTTTCAGGACCCAATTCAGGATACCGTATTGCATTTAGGTAAATCACTCTTAAAAGTAAAAATTTATTAAATATCAAAGAAGTAAAAAGAAGCACTTCCTTACCTGCTCTGCGCCAAAATCGCATGTGTTTAATTCCAGCTGTAATTAATTTATCAGGCACATAGGGGTTTATCTTTACAACGAAAATCTTATCTTTACTTCCTCTGAAATAAATACAAAGATGTTTTCATAGGTATGTATCTGAAGATACATCTCTCTTGTAATAATCATTTGTCTTATCTATATCCTATCTTGATTACTCCATTACTGAGCATTAGTTTACCACTTGTTTCTCAGGTCTGGGCTATGTAATCATGCATTTGTGTATTTGCTCTTCTGTCATTATTTTAGTATGTTAACTCTGCTCAATAGAATCTCAAAAGATTAGAACAGCACAAATTAAACTTCTTTTGGATAGCACCAGTAGCACCTACTATACTACTGTGTATAGAGAATGTTATTTGTGGTATGAATGAGTTTAAGTTTTTTAATACTTATAGTTTATAATCCATTGCCGTCATGATGATTCTGACTCATAGCTCCCCTACAGGACAGAGTAGCACTGCCCATAGTGTTTTCAAGGCCGTAATCTTTATGGAAGCAGACTGCCACATCTTCCTCCCACAGAGCAGCTGGTAGGTGTGAACTGCCAACCTTTTGGTTAGCAGCCGAGTACTTAACCACTGTGCCACCAGGGCTCCTCTGTTACAGTTTATAGCCTTTCCAAATATTAAGTTCATCTTAAACCATCTTTTATTTGGAAACTGTCTATATACTCTGAAAAAAGAATTTACCCATATTTGTAAAGCACCTTAACTTCTCACTTTAAGGGATAGGAAGTTAAAAAGAGTCTCTGACACTGCAGACCATTTCCTTTTTTAAAGCAATTGTTTGTACTTTTTATAATTATAAAAATAATACATGCTCATTGTAGAAAACTTAGAACAATATAACAGAGAAAATAAAAATAACCTGTAACTTATTTATGATGTTTGTATGTATCTTTTTTCACTTAATTATAGAATATGATCATTTCACAGTTTAATGGCTATTATCATAGCCTACCATATAGTAGATTGCACTCTACCTATAAACGGAGATTTTAGATAATAGCTATTTCCAACATCATACTATAATTACATTAAAAAGTGAGCTCACAAGGGATAAATCTACAAATGAATCCTGAAATTCTTCATCTTTATACCACTATTATACTATTTATTCAATGGTGACAAAGATGGCAACAACAGAAAAGGTTATATGGCTACTTGATTTCAAAATTGTTCTACTTGAAAACATTCTTAAAGTCCAAAGTAATTTTGGTATTTTACCAATATGATGTCAAGTTTTTCCCTACCTTGCTATTGAAAGTTTCTCTCCTTTCTTCCAGTCCCACAGCACAACAGTGTGGCTGTCATCTATTCCAACTGAAGCCAAACGTTTCCCATCCGCTGTGAAAATTAATCAGCATGATATACTAAACATTAACATTCAAAAGATAAAAAAAAGATTCAATGCATATTCTAAAACCATAGCATTATATTTAAATTTCTGTAAAATACTGTTAAATGTTAGGCATGCATACACCTATAACAACAGCCAGAATTTATAAGGTGAGGAAATGGAATGTGTGGCTAATTGCCTCCATGAACAACTGCCTCCTTTGCTATGAGACTAGAACTGGATAGTACCCAGCTACCATTACTGAACATTTTAGTCAAAGATTATACTGCTAGATCCTGATCAAAAGGGGGAAAATGCAGAACAGAATTTAAAATTCTCATAGAATCCAGACTTTTTGGAGACATGAAGGTTAGATGAACCCCTGAAACTACTGTCCTAAGACAATCTGTAAACCCTAAACCAAAAATACCCCCTGAAGTCTTCTTAAAACCAAACAATAACTTAACTACTATACAGTATCTGCCTCGACCATTATGCTCTTTTAATAACTACTTATGTGGGATCAAATCGACAACAGCAACTCAAAAGATTAGGCAGGAAATTAAGGGGGCAGTAAGCTTATGTTAATGGGGGAGGAACAACCCAGAAAATGAGGGTGAGACTGGTTGAACAGCTTGAAGAATGCAATCGATGTCACTGAATTCTACATGTTGAAACTTGAATTGATGTACATTTTTGCTGTGTATATTCTCAGTTACAATAAAATAAATTATTTTAAAAAAAAGCTGAATAGGTTGAAGACATATCCTACAGAGATATGACCTCATTAACATAATAAAAATACCCTATTCTGAAATGGGCTTACATCCACGGGTATACGGGTCAGGATTCCAACACATATTTCAGGGGGACATAATTCAAGCCACAACACTATCACTTCACAGAAATATTATAAAAAAAATATTTCCACTCTCACCTGTCTCTTAGCCCTTTTACCCTAAACATTTTCAAAGTTTACTCTGTGGCTGTAAAACATTAATTGAGGTCAGAGTTTGCCCCAAGTGGAAGATATATACTACTAGTGGTAACAGAGATGATTTTAGGTGTTAGGCAAACATTTTTTATTTTAATAGAAACATGTTTATTTTAATGGGTACTAAAAATTATATTCATTAGATTATAAACTAGATAGCAAAGTCAATTTTCACAGTTGTGACTGCTTAGGATACCAGTGTGCATATTCGGTAACAGCTACGAAGACTGTAGCTAAATGACAAGTTTAGGCCAATACTGATTTACATTAAAATGTTATGTACTGCCTCTGCATTTTGATCATTCATAAGGAGGTAGAAAATGACCTTACCTGAGAAATCAACAGCACAGACACCATATTGGTGGGAGCCCTTTAATATTGACAATGGTTTAATGGTTTCTGTATCCCATACATGAATTGAAGGATCCCTACCTACCTAAAATAGGAAGAATTATGAAAGTCATTTTATACAACTATTTATTTTCATATCTATTAAAAGGAAATAAAACAGAAAAATTTTCATCTCCGCTTAAGATCACATTTCCTGACAAGGAGGTATTCTTTGTACTCTATTCTCAAAAAAAAAAAATTAGACTTGTCATTTAAATTGCAAAACACTCAAATAAAATGCTTCAGAAGCACTTTTCTTTTTTAGTAAACAAATATTTTATTCATTTTGAACAATTTTAAGAAATACATTTATTTTAGAAGTCTACAACTTTATAGAGCTGGGACTGGTTGGCTTGTAATATAATACAGGAAAGAAATGGAAAACACTGCGAGAAGCATGTGCTCAATTAATGTTTTTTAGTAAATGGAGGAAGGGAAGGAGAAAAGAGGAAGAGAAGAAGAAAAAGAAAAAAAGTGAGGGGAGGCACAAAAGGAAGGAGGGAAGAATGGGAGAAAGACAAAAAGAAGAATTTTCTCTCCTTTCAGAGAAGCTATATAGGATGATGAAAGTTGACCCACCAATATTTCCTAGAAGTAACAGAGCCTTAAGTATATTTACACAGTGTCTGGAGCCAGCCAGCCAAAGAGCTTTAAGCTTTACTACTTATTAGCTGATTGATCTTGGGCAAATTATTTTAATTTCTCTAAGCCTAAACTTCCTCATATATAAACTGGGGAAAATTATCTTACTCTCAGAAGGCTGAGGTGAGAATAAAATAAATATATATTAAGAAACTTGTAAAGTGCTTACTTATAGCAGGAATCTATTAGCATCACCACTTCGCTTTCTTTTCTGAGAATACTCATAGAGAGAGGTATCAGTTAAGACTTTTCTTAGTATTTTCTATTTTAATATTTGTGCTTTCTACTTTGGTAAACCAGAATAGGTTACCACTATGGCTGCAAAACAAAAACACAGTCATCCTGTTTGTCACAGAAGATTTGTTAGGTAATTTATTATACTATTTTAGATAACTCAATCTGAGCCAGATTTCTAGTTTCTGTGTTTTTTGTAATTTTTACTCATTAAGGTTAAGTGTCAGTACTACCATAACAGAAAGACAAGCCAGAACTCTCGGTTCCAAATTTAAATTAAAACGATACTGTTTAAAACAATAAAACTATAAAGAAAATGACAGGAAAAAGTTGAGGTAAATTTTATTAACAATATGAAAATAAAATCCCAGTCCAAAGAATTCTTTATTCTTCACTTCTTAGCATCCAAAATATATAAAAAGAAGTGAACCAACCCAACTTTAATACACAGAAAAAGGTCTAGCCTACCTGGCCTGTTGCCACATAGTCTTTCAAAGGATGAACAGCCAGGCAGAGAATATCATCATCATGACCCAGGTAAAAGCGCTGTGTGTTCTGTTGTCGATTGTAAATGACACCCACTGCTGCCACATGGTACACAATTTCACCAATTTGAGTATAAAAGAGATTACTTCGGCAGTCATAACCTCTGTAACTAATATAGAAAATATATCATAGTAAATTAACTTTGGCCTTTTTGTGACCGATATGGAATATAGAGAGGAGAAGTGGTATTTTTTGGGTTATTCAATTTCCAGTTTTACAGGACACTGAACAATTAAAAGATAATATCTCAGGTCCCATAAACTTTTATGAACTGCTCTGATTTCAAACAGCCACTAAATCCAAGCTATAATACTGACTGAAAAAAGCAATGTGCAAAACACTGTACATAACAACAACAAAAAAAAATACCCAGCGCCATTGAGTCGATTGTGACTCACAGTGACCCTATAGGACAGAGCAGAACTGCCCCCATAGGGTTTCCAAGGAATGGCTGGAACTGCTGACATTTTGGTTGGCAGTTGTAGCCCTTAACCACTGTGCACTATTATTTATGTAGGTAAAATATTAAACTTGTATACTATAAAACAAAAAGTTGCTTTTTTGAAAATGAAAGGGTATAGAAAACAATTTGTATTTGTATATGCAAAAATACATCTGAAACTAAGTAAAAATTACCTTTGGTGCAGGGAAATGCTGGTGCTGGAGAGAGCAAAGGTGGGAGGGAGATTTCCAAAGTATACCCTTTCATGCGCAACCATGAGAATATAATACATATTCCAAAAAAAAATTTAAAAAACAATTTTAACATATTATCACATCCAGGAATAAATAGCTAAATCTTCCTAAAATGGTCAGTATAATTTCATTTATAACAACCTTTCTTTGAGCTTCTTTGAGCATCTGTAAAACGAACTATGTAGAAATATGCTACCTGATATAACACTGGGGGAAAAATATTTTTACTAAGTAAATCTCTTTCAAATTCTTTAAAAGCATTATTAAGCAGGTAAGAAAATGACTGCTGGAAGAGGTTAGGAAGGAGCTGGATTGAAAAATTTGTTGTTGCCAAGCTGAAATGTGAGATCTGTGTTGTCAGATGTTCTAAGAGAAATCCAGAAATTGCATTTTACTGAAATGAAAATATGAAGACCAAAATGCTAAGGTCAAAAGAAGCCACACTATCATTCCAAATCAGACATATTTGAGGGAGACGATTATTTCTTATATTTTACATATTTTCATTTGTTTACAGAAAGAAGGTTCATTTCAATGAATATAATAGTAAATTTTCTAAGAAATTTATTTTGCTTGTATTCGATAAACACCTATATAGCGTTTATTATGTGTCACACAATGTTCTAAGTCACTACAAATACTGAGTCATTTACTTCTGATCAGAACTCTTTGAAGTAGGCGCTGTTACTATCTCCACTTTACGGACGGGTAAACAGAGGCATAGAGACGGTATTTCACTTGCTCAAAGTTACACCAGCTAGTAAGTAACCAAAATCCAAACATGTAAGTGAGAAACAGCTGTTTATACCCATGAACAAAGTGTAGTCGAATACTATTTCCTGGAGCCCGCTCTCTTCTTTTAGAAGTAGAACTTTTTTGTTTCTCTTTGCATTGCTCTTTAAGCTGAGGTAGATCTTCTTTGTAAACCTTAAAAAAAATGTGTATAAGTTGGAATATTCTTAGAATATATATCAATAAAGGTGTTTATACACTCCTAATATAACTTTCATACATTGTGGTTACTGTTGCTTATTAAAGCTTTAACAATTGTCTTAGATGACTAGGCACTTTATGAAACTTTCTTAGAAAGAACTAATTTACATTTTTTATATAGCACACTGACAAACATGTATTTAGTGTTCCAGGAAACTTTTATCCTTCATAAGAAATTATTTTAAAGGAAATAAATGGGAGTGTACTGTGACAAAACCTATAGGCAAATATAATACAAACACACAAAGTATACCAGGCATTTATTTACTATAAAAGAATATTTTACAGAAGTGTACTTTAACTCTTAAAGAAAAAAAATAACCACACATTGCTTGGAAAATTCAAAACCATCAAAGATAACAATAGATGAGTAAAGAGCAGGGAGCAAGGTAATAGAAGAAACTGCATATTTCAGGGAAAAATTGCATGATAATAAAAGATTACCTGCCGACGGTAAGTGAGCTGTGTTTCTTGTTCAATTTCAGAATCCAGTTCTGGAACATCAGACAGATCTGAATCTGATTCATCACTATTAGAGTCAGCCAGACTTTCTGTAATTTTTTAAAATAAAATGTTATATGTTTAAAAAGATTAATTTTCAAAACAGCACTGTAAAATTAATGATTAAAAGCTGACTACTGTCAGCTGACATGGAGACAAGCCATCAAACAATCAAATGAAATTACCTATTCAAGGGACACTGTACTACAGATTATCTTCCTCTCCACTCACTGCAAACTCAATAGCTCCTTTAAATCCCTTCACTGGCTCCCCAATGACAGCTACATCAAATTTAAATGTCTGTCCAAATATAAGTGAATATAACCTACAATTAACGTGAAAAGTAGCTAAAAATACTATATGCAACAGGTGAATTAACATTAGATAATTTTTCTTTGTCAAAAAAGCACAGGCAACACCTAGATACCAGTCTTCCAGAGTATATATTAAATGTTTGTTTTGCTAATATAACTGTTTCTTCACTTGTCATTTAATAGATTTAAATGCAACCAAAAGCACTTTGTATTTCATGCTCTGTGACATCTGACTTTAAGTATATAGACCTAATATTTTAATATAGAATTTCTACTACTAATAAGGTGTACTGTTAGGTTATGAGGCTAGATTATACTTCAATGCTAAAATTGTTATTTTGGGGTTACTGACGTTATTTGCAGGGAAACTGGTTACATAGTGTGACTACTCACCTTGGGGTGCTATATGAAGAGTATCTTTTAGTTTTCTTTCAGGAATAAATCTCCACTGAAAGACAGAGTGATCTGCTCCACCAATAGAAATAACCCACTGATAATCATGTGACCATCTCACATTAGTTACGTGAGCCGAATGGCCAATATATTTCTTAAACTTGGCCCCTACAACAAAAACATATCTTTAAATTGATAAACAAATGTAAACACAAATTATATAAATACCACTTCAAACGACAATTTCTATATGTGAACCAGTGTATCCCCCTTCCATTATCTTAACAATTATGATCAAAGAGAAAAGTGTTAATTCAAACATTTGTTGAGTGAATAAACAAATGAACTTTCATCAATGGATGCAAATCTTTGTTCTACTAATTCACAATATAATTTGGTAGGAACCACAGGGCTATAAGGTATCATTTTACTGCTTTGAGAAAAGCATGACTCCTCAAGGGGATCAGCTTTTTTTCATATTAAGACATTTGAATATTTTGGCCTGAGGCCTTTGGTTTTAAGTAAAATTGAAAGGACCAAGCTTACTCCACCTCTGCCCTCACTATTCTCACCCCAAGCAGCAAGAGGATCCTTTTAAAATGTAAATCATCAACAAAATACTAGCAACCTGAATCCATAAACATAATAAAGGATTATACACTATGAACAAGTGAGATTTATGCCAGGTATGCCAGGTTCATTCAAAATACAAAATTCAATCAATGTAATACATCATAGTAATCAAATAAAGGATAAAAACCACATGATCACCTCAACAGATGCAGAAAAGGCATTTGGCAAAATCTGACACTCTTTCATGATAAAAACACTCCACCAACTAGGAATAGAAAGGAACTTCCTTAACCTGATAAAGAGGACACAGATGTCAGTAAACTGTACTACAGATTATCCTCCTCTCCACTCACTGCAAAATCTATGAAAAGTCCACAGTTAACATTATACTTAATGGTTAAAGTATGAGCTTTCCCCCTAAGATCAGGAACAAGACAAGGATGTCTACTCTCACTACTTCTATTCAATATTATACTGGAGACTGTAATCAGGGCAGTTAGACAATAAAAAGAAATAACAGGCATCTAGACTGGAAGGGGAGAAGTAAAATTATCTCTACTTGCACATGACATGATCTTATATGTAGAAAATCCTAAGGAATTCACTAAAAAACTCTGAGAACGAATAAACAAGTTCATTAATATTACAGAGTATAAGATCAGAGTACAAAATCACTTGTATTTCTATATACTAGCAATGAACGATCCAAAAATGAAATTCAGGAAACAATTCTATTTACAAAATCATAAAAAATAAAATACTTAGAAATAAATTTAATACTACAAGTGTTAAAATTTGTACACTGAAAACTACAAAACCTCATTGGAAGAAATAGAAGAAGACTCAAATAAGTGGAAAGACATCGTGTATCGATGGTTTGAAGACTTAACATTGTTAAGGAATCAATAAAGCAATAATCCACCAACTGATCTACAGATTCAGTATAAACCCTATAAAAATCCCAGCTAGCTTTTTGCAGAAACTGACAAGCTGATCCTAAAATTCATATGAAAATGCAAGAGACCCAGAATAGCCAAAACAATCTTGAAAAAGAACAAAATTGGAGCACTCACACTTCCTCATTTCAAGATTTACTATAAAGCTATATTAATCAAGATTGTGTGGCATTGGCATTAGGACAGACATAGATCAATGGAATAGAATTGAGAGTCCAGAAATAAACCCATCAAATGATTTTCAACAACAGTGATGATAAGACAGTTCAATGGTGGAAAGAACAGTCTTTTCAATATACAGTGTTTTGGAGACACCGGGATATCCACATGCTAAAGAATGAATTTGGACCTCTACCTTACACTACATGTAAAAATTAACTCAAAATGAATCAAAGACCTAAATTTAAGAGCTAAAGCTATGAAACTCTCAGAAGAAAATACATGTGTAGATATTTGTGGCCTTAGACTGCGCAACAGTTTTTAGACATGACACCAAAAACAAAAGCAATAACAACAAAAAATAGACAGACTGGACTTCATCAAAATTAAAAACGTTTGTGCATCAAAGGACACAGGAAGAAAGTAAAAAGCCAAGCTACAGAATGAGAGAAAATACTTGCAAATCATATACCTAGTAAGGGTTTAATGTCCAGAATATATACAGAACACCCACAACTCAACAACAACAAAACAACACAATTAAAAAATGGGCAAGGCATCTGAATAGACATTTTTGCAAGTAAGATATACAAATGGCCAATAAGCACATAAAAAGATGTTCGACACCAATACTTAGTAGGGAAATACAAATGAAAATCACAATAAGATACCACTTTACACCAACTAAAATGGCTAGAATAAAAAAGATAATAGCAAGTGTTGGCAAGGATGTAGAGAAGCTGGAACTCTCATATATTGCCGGTGAGAATGTAAAATGGTGCAGCTGTTGTGGAAAACAGTCCGGCAGTTCCTCAAAAAGTTAAACATATGACCTAGTATTCTACTCTTAGGTATATACCCAAGACAAATAAAACATACATCCACACAAAAACCTGTACCTGAATGTTTATAGTAGCACTACTTATCATAGCCCCAAAGTAGAAACAATCCAAATGTCCATCAACAGATGAGTTGATAAACAAAATGTAGTATAGCATATAATTAAGTATTATTTGGCAATAATAAGAAATGAACTACTGATACATGCTCCAACATGAGTAATGCATGCTGAAAACATGAAAGAAGCCAGACCCCCCCCCAAAAAGCCACATATTGTATGATTCAATTTATATGAAATATCCAGAATAAGCAAATCCAGAGAGACAGAAAGTAGATCAAAGTGGTTGCCAGGAGCTGGGGATGGGGGGACGAGGGGATTGGGAATGACTACTAAATGGGTAAAAGGTTTCTTTTTGGGGTTATGAAAATGTTTGGGAACTAGATAGCGGTGGTGGTTGCACAATCTTGTGAATAAACTAAAAATCACTGAACTGTATACTTTGAGAGTGAGTTTTGCGATATGTGAACTGTATCTCCGTTTTTTAAAAAACTGTATCAAAGTACGTTACTCTTCTGCTCCAAACCCTCCAATGACTCCTCATTCCCGGGAAAGTCAGCCATACTCTATAGGGCCTTAAGGGGAAAAAAAAAAGAAAAACCTGCCCAACCTTGGTCAGATTGACAAATGGACAACTAACAATAGATTTTCACCTAAACGTAAGTAGCCTACATTCTTCAATGACCCTGAGGACTTTCTGCAACACATTCCACAATAATTAAATTCTCTCTAATAAAGAAACATGATGAACAGCTAAACATGGAGATCTTCCTTCTGTAAATTCTTTGTAATAGACTTGATTTTCAGTGAAACACTTCCCTCATGTTTAAAAATTACGGCTTTAAAAAATCCGTTCTATAAAATTTTGATAGTACTAAGGCCAGAATTCTTGTTAGATGTCATCCAGTTGGTCCCCAACTCATAGTGACCCTATGTACAATAGAACTGAATGCTGCCTGGTCCTTCACCATCCCCAAGGATCATTTATGGATTGGACCACTGTGATCCATAGGGTTTTCTTTGGCTGATTTTCAAAAGTAGACTGCCAGGTCTTTCCTCTCGGTCTGTTTTAGTCTGGAAGCTCTGCTGAAACTTGTTCAGCATCACAGCGCATGAAAAGTTTCCACTGACGGATGGTGTCTGCACTTGAGGTGTAGTGGCCAAGAATCAAAGCTGGTTCTTCCACATGGAAGGTGAGAATTCCAGGACTGAACCACCAAGGGCAGAGTAGACATACTAAGTTAGATGGCTATTTTCCCTCAATTTTTTATTTTGAAAAATTTTAAACTTACAGAAAAATTGCAAGTCTAGTTCAATAAACACCCACAAACCCTTCAATTTAACCCGTCAGCTAAATTCACCAATTTTAAAAATTTTACATTTTAACCATTTGAGAGTTAGTTGCAGACAATACAAAATTTCACTCCTAAATATGTAAATACATAGCTGCTAATATCAAGGACATTTTCCTAAATAACTACAATATAACCATCGAAAGCAGGAAATTTAATATTAATAAAGTTATTTAATATGCATTCTGTATTCAAATACACCTGATTATCCTAACAATGTCCATTATAGCTGTTTTCTAATCCAGGTATTTGCAGAATGTTCTTCAATTTGGTTTTGTCTGATGTTTCCTTATGATTAGACTCAGGTGATGTGTTTTTGGAATAGGTGATACTGCGTTTTTTTAGGTATATCATTTCAGGGGGCATAGTCAGTTCTATAATTAGTGATGTTAAGTTTTATCATTTGACTAAGGTAGTATACACCAGATTTCTCCACTGTAAAAGAATGACTCAGCTTTACAGTTAATTTTTTTACAAAAATTTGTGTGGTGACAGAAACTTTTATAGTCCCAAGTTTAGAATAAAAAACCAAACCAAACCAGTTGCCGTGGAGTCATCTCCAACTCATGGTGACCCCATGTGTGTCACAGTAGAACTGTGCTCAATAGGGTTTTCAATGGCTGATTTTTTGGAAGTAGATCACCAGGCCTTTCTTCTGAGGCACCCCTGGGTAGACTCGAACTCCCAACCTTTCAGTTAGCGGACAAGTGTGTTAACCATTTGCACCACCCAGAACTCCAAGTTTAGAATACCTTCCTTTATATCCCATTTAGCTAAGCCTGATATGTGACAACATATATGTATCCCTGTTAAAGTATACTGAACACAAAGAGGTTTAGCTACATTTTGATAATGTTTTAAAAGTTTTACATTAAGTTATAGAAGGCCTCTATGCCAGGATGGCCAAGCTCCATACAAAAAAAATTAGACCCTTAAGTTTGACATTAGTTATGCTACATGTTGTTGGTAGGTGCTGATGAATTGGTTACAACTCACAGCACCCCTGCCTACAACAGAACGAAACGCTGCCCAGTCCTGTGCCAATCTCACAATCATTGTTATGCTTGAGCCAGTTGTTGTAGCCACTGTGTCAATCTATCTTATTGAAGATCTTCCTCTTATTTGCTGACCCTCTGCTTTACCAAGCATTATGTCCTTCGCCAGGGACTGGTCCCTCCTGATAATGTCTAAAGTACATGAGACAAAGTCTCGCCATCCTCGCTTCTAACGAGCATTCTGGCGGTACTTTTTCCAAGACAGATCTCTTCGTTCTTCTGGCAGTTTATAGTATTTTCAGCATTCTTCGCCAACATCATAATTTAAAGGAATCAATTCTTTTTCAGTCTTTCTTATTCTTTGTGCAGCTTTTGCATGCATATGAGGCGACTGAAAATAATATGGATTGGGTCAGGTGCACCTTAGTCTTCAAAATGACATCTTTGCTTTTTAACACTTCAAAGAGGTCTTTTGCAGCATACTGCCCAATGCAAAACATCTTTGATTTCTTGACTGCTGCTTTCAGGGTGTTGACTGTGGATCCAAGTAAAATGAAATCCTTGACAACTTCAATATTTTCTCTGTTTATCATGATGTTTTGCTTATTGGTCCAGTTGTGAGGATTTTTGTTTTCCTTAAGTTGAGGTGAAATACATACTGAAGGCTGTAGTCTTTGCTCTTTATCAGTGCTTCAAGTCCTCTTCATTTTCCGCAAGCAAGGCTGTGTCATCTGCATAATGCAGGTGGTTAATGAGTCTTCCTCCAATCCTGATGCTCTGTTCTTCTACATACAGCCCAGCTTCTCAGATTATTTACTCAGCAAACAGATTGGATAAGTATGGTGAAAGGATACAACCCTGAAGTACACCTTTCCTGACTTTAAAACATGCAGTATCCCCTTATTCTGTTAGAATGACTGCCTCTTTGTCTAGGGTTCCTCAGGAGCACAATTAAGTGTTCTGGAGTTCCCACTCTTCACAGCGTTATCTATAATTTGTTATGATCCACACAGTCAAATGCCTCTGCATAATCATTAAAACACAGGTAAACACATCTTTCTGGGTATTCTCTGCTTTCAGCCACGATCCATCTGACATCAGCAATGACATCCCAGGTTGCATATCCTCCTCTGAATCTAGCTTGAAACTCCGGCAGTTCCCTCCCTGTTGAAGAACTGCTGTAACCACTTTGAACGATCTTCAGCAAATTTTTACTTGCGTGTGATATTAATGATACTGTTTGATAATTTCCACATTCTGTTGGATCACTTTTCTTTTGAATGGGCACAAATGTGGATCTCTTCCAGTTGGTTGGCCAGTAGCTGTCTTCCAAATTCTTGGCATAGACGAGTGAGCACTTCCAACACTGCATTTGTTTGTTGAAACATATCAATTAGTATTCCATCAATTCCTGAAGCCCTGTTTATTGTCAATGCCTTCGGTGCAGCTTGGACTTCTTCCTCTAATACCATTGGTTTTTGATCATATATTACCTCCTGAAATGGCTGACTGTCAACAAACTCTTCTTGGTACAGTGACTCTGTGTATTCTTTCCATCTTCTTTTGATGCTTCCTGTATCGTTCAATATTTTCCCCACAGAATCTTCAATACTGCAACTCAAGGCCTGAATTTTTTTCTTCTGTTTTTTCAGCTTGAGAAGTGCCAAGTGTGTTTTTCCCCTTTGGCTTTCTATCTCCAGGTCTTTGCACATTTCATTATAATACTTTGTCTCTTTGAGCCACCCTTTGAAATCTTCTGTTCAGCTCTTTTATTTCATCATTTCTTCCTTCAGCTTTAGCTACTCTACCTTCGAGAGTAAATTTAAGAGTCTCTTCTGACATCCATTTTTGTTTTTTCTTCCTTTCCTGTCTTTTTAATGACTTCTGCTTTCTTCATGTATGATATCCTCGATGTCATTCCATAACTCATCTGGTCTTCAGTCATTAATGTTCAGTGCATCAAATCTATGCTTGAGATGGTCTCTAAATTTAAGTGGGATATACTCAAGGTCCTATTTTGGCTCTTGTAGACTTGCTCTGATTTTCTTCAGCTTCAACTTGAACTTGTGTATGAAGAAATAATGGTCTGTTCCACGGTTGGCCCTGGCCTTGTTCTGACTGATGATATTGAGCTTCTCCATTGTCTCTTTCCACAGATGCATTGATTTGAGTCCTGTGTATTCCACCTGGCAAGGTCTACACATATAGTCGCAGTTTATGTTGTTGAAAAAAAGGTATTTGCAATGAAGTTGGTCTTGCAAAACTCTATCATGTGCTCTCCGGTGCCATTTCTACACCAAAGCCATATTTTCCAACTACTGATCCTTCGTTTCCAACTTTTGGACTTCAATCATCAGTAACCATCAACGCATTTTGATTGCGTTTGATCACTTTCAGACTGCAAGAGTTGGTAAAAATCTTCAATTTCTTCATCTTTGGCCTTAGTGGTTGGTGCATAATTTTGAATAATAGTTGTATTAACTGATCTTCCTTGTAGACATATGGATATTATCCTATCACTGACAGCATCGTACTTCAGGCTAGTCTGGAAACGTTCTTTTTGACAATGAATGTGACATCATTCCTCTTCAATTTGTCATCCCTGGTGTCTTAGTCATCTAATGCTGCTATAACAGAAATACCACAAGTGGATGGCTTTGACAAAGAAAAATTTATTCTCTCACAGTCTAGTAGCCTAGGAGTTCAAATTCAGGGTGCCAGCTCTAGGGGAAGGTTTTCTCTCTCTGTCGGCTCTGGAGGAAGGTCCTTGTCATCAATCTTCCCCTGGCCTAGGAGCTTCTCAGCACAGGAACCTTGGGGTCCAAAGCACATACTACGCTCCCAGCATTGCTTTCTCGGAGTTATGAAGTCCCCCATGTCTCTCTGCTTGCTTCTCTCCTTTTTTT
>NW_004443981.1:1309553-1350467 GCF_000243295.1 Trichechus manatus latirostris
CACTACTCACCAAGGTAGAATGTAGAGCATTGTCTTTACAAGATGTGTCATGCCAATTGAGCTAGATGTTCCCCGAGACCATGGTCCCCAGAGCCCTCCGCTCAGCAATTCAGTCCCTCAGGGAGTTTGGATGTGTCTGTGAGGCTTCCATGACCTTTCCTAGTACAAATTGTGCTAGCTTCTCCTGTATTGTGTACTGTCTGACCCTTCACCCAAGATACCACTTATCTATTATCTATTTAGTATTCCCCCCCACCCCATCCCTGGTAACCATGAAAAAGTTCGCACACAAAATCTAACAATCTTTGTTGCTTCTCTCTTTTATATTTCAGAAGAGACTGACTTAAGATACAACCTAATCTTGTAGATTAAGTCTGGCCTCATTAACATAACTGCCGCTAATCCCATCTCATTAACATCATAGAGACAGGATTTACAACACACTGGGAAAATCACATCAGATGACAAAATGGTAGACAATCACACAGTACTGGGAATCATGGCCTAGCCAAGTTGACAGATATTTTTGGGGGACACAATTCAATCCATGACACTTGGCATAGTAGACCATATGACTGTCCAATTCAAAATGGCCAATTCAACTCCATTTCAGCTCACTAATGCCTAGGATAACAATCTTCATGCATTCCACTTCATTTTTTACGACTTCCCATTTTCCCAGATTCATACTTTGTACATTCCACATTTTGATTATTAATGGATGTTTACAGCTGTTTCTTCTCATTTCAAGTTGTGCCACATCAGCAAATGAAGGTCTCGAAAACTTTACTCCATCTACATCATTAAGGTTGACTCTACTTTGAGGAGGCAGCTCTTTCCCAGTCATATTTTGAGTGCCTTCCAATCTGAGTGGCTCATCTTCCAGCACTATGAGATGATGTTCCACTGCTATTCATAAGGTTTTCCCTGGCCAATTTTTTGAGAAGTAGACCGCCAGGTCCTTCTTACTAGTCTGTTTTAGTCTATAAGCTCCACTGAACCCTGCCCACCATGAGTGACCCTGCTGGTATTTGACATACTGGTAGCACAGCTTCCAGCGTCACAGCAACATGCAAGCCACCACAGTACGACAAACTGACAGACGAGTGGTGGTGTATGCTACATATCTGAATTACCTCAGCTATTCCCATAATCGTTTTTATTAAATAGTATTTTCATACTTGTCCTCCATGTGTTCCCACAAGTTATGTGAAAATCATTACTGCATTTGCGTTGGTCAACGCTCTAGGAATACACACTTACTGTCCCTGATATAAAGCCCCATGTCATAGGTGAGAGCTCTTTGAAAATCAAATCCCGGAAGAAAATTTATTTTTCCTAAGGAGTAAGTATGCTTCATCTTCTTTTTAAAAAATATACAATGAAAACTATTTTGTGCCCTGCTTTATTTTGGTTTCTAGGAAGCTGAGAATCCAATTTGATGTTTGACTGTTGTCATTTTGTTTATCTGGTTTTAATATTGTACTTCTGTTTTAATTTCCCCTGGTTCTGATTCTCTATTCATATCTTAATACTTATGGACTTGATATAAACTTATTCAAATAGTTTATGGAACATGGTATAGAATGAATGATGAACAGAATGATTAATACCATCATTTTAGGTAAGTTGCCAGACAAAGAGGCAATACAGAAAAATGTGTAGAAAACAATGATTAAACCCATTATTTTTTTTATATCCCACTGTCACAGAAAGTAAACAAACATCAAAACAACGTATGTTAAGGAATTAAGCAACACACACTCACACGTAAAAATCAACCAAGAAACGAGGTGACCTAAGCTTGTACAGTTGCCTACTTCCTCAGAATTCTCGAGAAAAAATATAAGAAAAATACCTCTGATTAAAAGTAATAAGCCATAAAAAAAATAATCATTGTATAGTGACTATATGAAGCAATTCTGGAAGTGAGGAGAAAACATTTCTCTGAAAAGAAAGAGGTACAGTATATTCATAACAGTATATGTATTAAAAATAATCTCCCAATAAAAATTTCATGACAAAAATAGAATGTAACATATGAACATAATTTTTAATTAGAAAAATAAAAATTACTTCAGCTAATTACATTTATTTTCATGAAACCCTTCACCAAATAATCAGTATACATGTTTTTAGAAATATGAAACCCTCTCATTTATCTCAAGATTAATTTTCTGCAAAATCTTAAAGGTCCTTTATAGAGAGGTATTATTTGATAATATTTTGAAAGAAAAGATACCTTTTCTTAAACAAGGATATCGGAATAATTTTACAACTCCATAGTCATCAGCTGTAACTAAAACTTGGCCAACATAATTTCCATCTACTGAATTTATATCATTAATATCTGAATACTTGGGCCAAATTCCATTTACTTCAAGGCCTGAAACACATGTCCATGAAGCCCAGTGAACACCTTTGATTTCTTCTTTACTTGTCACCTCTTTTCCACCTAAAAATAAATCAGAGTCTTAATTTAAAAAGTTACCTCATGTGATTTTTATTCGAGTACAAACTGTACTTAAAACATGGTTAACTCCAAAGTTTTAAATATCTTCCTATTCCAGTTCAAACAGAATACATGAATAGATAGGCAAGTCTGGGTGAGGAGAAGACAGAATTAAATGCATTTTAAAAAAAAAGCGACTATAAAAATTATACTGAATGAGACACACAGACATTTGAATATGATGTGGCTTACTTAGCAGGTTAACCCATGTGGAGAATAAAACTGAATCCTATTAAAATCATGATCTAGATTAGGCACAACAGGGTAAGTTATAAGAAGGGTAAATGCTATGAGAAAGTGGCAAATCTAGTATTAAAATGGGGCACCTAAGAAACATGGTTGAGGAAAAAGAAACAACTGAGAAAGACCAAGAAAGAAAAAGTGGGGAGTAACACATTTACTTATTAAGTCCTAAGGTAAAAGGACTTTAGGACTCAATCTTCATTACCGATTGTTAATGAAAAACCTTTGGGGAGATGCATTAGTTTAATTATGTAGTTTGTCTTATTAAATAAGCTCTTGGAAGATAGTGACTAATTCACTGTGATATAATTTTTTTTATAATTCTGCTTTTATTCTTTTCCTTTTATAATATCTGATAGAAAGTCTGTTTTTCAAATTTAGTTTGCTAGCTATATTGTGAATACTTGCAAAGTTGACTACAGACAACCACAACAAAGTGAAGAATGGTGACAGATTTGTAGCAATTACATTTAGTTAAGTAGTTCCACCCACAAAAATATTTTGACTTTCTAATATAAAATAGGACTTTGTACTACTTACACTATATGGAATTTAACATGAAATAAGTCTGTCTTAGATCCTCCCAGCAAAAGAGTTTTAATTAACAACCAAAAGGGTTTCAATATAAGAGAGTAGCCTTATAGAAAAGACCACAATGCCCAAAATAGCAGCTCAGATCTTCTTTGATTTCCTGTAGTCAAAGGTAACTTACATGCTGCTTTTAGTGAAATTCTAAAATAATCTGTAGACATTAAAAATCTATGAATTACATATAATTTATCAGAAAATTTTACCTGGCATTCTATACAAAAGTCTTTTCCCATTTCCATCATTTGTCTGTAAATATCTACTGTCTGAGGACCAGTCCAGGTGAGTGATGAAACTGAGTGATCCAACACATTCCCCAACTTTCTTATAGCGCTGTGCAACTCCATAAATATCAACTGAACTGTCATTGCACCCAACAGCGAGGTAAGTTCCATCTGGTGAATATTTTAACTCATGAATTGCCTCCTTCCTATCTTTAATATGTACAACTTCCGTCATATCTCTGCAAAAGGAAAAAGATATAAGATCATATTTTAAAGAGTCATTACAGAATTAATTTGGTTTTCAAATATGTCTAAAATGACTGTGAGACTCTATAAACAATGTTTATAAACCATAAAATACATATAAATGAGACAAGTAGTATTAATTCCAGAATAATCATTTGACCTAACAGACATGGGGACGATATATACTGGAAGTAGAGAAAAATGATGAATTTCAGTTTCTATATTACTTTATTTCTGAGTAGTTTAAGGTTCATACTAAATTTCTGAAGTCACAAAATAAAGAAAGTCACAAACTTTTATGAAAAAAGAAGTTCATTGTAAATACTGAGTTTATGAGAAATGCTTAATTATAAATACTACAATTTTCAAATAAATTTTTATAATGAGCCAAATGTACAAATTACATTCAGCAGATAAAGAAAAGAATAATTGATTCAGAACACTTCAATAATATATTTGAATATATATCTTTATATAGCTATCACTATAAAAAGCTATATAAAAAACGATTGCCGTCGAGACAATTCCTACTCATAGTTACTCTACAGGACATAGTAGAACTGCCTCATAAGGTTTCCAAGGAGCTGCTGGTGGATTTGAGCTGCTGACCTTTTGGTTAGCAGTCGAGCTTTTAACCACTGTGCGACCAGGCCAGATGTATTATTTTTATTTTAACCTCTGAATTTTATATAGCTTTATATAGCACTGCATTGGGCAAATCTGCTGCAAAAGACCTCTTTAAAGTGCTAAAAAGCAAAGATGTCACTTTTAGGACTAAGGTGTGCCTGACCCAAGCCATGGTGTTTTCAATCAGCTCATATGCATGCAAAAACTGGGCAATGAATAATAAGATCGAAGAAGCAACTGATGCCTTTGAATTATGGTGTTGGCAAAGAATACTGAATATACCATGGACTGCCAAAGGAATGAAACAAATCTGTCTTGGAAGTAGTATAGCCAGAATCCTCCCTAGAAGTGAGGATAGCGACATGTTATCATGAGGGACCAGTCCCTGGAGAAGGACATCATGCTTGGTAAAGTAGAGTGTCACAAAAAAAGAGGAAGACCCTCAACAAGATGGACTGACACAGTGGCTGCAACAATGGGCTAAAGCATAACAACAACTGTGAGGATGGCACAGGACCAGGCTGTTTCCTTCTGTTTTACATGGGGTCACTATGAGTTGGAACTGACTCAATGTCATCTAACAACAACAATATTAAGCTATATAAAGATGTATATTCACATGTATTATTATCATTTTAACCTCTGGCTTTTTTAACTTCTGACTTTTAAAAATAGAATCCAAATTCCTCTCAATTAAGTACCATACCAACCACTGAAACTAAACATTTTTTCAATGACACTCTATAATTGAGTTTCCAAAATAATACAGGTATTGGTACAGCCATAAAAATGGATAAACATTTAGTTAAATGCCACTGAGTTTCCAAAGTAGTGGAGACAAAAGAGGAGGGAGAGAGGAGAAGCAGGAGAGCGAGAGAGACAGGGAGGGAATAAGAATTCCTATTTTCATTTAGTGTCATGGATTTTTTTTCAATATAAATTTTACATCAGTCATCTGAAACGTTCTGAGTAGATAATTTAAAAAACACAACAGTAAGTGGATGTTTCCAAATATCTTTATAGTTTTCAAATGCACAATTTAGAGCAATCAGATTCAAATTTCTTTCAACACTACTTACTGAGTTCTTACTTTGTTTCCAGCCACTAGAGATACAAACACGAACTCACCTTCTTCTGTGGGAGATGGATATAAAATAATCATGATAAAATGTGGTGCGTGCTCAAAAAACATGTGTTAAGTTCTGTAGGAAATACTGAAAGAAGGATAAAGAATAGACTAACGGCAAAAAGGGGCTCAGGAAGAGTGCTATCTGCTTTGAGCATAAAACCTGAGGAGTTGGCCAAGTACAAAACAGGAGGCAAGGTTTTCCAGGGAGACAACACAGCATGAGCCAAGGCAGGGAAGTATGCAAGTACACAGCACGTCTGAAGAATAATGGGTAACAAAATGCACATACAAGAAGTAGGAAAGTAGTGACTAATGGGTTAAAGAGATAAACTGAGGACAATCTGTGATGGATTTTACTATGTTGCCAAGGAGTTTGTATTTTACCCTGGTGTTAATCATATAAAGATGGAGATGAAAATGAGCCCCTTAACTAAAAGAAAACAAAAAAAAAACCATATATGTGATAGAGACTGCTAGCAAGTCACCAAAAATTTATTTCCCCTTCTTCCTAGACTGAATTTCCTAGCCTCCCTTGCAGTTAGGTTGGCCATGTGCCTGAGTTCTAGCCAAAGATACATGAGTAGAAATGATGTGAGCCTTTTCCAACTCATGCTTTTTAATAAGCAGACATACTCCCTTCATACACTCTTGCTCCTTCAGTTGGCTAGATGTAGATATCCTGAATGGCCTAAGGGGCAGTGAAGCTACAACAAAACAAAGAGCCTGGGTGTTTGAATCACCTGTGGAAGGAAAGCCACCACTGACTTCTATTACATGAGTACTAAATAATCTTCAATTGTGTTTGAGCCACTGTACATCTGGGGGTCTACTAATTACAGTAGTTAGTAATTACCCTAACAATACAGTCTACAAATAGAAAAGAACTCCAAGACAGATCCAGAATCATAATATTTAAAGTTTCTGTATTTGTTTTTTATAAGCTTTCTTGGCCAAAACTACTTTTGCCTTAGACCCTGCAACTTGCAACATCCTCTTCCTCAGCATAGCCTCGTGTAGCTATCTCTACCTTTCCCAGTGATTCTATGCTTTAAGCTATAATTAAATTCATGCATCTAATTTCCCTTTGCTCCCTATCTATCCATCCATCTATATCTAAATGGGGCAAGATGTTCAAGAAAACATTTAAGGCACTGCTTGATAGCTTTTACTTTTTATGCCTCCCTTATTAAAGATACTATAATTCCAATCTTATTCACAAACATTAACTAAAAAGCTCCTGGGAAATTCATTAGAATTACGTGCGTATTTTTCACAGCTTTTTTGTTCTAGTTAACCAGAGAAATGTCTTATGTCCCAGGTTGTCTCTTGCTTTCTGCCACCATGCCCCCCAACCCCCAACACACACACACACTCATACAGTAGAAACCAGTACTGATGGAGAAAGATTTTGACTGGCTGATTGGTCTACCAAAAACCAAACCCGTTGCCCTTGAGTTGATTCTGACTCAAAGCAACCCTACAGGACAGAGGAGAACTGCCCCATAAGATTTCCAAGGAGCAGCTAGTAGATTCGAACTGCTGACCTTTTGGTTAGCAGCCGAGCTCTTAACTACTGTGCCACCAGGGCTCTGATTGGTCTTATAGCATGTAGAATATTGCTATGTCAACATTATGAATTATATGACTATCCTCTCTCAATAATAAGTTTCTCTGACAAATTTTGAGGAAAGAAGACTATTAAATGAAAATTTCTCAATTAAAAAAAACTCTAAAATGTCTCCTCAGTTTGGAAGCAGTGAGGAGTTTCCAGACCTGACCTGGTGAGAGCCTGAGCCCTTCAGCCCAGATCAGCTTGGGGGTGAGTGGTGAGGCAGGCAAGCAGCGGCATTCGGGAGGCATCTTCCGCACTGGGAGAGACCCAGCGACGGAGAGTCTACTCGGCCATCCAGAACCAGTGAGGAGCAGCCCTCGATCAGTGAAAGATAAGTACTTGCGCCTGGCCTACTGCGCAGATCAGAAACACCCCCACTTAGGGAAAAACCTCTCTCCCATTTACCTCCCCGCTCCCTGCTCTGCACTGGGTCCCGGACCGGCTTCAGCAATTGCCAAGTCCCCTGGGCCAGAAGTAGGATCCGACATGCGCCCTGAGCCATTCTCCCTGCCTTGGAGAGTAAACAAATTAACAAATAGGAAAAAATAATCTGCTGGCTCCCCTAAGCCAGGAACTCAGGGTAGGCACAGCTCCTTTGTCTAGGCACAGGCATAAGGGATCCACGGACTCTGAGTGCCTCTTCCCCTGCATAGACTTGTGTGGGCCCATTTCAACAGCATATGCCCTCATTACAGCAGTACAACAGTATATATACCTGAAGTCTGACTTCAACTTCAGCTGTGAAGTGGTAGGTTACATGACATTTGACACTGTTTTGCCCATTAAGCAGGGTCTTCACCTACCCACATTGGGGCCTGAGGACTGGTGGCTCCACCCGCACCACCTAGCCACCTGCTACAGGGGCCCAAGAATAAGAGATGTCCCCTAGTCCTTACAGCCAATAGCATTGGGTGCTCACTATCTGGCTGCCAACCACCTATGCGCTCTAGGGAACAGGGACATGCCTTCCTCCTGGACACTCGGGGGTGGTCATCAGCCCCCTGCGTTGCTCAGCCTGTGTCCCCCTGCTGCAGCCGGATGCCTGTGCCTACACCAATCACCCATGCCTGTCTAGAACTGTAGGTGAGAGCCTGAACCACATACTTGGTGGCCAACTACCTGGATACCTGAGCTGAATCCATACAGGGGGAGCGGGCAGACTCCTGGCTTCACGTACTTAGTGGCAGGTCTAGCCACCTGGGGGCAGGACACTGGAACTTCAGGGGTATTGGTGACTGAGCTAGCTCACATGAGCACCCTATCTGGGCATATCAAAACAAAACAAAACAAGAAGCTAGGACACAGTAAGCAAACATAAAATAAATATAATAACTCACTGATGGCTCAGAGACAACAGCCAATATAAAATCACATAAAGTGGCAGTCCATGATGGCTTCAGCAAGCTCCCAAAATAAAGAATCTAGAAATTTTCCAAAGGAGGAAAATTTCTTGGAATTACTGGAGGCAGAATACAAAAGATTAATATATAGAACCCTTCAAGATATTAGGAAGGAAATTAAGCAAAACTCAGAACATGCAATGGAGGAAATTAAAAAGATTAGAGAAGAGCATAATGACAAATTTAACAGGCTGCAAGAATCCACAGAGACAGCAATCAGAAATCCATAAGATTAACAATAAAATTTCAGAATTAGACAACTCAATAGAAAGTCACAGCAGCAGAACTGAGGCAACAGAAGTCAGAATTAGTGAGACTGAAGATAAAGCACCTGACACCAACTTATTTGAGGAAAAATTGGATAAAAGGATTAAAAAAAATGAAGAAACCCTAAAAATTATATGGGATTCTATCAAGAGGAAGAACCTATGAGTGGCTGGAGTACCAGAACAGGGGAGGATAACAGAAAATACAGAGAACTGAAGATCTGTTGGCAGAAAACCTTCCTGATTATCGTGAAAGATGAGAAGATATCTATCCAAGATGCTCATTGAACTCCACATAAGGTAGATCCCAAAAGAAAGTCACCAAGACATAATCAAACTTGCCTAAACCAAAAACAGAATTTTAAGAGCAGCTAGGGATAAACGAAAAGTCATATACAAAGGAGAGTCAATAAAATAAGTCTCCTGGGAAACTGTTATTTAAATTCTATAGTTTAAGAAGCAGAGGGCGCAAAAGCCTGGGAATAGTTGTACATTAACACTTTTTAACACATCATGGAAGAAAAGGGATACAGTGTTGATGAGAGCATAAAATAGAGGAATCATGCCTAGCCAAGAGAATCAGAGGAGGCATACCAAAGGAAGTGACGTTTAAATTCCAATCTGAGGTATGAACTGGACTTAGCAAAGACAAGAACTGGGATTTAAAGGGTCCACGTTCCAGCAGAGATAGCAATATGTCAAAGAGTTGATGGCAGCAAGAAGTATTCAAGTTCAGTTTGAGAAGGTCAGTATGGATATACTGACAAAAGCAAAGGGGGCTTTGGTGGGAGATGAGTCCACTGAGGGTGGTTGAAGAAAAATCATGGAAGGCCCTGTTATGCATTGAATTGTGCCTTCCAAACATGTGCATCAGCGTGGCTAGGCCATGATTCCCAGTATTGTTTGATTGCCCATCATTCCGTCATCTCACGTGATTTTTCTATGTGTTGTAAATCCTACCTCTATGACGTTAATGATGTGGGATTATTGGCACTTATGTTAATGATGCAGGACTCAATCTAGAAGATTAGGTTGTGTCTTAAGTCAATCTCTTTTGAGATATAAAAGAGAGAAGTGAGCAGAGAGACAGGGGGACCTCATACCACCAAGACAGAAGCACTGGGAGCACAGAGCATCCTTTGGACCCAGGGTCCCTGCACTGAGAAGCTCCTCAACCAGGGGAAGATTAATGACAAGGACCTTCCCCCAAGGCTGACAGAGAGAGAAAGCCTTCTCCTTGAGCTGGCACACTGAATTTGGACTTATAGCCTCTGAGACTGTGAAAGAAGAAATTTCTGTTTGTTAAAGCCATCCACTTGTGGTATTTCTGTCATAGCAGCATTAGATAACTAAGACAGGCTCCATACGTCTTACTAAAATTTTGAGTTTAATTTGTGAGTTTAAGCTAGGGTAGGAAGTATCAATCAGATCACTAACCTAATTTCAAGGTAAAAGTCAAATTGTAGGTGTCTAAGAATAGAATCACGACCAATTAGAAGGCTACTGCAGATAGTGTTTGCTCAGACTTCAGAAAGAAGTGAACTGATGAGAAATACACACTATTATATATTATATATAAAGTACGATAGTATGTAACATACTACATAATATGTAGTATATGTTAAAGACATTGCGGTTCTAGTCTTATTCACAAACCTTAATTAAAAAGCTCCCAGAAAATTCATCAGGCAGGCAAAATCAACAGGATGTGGTGATAAATTAGCAATGCTGGGTTAGGGAGAGAGAGATACTAGGATAATTCCTAAGTTTCTGGCTTGTGCAAGAGAATGGACAATGATGCCATTCACTAGG
Organism: Trichechus manatus latirostris; assembly: GCF_000243295.1. Classification (NCBI taxonomy): domain Eukaryota; kingdom Metazoa; phylum Chordata; class Mammalia; order Sirenia; family Trichechidae; genus Trichechus; species Trichechus manatus. Next base: position 1,320,213 of record NW_004443981.1, read on the forward strand.
ACAGGGCCCACAGCAGAAGATCAGTTTGGGAGGGAGAAAAGAAGTGCAGTTCTGGACACGCTGAGTTGGAGAGGCCTTTTGAGACATCCAATTAATGTTCAGTAAACAAATGGATACACACAGCTGGAGTTTAGAGGAGCGATCAGGCTGGAGCTTTGCTCTTGGGATCCTCAGGCTATGGTGGAAAATGAAGCCAAGGGCAGGATGAGACTACCTAGGGAGAAGATACAGAGTGAAAAGGGAGAAAACCTAGGTCTGATCTTTGAGGAACTCCAACATTTACTGTCTGGGTAGAAGATAATTAGCCTATAGAGAAAATGGGGCCAGAGAAATAAGCTGAAAACAGAAGGTTAACACATAAAAGCCAAGGAAGAGAATGTTTCCAGAATAAGCAAGTGGTTAAGAAGGTCAAATACTACTGGGAATTAAGTTAGATGAAAACTGACAGACACATGCTCCCAGGCTTTGGAGACACAGGGTGCTATGGTGAAGGCTTTTCAATGTAAACATGAAGGCAAAAGCCATACTGGAATGGAGGTAAAAAAATGGTGAGTTAATTGGAAGAAGGAGAGCCAATAAATTTAGACAAATTTTTGAGAATTTTACCATGAAAGGGAGGAGAGTAGAAATGTGATACAACTAAAAAGGGACTTAGGTTCAAAATAGGAAATTTAAGATAGGCAATATAGGAGCATATTTTAATGATGCTCTGCTGGGGGACAGGGGCGGGGAGCAGAAAAAAGTTGATGTGAAAAAATAATGGACAATAATACCAAGAGTTTCTTTTTTAAAGCCAGGAAACAACTTCTTTTTTATTATAATTTACATGAAGGCTTACAGAACAAACTAGCTTCTCATTAAACAGCTGGTACACATACTGTTTTATGACATTGGTTAACAACCCCGCAACATGTCAATACTCTCCCTTCTCAACCTTGAGTTCCCTACTACCAGCTTTCCTGTCCCCTCCTGCGTTCTAGTCCTTGTCCCTGGGCTGTTGTGCCCCATTAGTCTCATTTTTATGGGTCTGTCTAATCTTTGGCTGAAAGGTCATTCATTACTGAGCTAAAAGGGTGTCCGGGGGACATACTCTTGAGGTTTCTCGAGTCTCCATCAGGCCAGTAAGTCTGGTCTTTTTTGTGAGTTAGAATTTTGTTCTATGTTTTTCTCCAGCTCTGTCTGGGGCTCTCTGTTGCGATCCCTGGCAGGGCAGTCAATCGTAGTAGCCAGGCACCATCTACTTGTACTGGACTCAGTATGGTGGTGGCCGTGGTAGATGTGGTCCATTAGTCCTTCGGACTAATCTTTCTGTTGTATCTTTAGTTTTCTTCATTCTCCCTTTCTCCCGAAGGGGTGAGATCAGTGGAGTATCTTAGATGCAGGAAACAATTTTTGGGATTACTATTCTCAAGAGGTGTGACAGACAAACTATAAAAAACCAAATCAATGCAGAATTATAAAAGTGCTGACAGCCTAACAGGGAGATTTTATAGTCTTTCATCTCAGTCATCTTAGTTTATGATGCTGTTTTGGCAATATAACATATTTATAGGACTCTGGAAAAACCCTTAATTAATATTCAAAATTTATATAGTTAAAATGCAGTTAAAAAAAATCTGTTTAAGAGAAAAATCTCAGCATATCTCACTGCAAAAACCTGTCCCAGAAAGAGAAGTCAGCATGTATAGAAGATGGTGTGTCTGAAGAAATGCAAGATGTTTTGTATAGCTGAAAGAAAGAGACTGAGATACGATCTCAGAGACTGAGGCTGGAGAGATGGGCACTACAGGTCATGTCAAGGATTATGAATGCCATCCTAAGGACAGTGCATACTTTGTCATACTTTGGAAAGAGGAGGGATGTGATCAAATGTGCTTTTATAAAGAATCACTATAACTACAGAGTAATAAAAAGTCTTGACGGAAGCAAAACAGAAGGTAAGGGAGACCAGTTAAGAGGCTGTTCCACCACCCCAGTTAAGAGATAATAGAAGCCTATATAAGATTACAATAGTGAGAATGAAGGGAATAGATTAATTTGGGAGCTATTCAGGAACTAGGTGTTCCAGAACTCTGTGATCAACTAGACAAGGGAGGCAAAAGAAAGAAATGAATAAATGGTTTCTGGACTGGGCAATTGGGTGAACGGTCCTACCATTCACTGAGCTAGAGAGAAAGATTTCATAAATATCTATCCTTGTGAACACATATGGATCTATGGCAAAATTTTACTGCTATGTAGAATTCAGTTGAATACACTGTACCTATAATTCAACACAAGATGTTAACTGTTTAACAAATATTTAAACTTTTCTAATTGCCCCCCAAAAAGGAAAGATGTGGGCATTTTTTTCAAAGCATAAACCTACAAAGAAAAAACCAAAAAGACAAAACCATTTGGTCATTTTTAAAAGCTTCATCATCCATTCCATTGACAGCAGAGGACCATTACTGAAAATCAGTAATAGCAAGGAATGGAAGTTGGGACCCAAATTTACAGTTCAAAATTTAAGCCTTTAATCTACAAAGCATTCTTAAGCCTCCAAAATCAAAGCAATGTTGTTAAGTTTACATAATTTTCTGACAAAGCTATTTTTATAAATACATTTTTATATTTCATGAAACTAATATCTGAAATATGTATTAATAAGAAGGGGGAAGAATAAAGGAAATGGATAAAATAATGAGTAGTACATATTTTATCTCGTTTAACAGAAAATTACTCTATGTTTCTATTTCTATCCTAATATCATACCTTACTCGAAGTACGGTGAATGAGCCATCCTTCATTCCAAGAGCAAGATGAATTCCATCTGCATTTACAGCTGCACAGCGAATTGGTTCTTCCATATTACACCTAGCTATTAATGCATGATCTACTAGGCTCCATATCCTGTAACATTTGAGAATGAAAAGACAAGCAACAAATTGGGAGATAATACTGCAAAACACGTATCTGATAAAAGCTCGTATCCAAAATATACACCAAAAAACTCTTAAAACTCAAAAATAAGAAAACAAACAACCCAATTGGGCAAAAGATCTGGACAGATGGCAAATAAGCATATGAAAAGAAGCTCAACATCATATGTTATTAGGGAATTGCAAGTTAACACTATAATGAGATCCCACAACAAACACATTAGAATGGCTAAAATCCAAAAACTGACAACACCAAATACTGATGAGGTTGTGGAGCCACAAGAACTCCCATTCACTACTAATGGGAATGCAAAATAGTACAGGCACTTTGGGAGACAGTCTGGCAGTTTCTTACAAAGCTAAACATCTAGTAATTGTGCTGCTTGATATTTAAGTTGAAAACTTATGTCCACACAAAAACCTGCACACAAATGTTTATGGCAGCTTTACTCTTACATGGCAAAAACTGGAAGCAATCAAGATGTCTTTCAATAGGTGAATGGACAAACAAACTGGTACATCCATACAATGGAGTATTATTCATTGATAAAAAGAAATGAACAGAAAGCTTCTGTCTGGAGGTGAGATGGGAAGGCAAACAGGGTTAGGGGCTGGTTGAATGGACATGGGGAATCAGGGGTGGAAAGGAGGAGTGTGCTGTCACTGTATGGGGAGAGCAATTAGGGTCACATAACAATGTATGTATAAATGTTCGTACGGTAAAAAATTTAAAAAAAGAAATGAGCTACACAAAAAGACTTGGAGGAACCATAAATTGCTAACTGACAGAAATGAGTCTGAAAAAACTATACACTGTATGATTTCCAACTATATGGCATGCTGGAAAAGGCAAAACTATAGAGATGGTAGAAAGATTAGTAGCTGACAAAAGTTCGGGGGAGGTGGAGAGGGATTAATAGGTAGATCACAGGGCATTTCAGAATAGTGAAAATATTCTGCAGGATACTGTACTGGTGGATACATGACTGTATTTGTCAAAACCCATAAAACAAAGAGTGAACCCTAATGCAAACTATGGACTTTAGTTAATAAGAATGTATTAATTTTGGCTCATTAATTTTAACAAATGTACCACACTAATGCAAGATGTAATAGGAGAAACAGTGTACAGGGGGAAAGAGATACATGGGAACTCTCTGTACTGTCACTGCGCTACAAAAGAAAGATTTCTGTGCCACTTTTCTGCCAACCTGAAACTGCTCTAAAAAATAGTCTATTAAAAGTAACTTGTGGGATTATAGTTGAAACAGCACTTTGAGGGAACTTTTAGGAGCCTTAAATGCACATATTATAAAAGAAAGGGTATGATTTAATGAATAAGCATCTATCCTAGGAGATTAGAAAAAGCTCCGAAAAACAAAGGAGATTTTGAAAAAGCTATTATAACTGTATCTTTTAAAGTTTTGTATTTCCTGTTTGTTGCTGGCTTACAGGAAAAATGTTCTTTTACATCAAGAAAATTTGCTAAACTCTTTTTAATTCCAATAATTTATCTGTATTTTCCTTTGGATTTTCTACATACACAATCATACCACCTGCAAATGACAGTTGTTTCTTCCTTTCATAAAAACAGACATACATACACACACACAAACACACATCTTTTTGGCCTTACTGTGCTGACAAAGACTGAAGAGAATGGTGAAAGTAGGCTTCAGTGACTTCTTCCTAATCTCAAATGAAACATTTTAATGCATATTTCAACACCACGCATGATATCTGCTAAAGACTACCATAGGGGTTGGCAAACTATAGTCCTTGGGTCAAAGCTGGTCAGTCGCCTGTTTTTTGTATAGTCTGTGAGCTAAGAATGGTATCTACATTTTTAAATGGTTGGAAAAAAAATTAAAAGAAGGATACAATTTCAATACACTAAAATTATATGAAATTCAAACTTCAGTGTCCATAAAGTTTTACTGGAACACAACCACACTCATTTGTTTACATATTGTCTATGGCTGATTTCAGAAGCTTGGGTAACACAAGCGTTTTGTGACTGGCTACTAAACTAAAGGTTGGCGGTTCAAACTGACCCGGAAGCTCAAAGGAAGACAGGCCTGGCAAACTGCTTCTGTAAAGATTACAGCTAAGAAAACCCTATGGAGCACAGTTCTACTCTGCACACACAGGGTCACCATGAGTCGGGGGCTGACTCAATGGCAGCTAACAACAACAATTAATGGCTGATTTCAGAAGCAAATTTGAGTAGCTGCAAAAGAAATGGTATGTGACATTCACATCACTTTGCACTGCTGCTCAGCTCAAAACAAACTGCAGTGACACGGTTATAACCTGACAGATTTTCAAGAGCCACGTATATCATTATCCTGCAACCTTTATTATTATTTATTACCAGTGTTTATAAATCATGTCAAAACAAGAGAAAAAAAAGAGAGAGACAAGTGGACTTCAAATGACATACTTTTAAGGCACAATGTGACTGAATTAGATAGCAAAGCACTGTGTTTATTATGCAACGACACTATAGCTGCTACAAGAATAAAAACATATGTTGGTATTACCAGACTAAACACTAATCACAATACTTCCAACACACAAGTGTCTCAGGAAAAGATAACTTTCAGTGCAGTCACTGAGAGAGGCATAATATGCTGATCATGCTATCTATTAATCTGGATTTCTAGATCAACAGCTATGTTTTTTGACAAAAGCATGTTTTTCCTCAGTGGCCAAAACCAGGATGTGAAACCATATGCCCTGAGGGGTCTTAACCAAGTGACCAGCTGTCCTCCTCAAAATAAATGTACTCAGGAAGAGTGCTGTCTGGGTGCTGGTGCCAACAAGATATTGCTGCAAGATAGTCAAAGAAAATACATGTAAGCATCTAAGCATACTTTATCTGTAATCACTAACTATATTATTAATAATCAGTAAGGAATCAGAGTGTGATTATTACAATATTCATTGATTTGCCTGTAATTGCCCTCCCTATGGTTTGGTTCCTCTTTTTACCCCATAAGAATACCTATATCACAAAACTGCCCTGGGACTACCTGGCTCCATTTTCAATGGGCAGTGTGCCTCCCCAGTTGCAATTGTTTTAAACCCTTAACAAAGTTCTCTGTTTTAACTTGAAACAGCGTTCCAAGTTTTTCTCTACAACACCGGAAAACAAGGCAAATGCAGCACTTATATGTGGAACTTACACTGTGGTAAAGTCACTTGGACATCAACTAATGTTGTTCGAATAACAATTAACATCAAGCTGTTGTTCAGAAGCTAGATATTCTTTCCCGCACAAATTTGCAGTGGATATCTTTTCTTAGCCTAATCTATATATGTAGGAGTCCCTGCGTGGTGCAAATGGTTAAGCACCGGGCTACTAACCAAAAGGTTGGTGGTTCAAAGTCCCTTAGAGGAGTCTCAAAAGAAAGGCTTGTTGTACCATAAACTGATAAAATCTCAATTTAAGTATTTTTTTAATCTATTTTTTCTCTTTATGTTTATCTAAGGATAAACTCTAGCCTACAGAACTACTTTATAATTGTGCTTACCTGACAGAACGATCATCACTTCCAGTCACAGCCAAAGGTTTAGTAGGATGGACAGCAAGTGCCCAAAGTTCACCTTCACAGTGTCCTTGCATAATCAGGAAAGGTTTATTTCTTTCATGTACCACAATTTCAAAAATTTCACTGTCCTGTGTTCCAACTAGAATGTGGTCACCTCGCCAACAAACACTCCTCACAGACAAACCTAGTCAAAAGTGAATTGTATTTAACATCAATGCTATAATACCAATCTGCCTAAATTGATATTAATTTTTGTACCTTCTATACCTGAGATACTAGACAAAAGACATGTGCAAGTCCTTGTTCCACATTCACACTTTCAATTCTCCATATTGTTTTCTATGTGGAATGTTATCTCTCTTATCATACATCTGATTTCCACCCACCCTTCAAGACATACACTCTTCTCCCTTCTTCCTTGTTAAAACAACTTCAGCTACAGCCTAGCCACTTCCTCGGCCAAAGTCTTATTAACAGCCTGCATCATTCAATAAGTAATTACTCAGGAACTACCTTTATAGAATTGTAATGAATTATTTTTCTCTTGTAATAACAGACTTTTCTTTCACTTGTCTATATTTCAGTTCTACAATTTGCTAAAAAATAATTGAGAAGAGAAACTTTTACCTGCTCCGTATACCAGACAATCCCTTTGGTAACATTGGAAAAGCTTGTTTTTCTCATTTTTCTTACGTGTAAAATAATAGGGCTAATATAAAGGTACTGTGTACTTCACAATGTTGTGAGAATCAAATATGAAAAAGTGCCAAATTATTTTGTAAACTTTAGAGCATAATAATGTTCAGTAAAACTAATGAAAATAGAATACTAGTTAACACTTACTGGATACTTATTATGTGACACTCTTCTAAACATTTTACTACATCAACTCATTTAATCTTATGAGATGGGAACTATTATTCTCATTTTACAGATAAGCTTAAGTAAGGTCACACACCTAGTAAGTGACTGCAATATGGTTTAAACACAAATGAGTGTTAATAAGGTTTAAACACTTCCAGTGTTACTTTTGTAATACAATGCCACACTAATGAATAACTTGTTAATTTCTATAGTAAAAGATCCCGCCTTATTACATCAATTTTTAAAAAGCCCTGAAAGAAAAAAAAAAATATTCCCCAATTGCTGTCAAATCTGGATGAAGGAAAAACACACTCATTTGAATGACTATGAACAAAAGTTTCCCCAACTTCCAACACACTTTATTTACGACTGCTTATTTGCTAAATAAGGAGCCTTGGCGGCACAGTTAAGTGCTTGGTTGCTAACAGAAAGGATGGTGGTTCGAACCCACCAGCTTCTCCGCAGAAGAAAGATGTGGCAGTCTGCTCCTGTAAAGATTATAGCCTTGGAAACCCTATGGGGCAGACCGTACTCTGTCCTACAGAGTTGTTATGAGTCGGAATCGACTCGATAGCATAGATACGTAGTTACAGTTAGCATTCTAACAGTAAAATATTTCCAAAACTCCACATGATCAGAGTAAGTACCTGTAACATCTCTCTGAGGTCCCATTATAATAAAATTGTAAACAAAGATTCCCTTTAGGCAAAATTTCTCTAATGGAAGGATTTCAATTAGGTGTATACAGTATGAAGGGACAAATGTTGTCTCATTTATAGTTATATTTACAAAACACACATTTATGTTTACTGAAAGACAGAGACAATCCTCAGCACATTTAGAGTTTGCTTAGTCATAACACATTTCTTTTCTTATTACCTTTGTATCCCTGGTCTGTTTCCCTGAGATCAATCACAGTAATTGGTTTAAAAGTTAAATCCCAAAGACGAATACAACCATCTCTGCCACCAGTAGCAAAGCCTTCTTCACAAGCGTTCATGCTAAAAATTCCTGCCTGAGAGGAAATAAAATATTAATTTAACAACATATGTTTTTTAAGAAAATCTACTATATGAAGTTGGAAATCCATTTAAAAGGATTTTTATATGACATAGGTATAAACAAATATATCAGAAAGCAAAAACAAAAATCTAGAAATAAATCTCTACGTATACAGAAACTTAACACGTCGTGACCAAATCAAAACCTAACCTGCTGCAGTCAAGACTCTGCTACTTGAAGATCTTATTGCTAACAATGTATTAGCAGTTCTATGCTATCAAGCTTTCTTCACTTTGTGAAGGATCCAATTGCTATCAAGAAGGAAAAAAAAAAAAAAAACCCTAAAAGGCTTTAACAATGGATCTTCTTAATTTGATAACTCATTTATATAAAAATCTCATGAAGTACAAAAATTAAATCCCTCTGCCACTCACTGAATGAATCAATGTTATTAAAAAAAAAGTCACATTTTTTCTAGAACTGTCCCAAAATTATTTCCCACTGGTAAATTAGACTCAAGAGGCACTAGCTTTAGTCTACTGTAGTTAATCTAGAATATTTTTAGTTGAATTCAAGTTTTTTTTTCCAGCACTACTTTGAGAAACTTACCATGCTAAAGCAATGGTTTTACCAAAATATTATTAAACTAATTTAATATATGTCTGTGTGTCTAATTGTATACATTAAAATCTTGAAAACAAATAGGCAAATTAATTCAGTTCAAATACTATATTTCAAGAAATGAATTGATTAAAAACAGTATGCTATATTATGCAACCTGTTGTTTTAAGACAAGAAGGTAAGTAGTTAAGATTTAAAAGTGTTTAAAATATTTAAATATACTTACAGTATGGGCTCCTTGTATTGTTCGTATAAGATTGATTCCTTTCCAAACATATATATCTCCATTGAGTGCACCAGAATATGTTAATTCATCCTTCGCACAGGCTAGGCACAGTATTGTCTGAAGGTCACCAGTTTTACCAAAGACACCTCGTTTTGGGGTCAGAGCATTTCCACATAAACTCCAGAACTAAAAAGCACACAGTATTATCAAATTACCAAAGAAGGCTCATAAAAGAGAATAAAACATTTCTATTACTTAATGCTCTATTAGAGTAGACTAGAAATTACCTAATAAATTCCCTTATGATATAATAGCATTGAATGTTCACATCCTCATCCTAATGTTGTCCATAGCTATGCTATAGCAGATAAGCCACTGGTTTCAATCCCTATCTATAAGGATAAGAGGGCTACGGTTTCTGTGGAAAAAAATCTACATTAGACAGGAAAAACAGTTGGGAATGGGTTAGCAATGAAAACGAAGACACCATACACTAAGAGGAAAAAGGACCAAATCTAACGTCTAATCTTTGATGGAGGTAGTAAACATGTTAAAAAATAAATAATAATTTTTTAAAAGCCTAGAATGTTGCTCTCACTTGTTTTCAAAGCTGAGCAATTGCTTTGCTTGTAAAGCTTAAAAATAAGATAGAGCCATTTGGGATGATTTGTTCATTCTTGGGAGAAGATAGGGAAGTCAAACATAAATCTTCATAATCACTGTTTTTGCTCTATTATATGGGTTCAGGTAAACTTTAATCACTGGCAGATAGAGAAAGAAAAAATAAAAACTGGGTAGGGTAGTAATATACTTAAATAGTTCTGCATAAATAAATTAGGCCCAGAGAATAAATTAAATTTTATAATAAGTAAATTGCCACTTAAAAATACAGTTTACTAATATTATGTACTTATATTTTAAAACCTGAAGACTTAAAGAATTAAAAATTACTACAGTCATCTAGTCAAATAACTGAGTACTTTTATGAATGAAACCTAAATGATTTCCAAACATAAAACTTCCATAATTTCCATGCCTAAGAATAGCTGGTCCTCTTCCTTTTCAGCAAGTCCCAATCTGAATCAATTATTTTCTTCTAGATCATTAATTCTCAAACTTGGCTGCACATTAGAATCACTTGGGGAAATTTTAAAACAGAGGATGCCTGCACCCCAACTGAGATCAACTGAGACAGAATCCATGGAGAGTGAAGCCCAGGTATTCAAAGGATTTTGAGATACAGAGAGGGTTAAGAACCACCATCCTAAAATCTAGATCAATGCTGTCCAATAGCACCTCCAGTGATGACAGAAATGCTGTATATCTATGCTGCCCAGTAAAATAATCACTAGCTACATGTGGCTCTTGAGCATTTGAAATGTGGCTGCTGATGTGACTGAAGAAATGAAATTTTAATTTTATTTAATTTTAATTAGCTTAAAACTAAATAGCTACATGTAGCTAGTAGCTACTGTACTGGACAGCACAGTTTCAGATCATCTCTGGGACTTAGTTTTCTAGCCTATCAAAAGAAAGAATGTGAACACAAAACCTTACTCACTAAGAATTAACTGTTATCAGGATCTGTTGGATCAGACAGTGGAAGAAAAGCAAATATTTCCAATTTGCAGCGCTGATTTAGAAGTAAATCACTTTAAACATAAGAATGAATATCATCATTGACTACATGGGCTTCAAAACCTGAACTATAATTATAAAGCAAAACCTTGGCTTTCGTAAGCAAAGTAAACAATGGCTATCAAAGGCTGAGGTCAAATCAAAGAGCAAATATATAGAAAGGAAAAAGTAACTAACACTTTCAGAGAGCTGACCATGTGCTAGGCACTTTGATAAGCATTTGAACATAAACTGTCTTACTTAATCCTCATCAACTCTATAAGGGTGGTAACAGCAGCCATAGTTTTAAGATGTGAAAACTAAAAGCTCACATCTTTTAAACCTGACTCATCCCAGGTCAAACAGCTGTAAGGGGCAAAGCCAACCCTATCCATGCTGCTCCTAGTACACCATTCTCTCTGTGAATAATAATTCTTAGTTTACCTGGTTTAATATTCTCACATTTTACTTTGCAAATGAAACACGAACAAAAAAGATGTACACAGTGAATTCTAGTTCATTACACTGTGAGTTCCTTTATGGAGAGTGGTTTATTAATCTGCTATTCATATCTGTATCCCTTGTAAGGCCTCCCACATACTACCTACACAATAAATATTTGTTTGATTGAATGTAAGAACATTAAAAACCTGGACACTTAAAAAAGTAATGTCAAAGTCTTAAGACTACCTTAAATTGTTAATAGTGTGATATGTACATGGGGCAGAGAACTAAGTAAACATGACTATTATAAAACAAGATCCTTCTAGTACCTTGATATGTTTTACACCACAGCTGACAAGTTTATTTGGCTGGTACAAATCCCAAGAAATATCAAATATCTGTAAACAAATCACATTTTTAGTTAAAATACTTATTTTCAGAATCATGTTAATGTCATACCCAACAGACGAAATAGCCCAAACCCCTACCTATTTGTGATGGTTAATTTTGCATGTCACCTTAGCTGGGCCATGATTCTGAGTGGTTTACAGTAATGTAATGATGTAGTTTGGCAGTTATGTAATGATATAATTTGGCAGTTACGTAATGATGTGTTTCAGCAGTTGTGTAATGATGTAGTTATCCTCCATTTTGTGATCTGATGTAAGGGAGTTTCCTTGGGGGTGTGGCCTGTATCCAGTATATATATGAATGCTCTAGCAAAGCTTTCTCTTGCTCTGGACTTGCATCCAGCTAGTCATCATCTGACCTCCACTTCTTTGCACTTGAGCCAGTGGCCTGCCGTACTGCCTGCCCATCTTGGGATTTCATCAGCCTCCACAGCCTGTGAGCCAGTGGCCTGCCACCTGACCTGCTGATCTTGGGTTTGTCAGCCCTGCGGCTATACAAGTCAAGAGAAGCCTCCAGACTGACACTAACCCATGGACTTGGGACTTGCCAGCCTCTACAATCACGTGAGCTATTTCCTTGAGGTAACTCTCTGTCTCTGTCTCTGTATATATGTATATGTGTGTGTGTGTGTGTGTATACACATACACACACGCTTCACTGGTTTTGCTTCTCTAGAAAACCCAGCCTAAGACACTATCCTAATACAATAAATCAGTTGCTATCAAGTCAATTCCGACTCATGCTGACCTCATGTATGTCAGACTAGAACTATGCTCCATAGGGTTTTCAATAGCTGATTTTTTCAAAAGTAGGTCGCCACGACCTTCTCCTGAGGTGCCTCTGGGTAGACTCAAATCTCCAACCTTCTGGTTAGCAGCAGAGCATAGTAACCATTTGCACCACCCAGTAACTCTCAATAAATAATAATCCAAATCCCACATTTCAAAATTTTATGAGAAATAAAGTAAATACATAAATGATAAAGAACAAACCTACTTCTGTTTCTATAAACTACATGAAGCAACTTACAGGATGAAAATTAACATCTCTATTTTTAATTAAAAAAAAAAAACTTGGACCACAAATAACAAGAATGATTTAATAGACCCAGAGCAAAAGGGTAGGAGCCCTGGTGGCAGCAGTGGTTAAGTGCTTCGCTGCTAACCAAAAGCTTGGCAGTTTGAACCCACCAGACACTCTGTGGGAGGAAGATGTGGCCGTCTGCTTCTGTAAAGATTAGTGTCTTGGAAACCCTATGGGGCTGTCCTACAGGGTCGCTATGAGTCAGAATCAGCCTGACAGCAGTCTGAGGACATAAGGCAGGTGCCTACAAAACTTCTAGAAGGGAGAGATTCTGAATGGAACATACACTTACACTTAAACAGTTAGAAATAGGGAACGTTTTTACAGCTATCACACAGAATTTCTTACACAAAGAATATAAACATTTATTTCACAGTAAATTTTTTTTTAACTTTCTTACTGTTCATTTGGGTGAAACAAAATTAGCTTAAACTTAAACTTTGGGGATTCCCAGGCTTACTTCTTTTCTAAGATTCCATAAATTCTAAATACATACAAATCATTTTATTATAAAATCAAATAAGGAAAAACCCAGGTGAAATAAAATATGCATTAGAAACGTGTAATTTAATAATAAATAAAAGAAAATTTTTTAAAAAGTAATTTGTTTATTCTTCTAACTGGTAGTCTTAACTATGTTCCTTTGACACCTGCATATTCACCTAAGAATTAATCCTCAGTGATAATGAAGAAAGAAGACATCTTACAAATTAATTTGAACTCACCATAATACAGATTATATGAAAATGTATCAGTGCAACTTTAAAATACTAACCATAAAAATACTTTTAAAAAGTCTATTGACAGTATCATTTTTCATAATAACTGGCCTATTTATTAAATCCAAAGTTCTAATAATGTATGAAATATTTTGAACTAAGTAAGTCAGAATACACAGTTATCTAAATAAATATAGCTAACACTTTAATATCCATCTAAACTGTGTGTATGAGTGTGTCACAGGCCCCTTTAAGAATCTGTTGAAAACCCAGTTTGTTCTCCAAAATGCAAACAACTCAAGATTTCTATACAATTTTTAGAGATTCATATATTCCCCTAAAATAGAATCACTGACTATGCCTCCTATGCTGGATCAGGTTAGCATTATACTACACGAAAATAGACATTTTTAAGAGTTTATGATAAAATTTTTTTTATCAGTGTTTATAAAAACAGCATAACATTTAATTTAAAAATCTGACTACAAAGTATTCTTTACATTGATTTTGTACTACTTGGGATAAGAAATATATTCTTAACTAGTCTTCAAATTTAAAAGTTTTGCCCTAACATTACACATATTGAGCCATGTTTTTGAGTACTATAATACATATGCATTCTAAAGTTTTATGGGTATTTTCAACTGTACTTGAAATTTTTCAGTTACATAGAACCTATCTGTCAATAACAAAACACAGGATAATAAAATCCTCTGAACTCTTTTCTGGCCCTTTCCCATCCAGTACGCATTAGAACTCCAAAGGGGAATACTTACTCTATCTGTGTGACCAGGAGCCATAGATAACATTTTTCCCTTTTTCCAATCCCAAACACAAACTGTATTCTTTGAATCGAGTCCAACTGAAACCAAGCGCTGAATTACATCCAAGGAGTCAATGAAGAATAAAAAAGCAAACAAAGCAAAGAGGAACCATATTACAAATGGCAAGAAAAGTCCACTCATGGGTTTTATAAACATCAAAACTTACACAACTATATTTTATAGACCTCATAAAGAAAGGCTGGATATATTTCATCTTGTTATTATTTGCACATACATGTAGTTCTTCACATTAAGAAACAGAACAGAGACCTCCATTTCTAACAGTAGGACTGACAAATACCTGAATATCTCTCCTTCTAAAAACTAAAAATGCTAGATGAAATGTGAAAACATGTTTTTAAATGCATCCCTGAGATGGCAAGAAATTAAGAAATCTGAGAACAAAAATAAAGTGATTTCCATTAAAAATCCTGGTAAGTAAGAAAGCACCTATACCTACTTTACCCTAAAGGCATTGCCTGAATCCTGCTAACCCTGATTTTTGTTCTGTAGGCTGAACAGGAATACGAGATACAGTATAGGGCTTACCCAAGGTGAGGATTTGAATTGTAGACCTCTGACTAAAGCAGTGACTCCCTTAGAGTAAGGGAAAACAAGAAGCAATCCTCTTTTAAAGAAGGGGCAATAAATAAAGGGGGAAAAATACTTCTACTGAAAATTTGTAACCACAGGCAGCCTTCATGTGATTTTATGATCTAAATTCACACTAATCATGAATTTCTCAAGTGGGAAGTTTGATTCAGAGTGGCCCTAAGGGTTGGTAGTGTCTACAACCATCTTCCACACTCTAACACAGGCAAATATAATCTTTCATGGAAAACTGCAACTTTAATCCAGGCTTCAAGGAATTCCTATAAGTAGCAATTGTAAAAAAAAAAAATAAGCTTAAAATATAAACAAAAAATAAACAAATTAAAAAACCCCACAAATACAAGGAAATATAGGATTATGAGTAAGAATCAACAAGTCACAACAAAGAGCAAACTCAGCGCTTCAAAAAAAATCAGACATTGGAATTATCAGATAACATAAAATACGCTTAATGTGAACAGAGAAATAAAAGGGTTCAAAATACCTGTTTATGAACATGTAAGCAAAGAATATGAGACTGTAAAAAGTATCTAACAGAACTGAAGAAGCAGCAAATGGAGCTTCTAAAACTGAAAAATGAAATTAAAAACTCAATGGAATAGTTAAATAGCAGATTAGAGGGAGATGAAGAGACAGAGCTGAAAAGAGAAGAGAGACAGTAAGATGGAAAATATATGAGAAGTTAAGAAACATGAAAGACAGACTTCTAGCCATGAAGGAGTATTAGAATATGAACTTGCCCTCCTGTTTTAAACAACTTGAATGAAACAAGTTTTCAGACATTGGTAACAGGTAGCTAAGCACTATGAACCCCGAGAGAGAGAAAACAAACAAGGTGAGTTCTGCAATTGCCTTAAAAAAAAGAACCTTTGCTGTCAAGTCAATTCCAACTCACAGTGACCCTATAGCCTTAGCTTTTGTCTAAGAGGTAATTTCGGACTACAGCACAGGAAGGTGAAACCCCAATGGAGCCTGGCAGTCTTGCTGATTTGAGAAGACAGAGCCTAGAGTTCAGGGACTTTGATTTGCCAACACTTTGTTAAAGAATTTTGCATTATACTCATGAGCGATATTGACCTGAAGTTTCCTTATAATGGATTTTTATGGTATAGATATCAGGGTAATAACAGATTCATAAAATGAGTTGGAAAGTGTTCCCCCTCCCCCATTTTGGAGAGAATGTGTATAGATTGATATTGCTCCTTCCTTTCTACTGTGATAAAATATAACATCAAATTTACTATTTTAACCATTTTAAGTGTACAATTCAGTGGCACTAAGTACATTCACAATGTTGTTTAAGCATCACCATTATCTATTTCCAAAATTTTTTTTATCATCCCAAACAAAACTTTGTACCTATTAAGCAATAGCTCCCCATTCCCTCCCTGCCCCCCTAGAAGACCCAGATAACTTCTAATCTCCCTTCTGTCTCTATGAATTTGGACTTTTTCCTTCAATACTATCAGTTTGTGATTACATGCTACCTCTTGAAATGGTTGAGAAAATTACTGTATGTCTAATCAGAGATCCTGACAGCAATGATAGACAAAATGAGGAGATAATATTCTAAGATAATGGCTAAAAATTTACCAGAATTATCCACACACCAATCCTCAGATATAGAACAAATCTCAAGCAGCCTAAGGAAGGAAGAGATGAAGAGAAGAAAGAAGGTAAGAGGGGAGAGAGGCAGAGAGGGAGGGAAGAAATCACACCTAGACAACCCATAGTTAAACTGCAGAACACCAAGGCAAAGAGAAAAAAAAAAATTTCCTAAAAAGGAACGGCAATTAGACTGACAGCTGACGATTCAACAATGGAAGCCAGTAAGCAGTAGAAAAAATCTGCAATTTGATAAAATAACTGTCAATCTGGATTTTTATACCAATAAAGCAATCTTTTAAGAATCAAAGATAAATAAGAGACTTACAAAACAATCTAATACAATTTACCACTAACTTACTCGAGGGAATTCTACAGGATATATTTTAGGCAGAAGAGACTCTTTTACTTTCTCATCTCCAATTCATCAACAAACCATGTAGACTCTACTTTCAGAATATTTCCAGCATCTGACTACTTCTCACTACTTCTGCCTCTCTCAACTAAATCCAATCCACCATTATTTCTCACATGCATTATTGCCACAGCCTCCTACATGTTCTTCCTGCTTCTTCTCTTGTCCCCATTTGCACCTACAGTTTATTCTCCACACAGTAGCCAGAGATATTCTTTTAAAACATAGGTCAGAACATGTCACTCCTTTGTCCAACATCTTCCTGGAACAATTACATGTGGCTGGATGATTAAAAGGACTCTGTTATGGACTGAACTGTGACCCCCAAAAATATGTATTATAAATCCTACTATATCTGTGGTTATAATCCCATTTGGGAATAGGATTTTCTTTGTTATGTTAATGAGGCATTTTTAGTGTAGGGTGTGTCTTAAATCAATCTCTTGACATATAAAAGAACAAACCAAGCAAGCACAGATGGGGGAAGATAAATGCCACCCTCCATGAGATCTCCAAGGAACCAAGAAACAGAAGCTGGAAAGAGAGAAGGACCTTCCCCCAGAGCCAACAGAGAGAGAAAGCCTTCTAGACCTGGCACTCTGAATTTGGACTTATTGACTCCTAAACTGTAAGAAACTAAATTTCTGTTTGTTAAAGCCACCCACTTGTGGTATTTCTGTTATAGCAGCACTACATAACTAAGACAGATTCCAAGACACTAGAAGGTACACTCATGGAAGATTATTGACAAAAACAAGAGCAGAAAGCGTATGGTACTATCAGGGAGGTCCTGAAACATCAAGGTGCAGCCCCCAGGGTCCTCTCCTAGTCAGTCACACAGCATGTGATTCACCTTTGGATCACAAACCAACAGGATATGGCTAAGATATCTCAGTCAGGAAAGCCAAGGTCCAAATTTACAGAAGGATCTTTTATATTCCACTGATAACACAGCCCAAAAGTGGCTATATAACCAGGTAAACCAGCGCAGTCCATTAATCCATGCTTTTGCGTTAAACCACACAAACTGGTACCAAACACCTCGGGGAAAATTTCTAACCTTAACCAGAATATCAAAAATCACTAGCCAGCTGGCCAATAGTCATTACCATGGTTCTGAAAGTCCCTAGAGAGAAGCACAGGGCCACCACAGACCAACTGCAAGTTAACCCTATCCTTACACACTTCCAAATTATTTCATATAAAATCGAAAGTCCATATATAGTATGTACCCGCTACTAATGCTCTAACCTCATTTCCTACCAGTCTCCACCTGACTTACTGCTCTCCAGGCCCCTTACCACTCCTCAAATATTCCAGGCACACTCCTGATACTAAAGCATTTTTTCACCAAAGCACTTACCACCATCTGTCATATTATATGCTGTGATGGTTAATGTTGTGTGTCAATTTGGCTAGGCCGTGATTCTCAGTATTATGTAATTATCCTCCATTTTGTAATCTGATGTAAGCGAAATTTCCTTGGGGGTGCGGCCTGCATCTAATATATATGGATGCTCTAGAAAAGTTCTCTTTCTCTTGATCCTGCATCTGACTTGTCATCATCTGACCTCTGGTTCTTGGGACGTGAGCCAACAGCCTGCCATCTGACCTGCTGATTTCTGGGCTCGTCAGCCCCTGCAACCATGTGAGTCAGGAGAGGCCTTCAGCCTGAAACCTGACTCATGGATTTGGGGCTTGCCAACCTCCACAACTATGTGAGCCATTTCCATGAAATAAATCTTTCTCTCTATACATTTATATACATATGCTTTGCTGGTTTTGTTCCTCTAGAGAACCCAGCCTAAGACATATACTTTATTTCTTTTTTTATGGTCTGTCTCTCCTGATTAGAGCATATGCTCTTTAATGGCAGAAATTCTTGCGGGTTTGTTAACTGCTCTACTGATAGTACCTAGAACAGTATCTAATTCATGGCAAGAGCCCAATAAATATTTCCTGAATGAATGAACTACACCTACTTCCCACTTACAGGTGACCTCACTATCTGACATTTTGCATTTACGACAACAGTAAAACATCTGCTATGTGACTATTTCGCGCGTTAACAACATACGTCTTCAGTAACAAACACTGAGATGTGAGGTGAGAGTAATGCTGCTGTGATGGTTAAAGTTATGTGTCAACTTGGCTAGGCCATGATTCTCAGTGATTTGGCAGTTAAGTAATGATGTAATTTGGCACTTATGTAATGATGGCAGTCATCCTCCATTCTAGATCTGATGTGGTCATCCTCCATTTTCACGTAATGCCAATTTCTGCATAACAATCTGGTCTTTGGAGCCTAATCATGTCGATTCGTGAGGAGTGGGTGTACTGGGAAATACATTAGAAATCTTAACAAATATTGACTTTATAAAAGAATAATATTAATTTACAGGGCAAAATAATGTAGCTTATATGTTAATAGGGAGGCAACCAGAGTTAAAATCCTGATGTCCCTGTATTATTCAGAAGGGTAAAAATGTTAATTAACTTTAGACTTTGTTAAGTAAGCATCTTAATATATCTAGGAAACCCACTAAAAAGCTAGACATAGAGAAAATAACTTCCAAACTAGCAGAGGAAACAAAATGGAGTAAGAAAACAAAAGATAGGACGAAAAAACAGAAGTCAGAGAAACAGAAAAAGTGAGGCCAACAGAAAGCATAAAATAAGATGATAAATAAATCTACTTATGTTCATAATACATGTGAATGGACTAAAGTCTCAAAAGTCACAGCTTGCAGATGATTTTAAAAACAAAAATCCAGCTATACAGGTATATGTTGTTTACAAGAGGCACACCTGAAGCCTAAAGGAAGAAAAATATTGACGTTAAAAGAATAGGAAAAGATATACTAAGCAAATACCAACCAAATAAAAATGTTGTATTAGTTTTATTAATATCAGACAAAATAAACTCTAAAGCATTACAAGAAAAAGAGGGTCTTTGCACCTAGAAGATGTAAAATGAAATTAGGTACATCTCATAAAATAGCCTCAAATTACATAAAGCAAAATTGTCAGCACCTTAAAGAAAAATCAGCAAATTTATCATCACAGAAGACTTACACACACTTCTCTCAATTGATTTAAAAAAAAAAAAAAAATCTATATGGCTAAAGAAGATTTTAACCACACACTTAATGGGTATAGCAGGCACACTAACCCCAAAAAACAAACCCATTGCCAATGAGTTGATTCCGACTCACTACAAAAATTTTATTGTAACACAGCCACGCCCATTTGTTTACATAATGTCTATGGCTGCTTTTGCACTATAGCAGCAGAGTTGAATGGCTGCATCAGAGACCGCCTGGCTTACAAGCTTAAAATATTCATTATCTGGCCCCATAAGAAAAAGTTTGCTGACCCCTAGTATGGAACACTGCATCAGCCCAACAACTGGAGAATGCATATTCTATTTAGACACAAAGAATACTTAAAAAAAAGAAAGAAAAACTGATGACATATTAGGCCATAAAGCAAGCCTCTACACTTTTAGAATAACTGGTTTGAGCTTATAATGTAGTTAAGTTAAAAAGTAATAAAATAGCTAGGCACAAGCCATACATTTGAGAATTTAAAAGACCACTTATACATAGTTCATAGGTCAAAGAAGAAATCACAAAGCAAATTAAAATGAACAAAAACACTCCATATCAAAATTTATGGGATACAGCTACAACAGTGCTGTTGAGTTGTCATCGAGTCGATTTCAACTCATAGCGACCCTACAGGACAGAGTAGAACTGCCCCACAGTGTTTCCAAGGAGTGCTTGGTGGATTCGAACTGCCGACCTTTTGGTTAGCAGCCGTGGCTCTTAATCACTATGCCATCAGGGTTTCCCAGTAGTGCTTAGAAGGATATTTATATATTTACATCCATTTATTAGAAAAAAGAAAGGCTTAAAAACAATAAGCTAAGCATCCATGTCAAAAATTTAAAAAGAATCCAAAGAAAGTAAAACAAAGGAAATACTTATTGACTCAAGAAAATATATATATTACCGTTCAAGAAACTGAATCAGTAGTTTAAAATGTTTCCACGAAGAAAACGTCAAACCCAGATGCTTTTCAGGTGATTTCTACTAATCTTTCAAAGAACAGGTAATTATAAACAAATACTTTTAGATAACAGAAAAAGAGGAAATCTTGATACCAAACCAGAAAAAGACAGTACAATAATAAGCTATTACTGGTCAATCTTATTCAATAAGCAGATACAAAAACCACAAACAAAAATTGACAAATATGATGCATCAAATGTAAAAAAGAAAAAAAAAATTACACCATGAAAATTAGACTTACCCCAAAATGCAGAGTTGCTTTCATTCATACTAACATCTCATACAAACATAAACAAACACACACACACACACACACACACACACACACACACACCCCAACTCATGTAATTCACCACATTACCAGATTATAGCAGGAAAAAAAATCATCACAATAGTTTTAGAAAAAATAGTTTGATAACATTCAACAGGCTTTCCTTCTTTAAAAAAAAAATAAAAACAGCTTTTAGTAAACCTGGAATAGAAGGAAATCTCCTTTAACCGGAATAGGACACTAAAACGTATATATATATCACACTCAATGGTGAAATGTGAAAGTTTTCTCTTCAGATTAGGATCAGACAAAGATGGCCATTATTCCCACTTTTATTAAACATTATACTAGCCAGGGAAGGAAGTAAAAAAGGGGGGAGGGCAAAATTGGAATAGAGAAACAAATTGTTCTTGTTCCCAAAAAATGACTGTCTACATAAATAGAATTAATGACAAAGTTTAGAAAGTGGCTAGATATATCAATTGTATTTACAACAGCAATAAAAAAAATCCAAAGTACGTAATTTTGAATCTAACAAAGATGTGGAGAACGTTGTAAAATTTTATTGTAAGGACATTAAATAATGACTAAGTAAATGGAAAGACACACCATGTTCATGCATAGAAATGCTTAATTAGATGTCAATTTTCCCTTAATCTATAAATTCAAGCTACTTCATGGGTTCTTGCGGAACTTAAGAAGCAATTATTCGAGGAGGTTGGGGAAAGGCAGGCCAAGGTAAAGAAGGGCCAAAAAACACCTAAAGAAGAAAAATAGGGTGGAGAAGGCTTGCCTTACTGGATATAAGGATGTAATATAAAGCAATAGTAATTAAATCAATGTAGTTTTAACCCAAGGAGAGATACTCTGACGAGAGAGCGAGCCCTAAAATGGATCCCTTCTTAAAGAGATGGATTTGTTCTCCTGAGTCTTTTAATAGTTGGGAACCAGAGGGTATCAGTAAATATCTAGCCAGAACAATGATACCTACCTCTTGCTATAACTTATTGTATAGATGCTAAAATCTTACCCAAAAAACCCAAACCTGTTGCCACTGAGTTGATTCCAACTCATAGTGACCCTATAGGACAGAGCAGAACCGCCCGATAGGGTTTCCAAGGAAAGGCTGGTGGATTCGAACTGCTGACATTTTGGTTAGCAGCTGTAGCTCTTAACCACTGCGCCACCAGGGCTCCACTTAGTAGAAATGCCCCATAGGGTTTCCAAGGCTGTAATCTTTACGGAAGCAGACTGCCACATCTTTCTCCCACAGAGCAGCTGGTGGTTTAGAACTGCCAATCTTTCAGTTAGCAGCCTAGTGCTTAACCACTGTGTCATCAAGTCTCTTTACAGGGCAGGTAGAAACAGAGGAATAGTCAGAGGGGCACTGTCCTTTCTATCAGTGTGTCTTTGATGGCTCAGCTCATCATGCACATATTGCAAACCACAAGTGGCCAAAAGCTGTACAACTCTACATATCCCAATAGAGCCTCAAATCATACCGCTCTGTATTAAAAAAAAACAAAACAAACAAACCCATTGCCTTCGAGTCGATTCCAACTCACAGCAAACCTATAGGACAGAGCAGAACTGCCCCATAGGGTTTCCAAGGAGCAGCTAGTGGATTTAAACTGCCAACCTTTTGGTTAGCAGCTGTAGCTCTTAACCACAGCACCACCAGGGCTCTATACCTCTATATAGGCAATAACAAATTAGACCTTGGAGCACTTCCTCTGCAGTCCTGAAAACGTATCAATGGTCAAAATCGATCTCCCTAAGCATAGATTAGGAGCCCCGGTGGCACAGCACTTAAGACCTAGGCTTTTAATCAAAAGGTTGCCAGTTCGAATCCACCAGCCACTCCTTGGAAACGCTATGGGGCAGCTCTACTCTGTCCTATAGGGTCACTATGAGTCGGAATCAACTCAAGGCCAATGGATTAAGCACAGGTTAGCTACAGCAGAGAGGAAGATGTAGAAACAATACAATAACTACTATGTCTTCTTCTAGTTTTCTATCATTTTTAACTTTACCAGATTTTTCTTACATTCAGTCCAGACTAGGGATGTGAGGAAGAGGGTAAAGAAAGTTTTCTAGCAAAAGTGAAGCTTTAACTGTATCTTGGAAGACACAGCAAGAAATGTCAGGTACAAGAGTGCAATTCATAACAAGGGATACCAGGATTCTCTTAGAGAGATCACAGTGCTTTCAACAAAGTGCCAGTAATTCCGTATGGCTGAGGACAGGAAAGTGTCAGGACACGAGGCTGGAGAGGTAGGCCAGAGTCAGGAAAAAGAGTAGGCTTTGTTTTTTTTGATAGAGTTGGAATCAAGAGAGAATTGAGTTTTAGATATGTAAATATCTATAGGACATTCAAGAGGGTATTTGGAGTTGAAGAGAGATGCCTGGGTCACTGTTAACTGATATGGGAGTTCAAATCATGGATATAGATAATCACCCAGAAAGAAGAGTAAAAGAAAAGAAGGCTACAGCCTCCTGAAGAACACTGACATTTAAGAAGCAGGTAAATGGAGAGACTTCTTTAAAGATAACTAATAAGTAACAGGTGGAGAAGGAGAAGGAAGGAAGAAGCCTCTATCCAGTTTTCCAAATTCCTCCTATTCTTCCTGATCCTATTCCCAAATAAAATCTTATTTGTGTCCATTAATAGAATTGGAAGTATCTATTAAAAATTCAAGCGCACCAAGTACTCAAATACGAGAAATGTCCTAATACATGCACAATGAGAAGTATCCCATGAGTTTCTGTAACTGTGAAACATCTTCAAATAATGGACAATTACACTTAAAAGATTCTAGTAGAGCGGTCCTGTGATCTCAGTGTATATTATATAAGAACTCACTGTTACAAAGTTGAAAAGGGAAGTAACAAATTTTGCAAAGAAGCAGGATTTTATGGAGTAAATTCTGGCCAAGTTATGCATAGAGCCATGAGAAGTCAGGATCTGGCAGAGCAATAAAACAGTAAACTTCAAGGACGATAATATAGTAAGCACTTGAGCTATGCCTAGATATCAAGGGATAACAAAAAAATGAATGAAGCCCTCTAATGTTTTTTGCAAAAATGAAAAAATGACCCTCTTTATAATCTTGCGGCAAAAGCCAAAGGCAAACTGAAGCATTTCATTTTGTACTAGAACATAACTGACAAAATTACGTAAGAAAAATATGACCAAGGACCAGATGAGTTGTGGAATGACATCAAGCACATAGTACATGAAGAAAGCAAGAGGTCATTAAAAAGACAGGAAAGAAAGAAAACATCAAAATGGATGTCAGAGGAGACTCTGAACCTTGCTCTTGAACGTAGAGTAGCTAAAGTGAATGGAAGAAACGAAGAAGTAAAAGAGCTGAACAGATGATTTCAAAGGGTGGCTCCAGGATACAAAGTAAAGTATTATTATAAAATGTGCAAAGACCTGGAGTTAGAAAACCAAAACGGAAGAACATTCTCCGCATTTCTCAAACTTAAAGAACTGAAGAAAAAATTCAAGACTCGAGCTGCAATACGAAAGCACTCCATGGGCAAAATGCTGAATGATGCATGAAGCATCAAAAGAAGGAAGAAATACAGAGTCACTGTACCAAAAAGAATCAGTCGATGTTCAACCATTTCAGGAGGCAGCATATGATCAAGAACCAATGGTACTGAAGGAAGAGGTCCAAACTGCACTGAAGGCACTGGCGAAAAACAAGGAGGTTCCAGGAACTGACAGAATACCAACTGGGATGTTCCAACAAATGGATGCAAACTGGAAGTGCTCACTTGTCTAGGCCAAAAAATTTGGAAGACAGCTACCTGGCCAACCCACTGGAAGAGATGCGTATTTGTGCCCATTCCAAAGAAAGGTGATCCAACACAATGCAGAAATTACCGAATGATATAATTAATATCACACATAAGTAAAATTTTGCTAAATATCATTCAAAAGCAGTTGCAGCAGTACTTCGACAGGGAACTGCCAGAAATTCAAGCCCGATTCAGAAGAGAGTGGAACAAGCAATATCACTGCTGATGTTAGATGGATCCTGGTTGAAAGCAGAGAATACCAGAAAGATATTTACCTGTGTTATGTTGACTATACAAAGGCATTCGACTGTGTGGACCACAACAAATTATGGATAACACCACAAAGAATGGGAATTCCAGAACACTTAATGGTGCTCATGAAGAACCTGTACTTAGATCAAGAGGTAGTCAATCGAACAGAAAAAGGGGACACTGCGTAGTTTAATGTCAGGAAAGGTGTGCGTCAGGGTTGTATCCTTTCACCATACCTATTCAAACTGTATGCTGAGCAAATAATCCAAGAAGCTGGACTATATGTAGAAGAACAGGCATCAGGATTGAAGAAGACATATTAACAACCTGTGATATACAGATGACACAACCTTGCTTGCTGAAAGTGAAGATGACTTGAAGCATGAACTGATGAAGATCAAAGACCACAGCCTTCAGTATGGATTACGCCTCAAAATAAAACAAAAATTCTCGTAACTCGACCGATAAGCAACATCATGATAAACAGGAAAGACTGAAGTTGTTAAGAATTTCATTCTACTTGGATCCACAATCAACACCCTTAAGAAGTCCAGAAATCAAACGATGTATTGCATTGGGCAAATCTGCTGTAAAAGATCTCTTTAAAGTGTTAAAAAGCAAAGATGTCACTTTGAGGACTAAGGTGTACCTGACCCAAGCCATGGTGTTTTCAATCGCCTCATATGCATGTGAAAGCTAGACAATGAATAAGGAAGACCAAAGAAGAACTCACGCCTTTGAATTATGGTGTTGGTGAATATCGAACATACCGTGGACTGCCAGAAGAAAGAACAAATCTGTCTTAGAAGTACCACCAGAATGCACATTAGAAGCAAGGATGGCAAGAGTTTGTCTCACATACTTTGGACCTGTGATCAGGATGGACCAATCCCTGGAAAAGGACATCATGCTTGGTAAAGGACAGGGTCAGAGAAAAAGAGGAAGACTTGCAACAAGATGGACTGACACAGTGGCTGCAACAATAAGTTCAAGCATAACAATGACTGTGAGGATGGCATGGGACCCGGCAGTGTTTCCTTTTGTTGTACAAAGGGTCATTATGAGTTGGAATCGATTCAACAGCAACAATAAACAACATATCCATGCGGCAAAAGCCAAAGGTAAACTGAAGCATTTTATTTTGTACCAGAATTAACTGACAAAATTATGTAAGAAAAAAATTAACAGTTTATTCTTATTTCATTCTACAAATTGGCCAATAGTTGCAATTTGCGGTGCAATGGATCACTTTTGTGTGGCCTTTCTAGACATGGTCTTTTAACTCCCACCCAAGTAATTGGGTGGGACTGTGCAAATAAGGCAATTTTGGCCCACTAAAGGGACTGGTCAGTTTTGCCTTAAAAGAGAGCCAATTCCAGAGCAGAGAGAGAATCCGATCACCACCAAGGAAAATCAGCCAGGAGCAGAGTGTGTGTCCTTTGGACTCACTGGGCTGAGAAGCTCCTGGAACCAGGAGACAGAGACGGAGAGAGAGAGCTCTCGAGAAGTGGTGGCAGAGAAACGATGGCAGGAGACGGCATGGTGGGCTTCCCGGCCCACAGAGCAAGAAAGCTGAGTGCCTTTGGGCAGGAGGCTTGCCGGCAGAGTAGGGTGCCTCTGGGGCACTTATTGGCAGAGCTAAAAGAGCTCTGTAACACTTGCCTGAGTAGGGCAGAGGCCAAGGGGTCAGAAAGGCATACCTGTGAGCACAGCTGAGAAGAGACTGTCCTGATGGAAGAACTGTATCCTGAGCATTCCTGAACCTCAATTGTAACCTGTTACTTCCTTAGTAAGCCCCATAAACGTGAGTATTGTCTGTGAGTTCTGTGTGGCCACTGCAGTGAATTATCGAACTCAGCAGAGAAGAGAGTGCAGTGGAAGGGACGGTTGGTGTCAGAATTAGTAAAGATGGCGAAGAGAAGAGGCATGTCTGACCTTCGCCTCATAGGAATCAGCCTTGGGCTGTTGATCTTGATCCTCCTTCCCCCTTGTGAAGTTAAAGGTCAGATGCCGCCTCCACATCATTTTTACACAATTACAACTTAAATTAATATGATAAATGTATTTTTATAAATTACGCGTACATTTTCAAGAGAAAGTACCAACTTTTCCTTCCTCCCACCCCCATCTCCATTTACTATGAAATTTTAGTCCGTTTTATGTGATTTATATAAATAACCATTCAAGCACTAATTATCCTCAATAAGGCAGACTGCCTGTATTAGCGTGGATACTCAATCCAATTAAAAGAAAGCCTCTGGGAAAAAAGAACATTTAGCATTACCATGAACTAGGAAACTCATTCACCGGACAAATCTTAAAAGATTACTTACAGCTTCAAATCTAGTAGAAAATGCAAAAATTATTTAGTATTTCCTACTTGGTATCCCATAAATAGTCTATAGATACAAGCATATTGATAGATAAATTCTCTCAAATATATTTTGTAAGTATTTTTTAATTAACATAATTTTAGAAAAAAATTGTAACTTAATCTTCAATAGGTAACAGTTCCTTACAATATTAGCTTTAACTGTTCTTGAAATGGATAAATTCCTTTAGAAGTATAACAACCACCTCCTAAATTACAAGTTTGGGAGGCAGTACAGCATTGTAGTTAAAAACATGAGCTTTGGTGTATGACTAACCTGGGTTCCGCTCTGGCTCCATTTACTAGCTGTGTAACCTGCGGTAAGTTACTTAACCTCTCTAAGTCTCAGTTTCTTTATCTGTAAAATAGAGATAATAATAGTATCTATTTCATAGTGTTGTTGTGAGGATTAAATGAGATAATGCAGGCTTAGCACAATGTCTGGCACTTAGTATGTGCTAAATAACCTTTTGTTATTATGGTTTTTATAAGCTTAAACTTTTAAGTACCACATGAAGCTCTGCAACAGTCAAATCAATGTACCCAAGACTTTTCTTTCAAGTTGCTCAAAATAAGCTAAATTAAAGGTTTTCAACTAGTGAAAACTAAGGGAACGATTTCTCCTTGGATATATGAGGCATTCCTCAACAATGCACTGTATTACATTAAGAAAAGGCAATTTTTAAGTTAAAAGGAAAACACCTATATATAAAGTGTACAGACATTTACAGTTAAAACATCTCGGATTTCACAACACCTTTCATAAGTGATTTTTAAAATCCTTATAGGTTTGTTTCTACGCTCCTGTGAATTAGTTTAACCAGTAACCAGCTCCTGTCAAGTCAGTTTCGACTAAGTATTATTCTCTTCCCTTTAAAGAGGAAAATGAGAGAAATTCTGATAAGAGAAAATTAAGGGACTTGAAATAGCAAAATGAAACATAAGTTGAGGTTCTGTAATTGCCAATCAGTGCTATATAATGATTTCAAATCTAGAAGTACATTTTCCCCAGAATAGGAGATTTAAGCCTTTACAGAACTGTTACCAGACTCTTATGAGAAACTCATATTAATCTATGTTACCCAAAGAAGCTATTCCTCAGTTACATAAAAAACATCCACTGGGTAACATTTTTAAGGGAATGTACACTGCAATCTGCTTCTGTAAAATCCAGATATACCAATTTTACGAATTGAAGATAACTAAAAATTTTCTAAAAGTTAAAATGATTTTAATGTCTAATTTTAACATAAGACCTTTTAAAGACTATAACCACAGTTGCAAAAACGCACTTTCTTACCACTTTTTAAATATGTCTGAGGCGTAACAAGTTTCATAAAAACACCACAAGAAGGCTTCTGGTTTATTTAATATTTTTTAAGTAATTGAGTAGGAGTAGATAAAAATTGGGGAACTGATCAGTCAGTGGGGTGGTTATATCCTTCATTTTGAACTTGGATTTTTGTGTAAAAATAGCTCATATTACAGGAATTGTCTCATATTTTTCAATAAAAAATGTAGCTTTAGATAGGTAATGTTTAAAATAACTGAAAATTAAAATGTACACAGCTCTACATAGAGAAACTTAATTTTCCTAAGCCGCCTTCCATCTGTCTTACCAACATACTCTACCTGGAAAAGGTTGGTATGTAAAATTTTCTATAACAAGTAACACTCCACTCAATCAGAATCATTGGTTTTCATGGTAGTAACTAATTCAATTGAGAAGGTATGATACCATAAAATAAAAACCCCTTGTTGTTCTCATTTTTTAATATATATCAACCACCTACCCCCCATTGTTGGACAAACATATACTTTTCATCACCTGCTGTCCAATTTAATATTTACAGATTTATAATCATTTCCTATAGTACTCATTTAAAAAAAGAAAATTTAGAAAAGGGAGAAAAATTATCACATACCTGCCCATCTAAGTCGAATGCTAAGCAAGCTATACCATGTGTATGAACATCCTTCAGCACTGATATGGTCTGCACAGTGTATGAATCCCAGACACAGATATAAGGTTCTTTCCCAACTTGTCCTGTTGCTACTAATACTCGTTCAGGATGCAAGGCAAGGCTGCAAAATAAATAAGCAAACAGTCTTAAAATAACTGCTTACAGAGCTTTTATACTTTTTGATAACATTTGTACATGTTAACTATGAAAATTAGACCTCATTTATCCATTTTAAATAATCTTGTTTTAACATAAATTAACTTTTATACACAACAGTCTCAACAATGGGCTCAAATATATGAAAGATCATGGAAATGGCACAGGACCGGGCAATGCTTCATTCTGTTATCTGTAAGGTCACCATGAGTCAGAGCCAACTCAATGGCAACTAGTAACAACAACTTAAAAAGTTATGTTAAGTTGGTTACCAGGGATGGGAGGGGTGCGGGGGGAATATTAAATAGGCAATAGATAAGTGGTATCTTGGGTGAAGGATCAGACAGTACACAATACAGGGGAAACTAACACAACCTGTACAAGGAAAGGTCATGGAGGCCCCATGGACAGATCCAAACTCCCCGAGGGACTGAGTTGCT
>NW_004443981.1:1351328-1365880 GCF_000243295.1 Trichechus manatus latirostris
AAAAAAAAAAAAAAAGTTATGTTAAAAGTTAGTAAAATATTAAAAAAAAAAAAAAAGTTATGTTAAAAGTTAGTAAGTGCCACAATGGTTCAGCACTGGGCTGCTAAACCAAAGGTCAGCTGTTCAAACACACCAGCCACTCTGAAGGAGAAAAGACCTGGCAATCTGCTCCCGTAAAGATTACAGCCTAGGAAGCCCTATTGGGCAGTTCCACTCTGTCATTTAGGCTTACTGTGAGTCAGAATCGACTTGATAGCATACAACAACAACAAAAGTTACTACTTTAATAGTATACCTGATTAATAGTTAATGATAGATTAATTATACCCTTCATAAACTCTATGATAAAATGTGTGTAAACTTTTTAAGAGAAGAACTCTGACAAAGGATCAACTGAATCACAGCAACAATGTAGTAAGAACCCTACCACATGCTGTTTTCTCATTTGGTATTCCCATTTCACTCTTCCTTTTATTAGATAAAATTAGACCAAATCTTAGTGTCCAAAAATAGTATTTAGCAGCACTTCTAATATAACATTGCTATTTAAATCACAAATCATTTTAAGAAAACAAAAAGGTCACTCATAATCTACATAAAGTAATTTATGAGTGGCACCCCCACGGCACAGTGGTTAAGAGCTCAGCTGCTAATCAAAAGGTCAGCAGTTTGAATCGACCAGCCACTCCTTGGAAACCCTATAAAGCAGTTCAACTCTGTCCTATAGGGCTGCAATGACTCAGAATCGAAAATCTTTAAAAACAAAAGAACTTACAGTTGGTAATAGTTTTGACGTCACATATGAAGAAAGCAAAAGGTCATTAAAAAGACAGAAAAGAAAGAAAAGACCAAAATGCATGTCAGAAGAGACTCTGAAACTTGCCACTGAACGAAGAGTAGCTAAAGCTAACAGAAGAAATGATGAAGTAAAACAGCTGAAGAGAAGATTTCTAAGAGCCGCTTGAGAACACAAAGTATAATGAAATGTGCAAGGACCTGGAATTAGAAAACCAAAAGGAAAGAACATGCTCAGCATTTCTCAAGTTGAAAGAGCTGAAGAAAAATTCAAGCCTCAAGTTGCAATATTGAAGAATTCTATAGGCAAAATATTGAATGACGCAGGAAGCATCAAAAGAAGATGGAAGAAATACACAGTCACTGTACCAAAAAGAATTGGCCAGTGTTCAATCATTTCCAAAACCAAATCAAACCCGCGGCCATTGAGTCGATTCTGACTCATAGTGACCTTACAGGATGCAGTAGAACGGCTCCAAAAGGTTTCCAAGGAGCGGCTGGTGGATTCAAACTGCCGACCTTTACGGTTAGTAGCTGAGCTCTTAAGCACTGCGCCACCAGAGCTCCTAAGCCATTTCAGGACGTAGCATATGATCAAGAACCGATGGTCCCGAAAGAAGAAATACACACTGTGCTGAAGGCGCTTGCAAAAGACAAGGCTCCAGGAATTGACAGAATATCAATTGAGATGCTTTGACAAACAGATGTCATAATGGAAGTGCTTACTTGTCTATGTCAAGAAATTTGGAAGACAGCTACTTGGCCACCCACTAGAAGAGGCCCATATTCGTGCCCATTCCAAAGAAAGGCAATCAATGCGGTAATCATCAAACAATATCATTAATATCATGTGCTAGCAAAATTTTGCTGAAGATAATTCAAAAACAGTTGTAGGAGTACATTGACAGGGAACTGCCCGAAGTTCAAGCTGGATTCAGTAGAGGGCATGGAACGAGAGGTATCATTGCTGATGTCAGACACATCTTGGCCAACAGCAGAGAATACCAGAAAGATGTCTACCTGTGTTTTATCAACTATGCAAAGGCATTTGACTGTATGGATCATAACAAATTATGGATAACACTGTGTCATGGATTGAATTATGTTCCCCAACCCAAAAATATGTGTCCACTTAGCTAGGCCATGATTCCCAGTATTGTGTGACTGTCCACCATTTTGCGATTTTCCTATGTGTTGTAAATCCTATCTCTATGATGTTAATGAGATGAGAATAGTGGCAGTTACGTTAACGAGGCAGGACTCAATCTACAAGATTAGACTGTATCTGAAGCCAACCTCGTTTGAGATATAAAAGACAGAAGTGAGCAGAAAGGAATGGGGATGACATACCACCAAGAAAGCAGTGCTGGGAGTAGAGCACGTCCTTTGGATCTGGGGTTCCTGTGCAGAGAAGCTCCTAGACCAAGGGAAGATTAATGACAACGACCTTCCTCCAGAGCCGACAGACAGAGAAAGCCTTTCCCTGGAGCTGGTGCCCTGAATTTGGACTTCTAGCCTACTAGACTGTGAGAGAATAAACTTCTATTTGTTAAAGCTATCCACTTGTAGTATTTCTGTTACAGCAGTACTAGATAACTAAGACACATTACAAAGAATGGGGATTCCAGAACACTTAATTGTGCTCATGAGGAATTTGTACACAGATTAAGAGGCAGTCATTTGAACAGAACAAGGGGATACTGTGTGGTTTAAAGTCAGAAAAGGTGTGCAGCAGGGTTGTACTCTTTCACCTTACTTATTCAATCTATATACTGAGCAAATAATTCAAGAAGCTGGGCTAAATGAAGAAGAATGCAGCATCAGAATTGGAGAAAGATTCATTAACAACCTGTGACATGCAGGTGACACAACATACTTGCTGAAAGTGAAGATGACCTAAAGCATTTACTGATGAAGGTAAAAAGACTACAGCCTTCCATATGGATTATATCTGAACATAAAGAAAATGAAATTTCTTACAACTGGACAAATAAACAATATCATAATAAATGACGAAGAAATTGAAATGTGAAGGATTTCATTCTTCATATCAACAATCAAAGCCCATGGAAGCAGCAGTCAAGAAATCAAAAGGCTCATTACATTGGGCAAATCTACTTCAAAAGACCTCTTAAAGTGTTGAAAAGCAAAGATGTCACCTTGAAGACTAACGTGCTCCTGACCTAAGCCATGGTGTTTTCAATTGCCTCATATGCATGCGAAAACTGGACAATGAATAAGGAAGAACAAAGAAGAACTGATGCCTTTGAATTGTGGTGTTGGCGAAGAATACTGAATATACCATGGACTGCCAAAGGAAGCAACAAATCTGTCTTGGAAGAAGTACAACCAGCATGCTTCTTAGAAGCAAGGATGGCAAGACTACGTCTCACATACTTTGGACATGTGATCAGGAGGGATCAGTCCCTGGAGAAGGACATCATGCTTAGTAAAGTGGAGGGTCAGTAAAAAAGAGGAAGATCCTCAACAATATGGATTGACATAGTGGCTGCAACAATGGGCTGAAGCGTAACAACAATTGTCAGGATGGCGCAGGACTGGGCAGCGTTTCATTCTGCTGTACACAGGGTCGCTATGAGTCAGACCCAACTTGACAGCACCTAGAAAAAACAAAAACTGCCTATCTATTGCTTGGACTTTATTTATTTAGTTACTTAAGAACCTACTATGTGCCCATTACTATATTAAGTATGTTG
The DNA here is from genome assembly GCF_000243295.1 of Trichechus manatus latirostris. NCBI lineage: Eukaryota > Metazoa > Chordata > Mammalia > Sirenia > Trichechidae > Trichechus > Trichechus manatus. The sequence goes on from NW_004443981.1 coordinate 1,354,841, forward strand.
TTGTTAGGTGGCATCAAGTCTAGAGCATATAAATGAATTAAACAGGACCCTCGCCTTCATTAAGTAAATCTAATAGTAAAGACAAATGTATAAACAAATGATGACAATACACCATACTAGGTGCTATAAAAGTTATATTCAAAGTACACTAAGGGACCTAAAGGGGAAATAGTTATGTTAAAGAGGGTTATCAGGGAAGGCAGGATGATTTGTTGAGCTGACTACTTATATATCTGGTTTGACACCGTATGCAAAACCTCAGAGTAATTTCTCATTAATATTTATTGGATAAATCAATTCAGAGATTAAATAGTATGAAATGTTTCAGCCATTTCCAATTGTGCATTATTTACTTTTATCAAAGAAGTATACTATACTCTAACCCATTATTACTTTATACTTAAAATATAACCCAAAAACATCTTAAAGCAATTTAACTGGAGCTAATGAGTTAATTAATTAGTCAACAGCATTTATCGAATCTCTAAATATTCAAGGCTCTTTGCCAATACTGAGGAACAGACCTATGAGAAACATACAGTCCCAATTCATTATACTAGATTTCCCTCAAGACAGCTTTATATCCCCAACTATACTATTAATTAAGGTATACAGAATCTCATCACCTACACACAAGTTACGAGGAAATGCTAGCTCCCAGACTCCATACACAACATCTGCTCTAAAACACTGGCAAAATTTGAAGTAATCGACTTTTTCAGAACTCTGAAAATTAACTAAAGGGTTCCAACAATCAGAGTAGCCTTTATTCAAGAAAAATGTCTAGGTGAGAATGGTTGTGCAACTAAAGAATATAATCAATGTCACTGAATTGTACATGTAGAAATTGTTGAATTGGTGTTATGTTCTGCTGTGTATATTCTTAACAACAACAACAAAAAATTATAAAAGCATACACACACACATGAAAAATGTCTGAATCTCAGTAATAACAAGCAAGCTTTGTGGCATTTTAACCTGCCTTATTCCCATCTACCTCTCCCCAGCTTCATGGCTGCCTTGGAACACAACAGACCCACAATCACAGTGAAAACCAGGATGCTAGCAGCCACTGGAGGGGTCAGAGTGGGTTTGAAGCACCCCCAAAGCACCAATGTCTGAGAACTGTCAGTGTTTGACCTGTCTGGTGGTTTTCTGGAAAGCCCCACTCTTAGGGTTTGTCTTTATTTGACCTGACTCAAAGCTTGCTTAATGTGAATGGCTGTTTCCTCAAGGGCATTTGTCAAAATCAGGAGCAACTGTTTAAATTCACAGCTATCTAAAGTGGTGATAGCAGCTGGGGCAAATAGAAAGCTGGTCATAAAATTTAAAAGAATAAGCAGGGAAAGGAAATGTTCATAGGGGATTTGCAAAACTCCAACATATTCCTGAAAATCCAGAAGGCCACACACATGCCTAGGGCTCTGCACATGCCTAGGAAAGATCTGAGAAGGTCCTAAGATCTCATCTCTGGCTGAACTTGGGGCTCCAAGCAAGCAGAAAGTGAAAGACAAGGCAGAGGGTAAACTGCCTGCCTGAGCATTGAAGGCATGTCCCACCATGCACACAGAGGTCCAGAGTAAAACCTGGGAGACTTACTGGTGTCAGGAATCTGTTCAGTCATTAGCCTCATGGTGTAGTGGTTAAGAGTTCGGCTGCTAACTGAAAGGTCAGCAGTTCAAATCTACCAGGCGCTCCTTAGAAAGTCTATGGGGAAGTTCTACTCCGTCCTATAGGGTCACTATGAGTCAGAATCAACTCGACAGCAATGGGTTTGAGTTTTTTTAAAAGCTAACAGAGCAAAGACTTAAAAAAGTCACTAAACAAACAGCAATAACAATAAACTAGGGGAAGGGGGGAAATCTTATTTCCAGATATGTCACATTATGTTATTTAAAAATGACCAATTTTCAACAAAAAACTATGAGGCACGCAAAGAAACAAGAACATATGGAAAATACACACAGGAAAATAAGCAAAGAAAACTATACTTGGGCTCCACTCCAGACCAATTAAATCAGAATTTCTGGGGGTGAGGTTTGGCAACTGGTGGTTTCATTTTTTGTTTTTAACTCCCCCAAGTGTTTCTAATATGCTGTCAGAATTGAGAATCGGTAATCTAGAGTAGTGTTTCTCAAATTTTAGAATGCATCGAAATCACCTGGAAGGCTTATTAAAACAGATTGCTGGACCCACATGTAGTGTTTCTGATTCAGTATGCCTGGGGTGACTGGAAGGAGCTCCGATGGCAAAGTGGTTAAGTGCTCGACTGCCAACTGAAAAATCAGCACGTCAAACCCACCAGCCACTCCATGGAAGAAAGATGTGGCACTCTGCTTCTGTAAAAATTACAGCCTTCGAAATCCTACGGTGCAGTTCTACGCTGTCCTACAAGGTTGCTATGAGTCGGAATTAACTTGATGGCAACCAGTTTGGGTACTGGGTTTGGGGTGACCTGACAATTTGTATTTCTAACAAGTACCCAGGTGATGCTAATGCTGCTGGTTAGAAGACCACACTTTGAAAATCACTAATCTAGAGCATGCTTCTCAAACTTTAATATGCTTATATATTACCTGAGAATGTTGTTAAAATGCAGAGTCCAATTCAGTAGATCTACGTGGGGCCTGAGAACTGTATTTCTAACAAGCTCCAGGTGAAGCTGAAACTGCTGGTCTGAGGTCTATACTTTTGAGTAGCAATGATCTACAGCTGCCAGCCATGTGCCTTTTTTTTTTTTTTTTTTTTTAAGAACTAAGCAAACTAGAAGCTTCTGGAACAAATCTTGAGGGAGTTCAGTTTTGTGTACTAATGACATGCCTCATTTTGACTTCTTTCTGCTGCTTCTTCTCCCTGATCATCTGGGCATACACGGTTTCCTGGGGAGTCTTGTGATTAAAATCTAATTATTGCAAAAATAGCTAACATCTCCACTTGGATGAAGTAGTCCTCATCTTACTTTACACAACTGATCACTTTCCTCCTCCCTGAAATACTATCTTCACTTGACTTCCAAGACCCCACACTCTCTCGGTCTTCCTCCTGTCTCTCTGGTCATGCTTTCGTCAGTTTTTCATCTCCTGTACATTTAAACATGGGAATCCATTTTTAGATCCTTTCTTTATCCATACTCACTCTCTCAGTGATTTCATCCAGGTTCCTGGCTTTAAATACTACCTATATGCTGACATACTGCACAGGGAAAATCTGCTGCAAAAGACCTCTTTAAAGTGTTGAAAAGCAAAGACGTCACCTTGAGGTCTAAGGTGCACCTGCCTCAACCCATGGTATTTTCAATTACCTCATATGCATGCGAAAGCTGGATAATGAATAAGGAAGACTGAAGAAGAACTGATGCCTCTGAATTATGGTGTTGTCGAAAAATACTGAATACACCATGGACTGCTAGAAGAAGGAACAAATCTGTCTTGGAAGAAGTATAGCCAGAATGCTCCTCAGAAGCAAGGATGGTGAGAATTCATCTGATGTACTTTGAACATGTTATCAGGAGGGATCAGTCCCTGCAGAAGGACATCATGCTTGGTAAAGTAGAGGGTCAGCAAAAAAGAGGAAGACCCTCAACAAGATGGATTAACATAGTGGCTGCCAACAACAGGCTCAAACATAGCAACGATTGTGAGGATGGTGCAAGACTGAGCAGTGGTGTTTCATTCTGTTGTACATGGGGTCGCTATGAGTCAGAACCAACTCTACGGCACCTAACAACAACAACATATGATGATAACTCCCAAATTCATACCAGTCTAGACAGGTTCCTGAATTGTAGATATGTATGTTCAACAGCTTTATTTACAACCACTTTTAGTTGTCTATTAAGGAGCTCTGGTGACACAGTGGTTAAAGCAATCGACTGCCAACTAAGAGGTCAGCAGTTCGAAAACACCAGCAGCTCCCCGGGAGAAAGATGTTAGCAGTCTGCTTCCGTAGAGATCACAGCCCTGAAAACCCTATTGGGTTGCTGAGTCAGAATCGACTTGACGGCAGTGAGTTTTCTGGTTGGGTTTAGTTGTCTATTATGTATCTCAAATGAACACTTCTAAAATGGTTTCCCTCCCCACCCACAATAGAACACTTGCTCCTCACAGTGTTTCCCAATTTAGTAATGGGAAATTTCATTCTTCTAGCTAAAAACTCTGCAATCATCATTGACCTTTCTTTTCTCTCACAACTTACATCTGATCCATCAGTAAATCATGCTCTATCTTCAAAACATATCCAGAATCTCACCCCTTCTCACTACCACCCCCCAGTAGAATATATGCTTCATGACAGTGTGGAGTTTCATCTGTTTGCCTCACTGCTGTATCACTAGTGCTGAGAATAGTCTCTGACCCCTTCTCGTTGTTACCACGCTGGTTCAAGCCACCAGCATCTCTTGACTGGATTAATGCAACAGTATCCTAAATGCTCCTCCCTGCTTCCATCCTGCATGTCCCCCTTCAGTCAGTTCTCAATACAGTAGCCAGAATGGCCTTGTTAAACCGCAAATCAAAATCATGTCAGTAATTTGATTACATTGTGCCAATGACTTCCAATCGCACTCAGATGGGAAGATCAAAATCCTTTCAACAGCCTATAAGGTTCTGCACAATCTGCCCTCACCATTATCCCATCAAACTTCATTTCTTCAACTACTGTCCCCCTGAGTTCGCTCTACTCCAGCCACACATTTTTTACTGATCCTCAAACACATTTCAGGGATTCTGCACTCGATACTCCCTCTACCTAAAATGTCCTTCCCTCAGATAGCCACACAGCACACTGCCTCACCTCCAAGCTCTACTCAAATGTCACCTTTTCAGTGACGCATTCCTGAATATCCTATCCTGAACACCTATATAAACTCTTGCCAACATTCTGTATCTCACTTTCCTGATAAACTTTCCAAAATAAAATTTATCTTGTTTATTCTATATCTCCCCCTACTCCAGTAGAATATATGCTCCATGAAAGTGGGGCATTTCATCTGTTTGGCTCATTGCTGTATCTATGGTGCTGAGAACAAACCGTTGCCGTCGAGTTGATTCTGACAAACAGTGAACCTACAGGACACAGTAGAACTGCCTCATAGGGTTTCCAAAGAGCGGCTGATGGATTCGAACTGCTGACCTTTTGATTAGCAGCTGAGCTCTTAACCACTGTGCCACCAGGGAGCAGAATAGTCCCTGGCAAATAGTAAGTGCTCAATAAATATCTGCTGGAAGAATAAATAAACCAAGAAATAGAGGTTTCCCAGAAGCCATTTAAGAAAGTGTCTTAAGAAGGTGGGTTAACCAACCATGTCAAACAATGATGATGATGAGTCAAAATAGATGAGAACGGAGAACAAGCCCCTGGCTTTGGCAATGTGGAAGTAACTGGTAACCCTGCCAAGAGCTGCTTTGGTAAAACAGTCAAGAGCAAACGGGTGAGAAGGAAGTGAAGATGGTGAGTACATTAACTCTTTCTAATATTCTCTCATGCCACCAGACTACTACACAGGCTGTTACCTCTTTCCAAGGAGACCTGGTGGCACAGTGGCTAAAGTGCTCAGCTGCTACCCAAAAAGTCGGTGGTTCAAACCCACCAGCTGCTCCACAGCAGAAAGATGTGGCAGTCTGCTTCCGTAAAGATTTTTCAGCCTTGGAAACCATATGGCGCAGTTCTACTCTTTCCTGCAGGGTCACTGTAAGCCGGAATTGACTCAACAGCAGTGGGTTGGGTTTGGTACCTCTTTCCAGAATACTACACCTTCACTCATTCTGTAACTAATTTGTTTTCCCTAAAGACTCAGCTTAGGTGTTATATTCTCTAGGAAACACCATTTTGAGCTGTTATGTCTCCGTGTGCATACCATATCACAGGTACACTAGTGATATCACTAGCACACACAGCATTCTAATCAATTCTGTACTTGACTGATTGCGCATTTAAACTCTAAGCATCTTAAGGCAGACACCCTTGCACAAAACAGATGCTCGATAAATATTTTTTAAGTAGCGAAAAAACTTGAAATAAGTTCTTAATAGTTTCTAACTTCTTATTATTCCATAAATTTTCCTTAATTCATATCCAGACATTATACTTTACTATTGTCCGCATATTTACACATTGGGCATTACAAAATAATAAAGACAAATAGTTACCGTAATGCAAGTATAAAAATTTGGCTTTTCCCTAAATAATATATATTTAATATACATTTATGACGATTTGAACCATTATTCTAGATAATTCCTACCTTGCCCTGAAAACATCTCCTCATTGTATCCCTTAAACTATGCAGTATTTGCAAACAGAAAAACCACAAAGGTTTTGTATATCCAGACACATAAAATGAAATCTTACCAAACAGAACCATTATACAGTCTATGACAGTTAAGTTACCTAATTCTAATTACTGAAACACAGAGACAGTTTACTAAATTAGTATGTATTCTAATACTTTCTGAAGTACTGCTTCTAGATATTACACAATGCTTAAGGAAATTCTGGTATCAGGTTTGAGGGGAGAGTTTACGCCGGTTTCTCAAACTGCTTGTCTCAAGAATTCTAAGCAAGCATGCTTAGGGGTACAGGATGGCAGTGTGTTTCACGAACAGAATCACGTGGGACACTCTTTAAAAAACATAGATTCCTAAGCCTCCAACCATAGTGTACTCTGACTTAGTTCATCTGAGAAAAAAAAAACCAGCAATCAGTAAAATGCTTCTCAAGTGATTCTGATGATCAGCTAGGTTTGGGAAATACTGAACATACATCTGAAAACATTAAGCAGACTATAAGCAGGTCTGTAGCCAGACCTTAAAAAATTGCCACCCTGAAACATATGAACACAAAAAATAATGATCCACCATGAAAACGTCATACATTCTGAACAGCTTTCCCAACTATCATTCTGGCTTGTGTTGAAGAGCCACATAAATGAAGTTTCCATACCATAAATATGGAGCTATCAAAAACCACTTTTACTAGATTACAGTGAGGCTTGGTCAGACTGTGTTCTTAAGAGCACCACCTGTGAGAACTGAAGAAAAGAGCTACTACACCTTTCACTTTTCCTAAAAAAAAAAAAAAGCCACACTTAGAAACAAGAATAGTTATTATTCTAACTTGCACCCATATACTATAGTATACTTTTCAGAGTATTTCACATTTTTGATGCATTTGAGCTCATGTGAGATACTTTCACCATGTTAAAAAAAAAAAAAAACATATTAAATTCGATGTCTACAAAGTATATAAACAAAGGGCCCTGGCAGTTCAGTGTGGAGGTTCACTCGCGTAAGAAAACCAGAGTCAACTACCAAAATGCCCCAAGTTAACTACATCTCACTGATGGTCTTCACTGGTGATAAATGACTTGAAAACTGTCAATGATATCCACTACTTCAAGAATAAACTTGTCAAAAATGTGCTATAGGAACTAACTAGAAAAAGAAATTTTAAACACCTTTGGGAAGACAATTGGCAAAGTTTCAAAATATAGACCAATACAGAAATACAGATACGCATCTTCTACTAAAACAAGTAGTAGTCTAGTGTATTTTATAACTTAGTCTTAAATCTATAATAAACAGTTAACAACCAGAGAATTTTATCAATATAACTTGAGACAGAGAAAGAAAGCAACTAAGAAAGAAAAAGAGGCCAAAAAAGTCCTGTATTATTTTTGGCACTGATATTCATTTCCACATAAATCATTGTAATTGGTATATACACATACACACACAAACACAACTACAGGATGAATGACTAGAGAAGCATACACAGATGTATTGCAAAAAGAAGTGAAATAACTATAAGCAACATAGAGAAAATGATGAGACAGGTCATGTGGCACCACCATTGGCAATACTAGATGATGGAAGATGGTAGAAGAACCAGTAAATAAATGATAGATTGCTTGTGATTCAGTCTTTACAACCAGTACAGCAATTAAATGTTCAAAACCACAGAAAAATAACCTGCTGATTCTGGAACCGTTTTAGCCCCAGACTAAGTCATATTTAACCAATAAGTTTTATGTAAATTTCAAGCAAATATGGAAGCAAACTAGATGATGAAAACAGCATTGACTTTTTATTACTAAGGCTACCACTACAGCAACATTGTTTTTTGCCATGCATTACAGGTATGAATAGTACATTTTCTGCTGTGACATATTTGAAAATTAATGGATTAGTTTCTATACTTGTAAGTCAGACTTTTAATTAGAAAAAAATGAGTTTTGAATATTTGCCTGATTTATTTGACAAACAAAAGTAATCTCTGTCATTACTCTTTAAAATAAAATTTCCAGAGCCTTTTACTGACTTCGAAGTTGTTACATTTTCAGTACTGTATTAAACTTGTACCACCAATTTCAACATGCTATATGATTCAGATTTTACTACCCCATTGCAATTTTTCAGGAAACCTTTTCTTATTGTTATAAATTATTTTTAAAGACGTATCATTTGCATAATCATAAGCATGTATTCCATTATGGTAAAATTAGAGTATATTTGTCATTTTAAAGATTTTGAGATATATGTATGGGTTGTACAACTATACCAAAAGAAGGCAAAAGCATCACTTAACTTAAAGTTTAGTGAAACACAATTATAAAAATTGAAGCAGTGTGATTACAGGTAGAAGAATAAACAAAACATAATTTACTCCATCAAATGAATTATACGTAGTTTCAGAAGGCTCCAGCACCATAAAGATCTTATAACCACCAATGAGTAAAAACAACAGAACTCCACCATGAGACGACCTCAAAACCCTTCACACCTAGCCCACCTACAGGATTCAACCTAATAAACCAAATATCTGGAGGAGGGCTTCAGTCAAGGTTGCTTGAGCTAGGTAGAGCTATTATTCTTAGTGCTACAAGAAACCTAACACATGGAGAAGAAGAGAAGCCAGAAAAACTTAGGAGAAAAATACAAGAAACTGAGGTGAAGTCTACTTTTGGGGTAAATAATACAAATACGATATGTAATTACTATTACTGAGTCAACAATTTGTACTACTGTAACAGGTCTGCAGCCTTGATCACCTGATGAAAAGAATCCTAACTTGAGAAAAATATAAAACAACTTGTCAGTTTCCTTTCCAAAGTAAGGCACTAACTACAAACTGGAAAAGCTGCACTTTAGTGTCCAGAAAAAGAAACAAATAAAAAACACCACTTCATTCCCTATTCCATGGTCTCAAGTTTTGCTTTCCTTACCTTTACTCCATCTTTCACTAGCTTTTGTTTGTCCTAGGCCTCCTTTTCCCTCTTACACTTCATAGCTGTACAGAGATGCAAAATAGAACTCTATTATTTATGGAATTTAACTACCAGAGCCTCTTGCCCACAAGAAATCAAACCAAGATACTGGATTTGAAATGCCCAATTTAAATTCTGTGGAACATAAAGGAATAAAACTAAGTAACCAAACCCAGTAACAGAATTTCTGTTCAAACCCCAAAAGCAGCACACAAACACATTCTCAAACGTTTTAAATATACCCTCACCCTGTAAAGGGAAAAAATGCCATGCTTGAGGCAATAAGCAATGGCCTAGGATAATTTCTGCAACTGTTAACTTTATTACCCATGAAAGTTCTGCTGAGACACTGATTGAAAATTCCATTTCAAATGTACCACTCACTAAAAAAATGTAAACAAGCACTGGGACCAACTTTAAGATACTGCCCAAGGAATAATAAGCCCCACCACCACCACCAAATATCGTGATTTAGATAAAAAATAGAAAAGTAAACTTATTTAGGATTATTTCGATGAAGATGGGACCACGAGAAAATCAACGGAATTATTTTTAACAGCTTTTTCAGATAAAACCTACCCCGGAACTGCCTTGGGTCTGCAAATGTTAATGTCTAGTGAATTGCTTTTCTATCTGCTGAAAATAGCAGGCAGTGAAACCTGAAATAGTAATGACCGCCAAGAGGTGAGTGCCCCCGCCAGGATGCCACCCTGGGAGCGCTCCCAGGTCCAGCCTCCGCTTCCTGTACTTTTATCAATTTTCTATTAGATAAAGGATTTCCCCGTTGGTGCTTGAAGAATTCCTTTAATAAGAAATCTCAAGGGATTCAAATGATAAAGTGTTACCAAAATAACCTTTTTGCACTTTTCATAATGTTGATGGATGGAGAAAGGTACCAAGCCGCAAAGCCGAACGCCCTGTGGATCCGAGAACCTGATCTCATTGCACCGACCCGAGAGGCTCTAGAATGCAAAGATGGGGAAGCGTTTGCGGGCTGTTAGCTGGGTGAATTCGGGACAAGACAGTTGCGGATTTCTCTCTCGGGTGATGCTCCCTGCAGGAGCAGGTCACGGCACCCAGAACGACGCGCAAATGCAAGCTCGGGGAGCGGTTTGCAGGGGAGAAGGCGGTAGTCCCCGTGCCCGGGTACCTGATGATGTCGTCGCTGTGGCCCCGGTAGAACTTCTGCCGGTGCTCCCGCGGGCTGTACACCACGCCGACCCCCGCCACGAAGTACACGATCTCCTTGGCCGCCGTGTAGTAGAGGTTGTTGCGGCACTGGTGGCCCCGGTAGCCGTACACCCACTCGAGCCGCAGGTGGCAGCTCGGGGCGCTCCGGGCCGCCATGTCCGGGCGCCCACCCCGCCGCTCCGGCTCCGACCCGCGGCGGCGGGAGGCGGCCACGGCTGGCGACAAAAACCTTCCCGCTCCTGGCCGGCCGAGGCTTCGCGCCTGCCGCGTCCTCTAAGCCGGGCCCGGCAAGTGCATCTCTTGCCTTCTGGCTGCCGCCGCCTCAGCCCACCGGCTGGAGGAAAACCCTCGCCGCGCGGAACATGCTGAGGGCCGCAGGCGCCGCCGGTCGTCAAGCGGGGTGGCCCAAGCGCTTTGCCCTCCTCGGTTCGGCTCGTGTCCACAGCCAGCAGAGCCAAGGCTGTAAGCGCAACCGAGCGAGTGCCCGCCTCGCGCCTCGTGCTCCTCAGCCGCGGCCCGCGCACCCGGCTTTCCGGGCTGGGTCACCTGCGGCGCTCGCGCCCCGCCGCGGTCTCGTCGCCACAGCC
>NW_004443981.1:1365980-1369905 GCF_000243295.1 Trichechus manatus latirostris
GTGCTGCCCCGCCCCTCGCGGCCGAGGTTCTTCTCGCACCAGCGCGTGCGCGGCTCTACCCCTCAGGGAGTAGCCCCCCTCCACCACCCTCCCGGGGCAGTGAAGGCGCGAGAGATCTCGGGACCACGACCTTCCAGGCCCATCGTTACCTCTCCTGCCCCCGGCCAGGACGAGCGACCTCACTTGCCTTGGCCGTGTCCCCACCCGCGTGCGGGATGCTGAGTCCTCGCGTTGCCGCCCAGGATCCGGGCTGACCCTCGGTGACCCTTCTCCCAGCCCCCTGCTGCTGGCGAGCCTCGCCCTGGAAGCGCTAGCCGGCCGCTCAAGGCCCTCTACACCCGGCCAGGGCTATGGTTACGCCTGGAAGAATCAACTCTAGGATGCGAAGCGCATTTTTCGCCCGTTATTTTGTGTTTTTTGTTTGTTTTCACTTGCTAACTCGCGGTGTTCTGTGGACCAGACATGGGGTGGGGATAAAATGTGACTTTTTAAGGGTACATTTTCTTATTCATAGTTGGAAGTAGTCTATAAATCGTAAAATGACGCGTCAGGTCCTATTTCCAGATAAATATCAGTGTTACCTTTTTTTTTTTTTAAATCCTGTTTTGGACATCACCGATAAACTCTTAAAATTAAGTACTTCTTTTTAATTGTGGTAAATATATGTAACAACACCTGCCGTTTCAAAATAATTAATGAGATATTAATTATGCTTATCATGTTTTTCAACCATTATCCGTTTCCAAAATTTTTTCATCGCCCGTAACAGAAGCTCAGTGTCACTTAAGCAATGAGTCCCCCTTTTCTGCCTACCGGGTAACCACTGGTAAACTTTGGTCTCTATACACTTGCCTATTTTAGGTATTTATGTAAGTGGTATCATACAATATTTGTCTTTTTGTTTCTGATTTATTTCATTCCACAAAGTTTTCAAGGTATCACAGTTTCATTTCTCTTTATGAATGAGAATTATTCTGTTGTATGTGTGTACCACATTTTATTTATCCGTTCATCGTTGGTGGGCATTGAGGCTATTTCTGCTCTTTTGGTTATTGTGGATAGTGCTACAATGAGCATTGGTGTACACAAACCTGTTTGTGTTCCTGCTTTCAATTCTTTGGGTATATACCTAGGAGTAAAATAGCTGGATGATATGGTAATTCAATGTTTAACTTTTCAAGAAACCTCTAAACTTTCCCACAGTAGCTGTACCACTTTACAATCCCACTGCCAGAGGATGAAGTTTCTAATTTCTCCACATCCTCGGCATTACCTATTGTTTTCAGTTTTTTCAGTCTTATGCATCTTTGTTGTTGGGTTGTTGCCATTCACTTGGCTCTGATTTATGGAGGCCATATGTATAATGGAACAAATTGTTGCTTGGTCTGTGCCATTGCCTTGATCTTTGATATGTTTGAGCCCATTGTTGTTTATATGTTTATAGCCAATTTAGTGGGTGAAACCCCCTGCTTATGTCATTTTGTTGTACTGTGGTGGCTTGCTTGTTGCTGTGATGCTGGGAGCTATGCCACTGGTATATCAAATATCAGCAGGGTCACCCATGGTGGATAGGTTTCAGCTGAGCTTCCAGACTAAAACAGACTAGGAAGAAGGACCTGGCAGTCTACTTCTGAAAAAATTAGCCAGTGAAAAACTTAAGAAGAGCAGTGGAACGTTGTCTGGTATAGTGCTGGAAGATGAGCCCCTGAGGTTGGAAGGCACCCAAAATACAACTGAGGGAAGAGCTGCCTCCTCAAAGTAGAGTCAACCTTAATGAAGTGGATGGAGTAAAGCTTTCAGGATCTTCAATTGCTGAGGTGGCATGACTCAAAATGAGAAGAAACAGCTGCAAACATCCATTAATAATAGGAACATGGAAGGTATGAAGTATGAATCTAGGAAAATTAGAAGCCATCAAAAATTAAATGGGCCACATAAAGAGCAATATCCTAGGCATTAGTGAGCTGAAATGGACTGGCCATTTTGAATCAGACAATCATATGGTCTACTATGCCTGGAATGACAAATTGAAGAGAAATGGCGTTGCATTCATCATCAAAAAGAACATTTCAAAATCTGTCTTGAGGTACAGACCACAAGTTTCTCATGCACTAGTTCAAGTTGAAGCTGAAGAAAATTAGAGCAAATCCACGAGAGCCAAACTACGACCTTGAGTATATCCCACCTGAATTTACAGACCATTTCAAGAACAGACTAGACATATTGAACACTAATGACTGAAGGACAGATGAGTTGTGGAATGACATCAAGGAAAGCATACATGAAGAAAGCAAGAGATCATTAAAAAGACAGGAATGAAAGAAAAGACCAAAATGGATGTCAGGAGAGACTCTGAACCTTGCTCTTGAGCATTGAGTAGCTAAAGCAAAAGGAAGAAATGATGAAGTAAAAGAGCTGAACAGAAGATTTCAAAGGGCAGCTGAAGACAAAGTATGAATGTGCAAAGTGAAGTAATGAAATGTGCAAAGACCTAGAGTTAGAAAACCATAAGAGAAGAACATGCTTGGCATTTCTCAAGCTGAAAGAACTGAAGAAAAAAAATCCAGCCTCAAGTTACAATATTGAAGGATGCAGGAAACATCAAAAGAAAGTGGAAGGAATAGATAAAGTCACTGTACCAAAAAGAATTGATTGACATTTAACCATTTCAGGAGGTAGCATATGATCAAGAACCAATGGTACCGAAGGAAGAGGTCCAAGTTACACTGAAGGCATTGGCAAAAAACAAGGCTCCAGGAGTTGATGGAATACCAATACCAATTGTTCCAACAAATGGATGCAGTGCTGGAAGTGTTCACTCGTCTATGCCAAGAAATTTGGAAGTAAGCTACCTGGCCAACCGACTGGAAGAGATGCATATTTATGCCCGTTCCAAAGAAAGGTGATCCAAACGAATGCAAAAATTATCAAACAATAACATTAATATCACCCACAAGTAAAATTTTGCTGAAGATTATTCAAAAGCAGTTGCAGCAGTGTATGAACAGGGAACTGCCAGAAATTCAAGCCCGATTCAGAAGAGGATGTAGAACAAGGGATATCATTGCTGATGTCAGATTGATCATGGCTGAAAGCAGAGAATACTAGAAGGATGTTTACCTGTGTTTTATTGACTATGCAAGGGCATTTGATTGTATGCATGATAACAAATTATGGATAACATTGCAAAGAACGGGAATTCCAGAACACTTAACTGTGCTCATGAGGAACCTATACTTATACCAAGAGGCAGTCGTTCAAACAGAACAAGGACATACTGCATGGTTTTAAGTTAATAAAGGTGTGTGTCAGGGTTGTATCCTGTCACCATATTTATTCAGTCTGTGTGCTGAGCAAATAATCGATAAGCTGGACTATACGAAGAACAGGGCATCAGGATTGGAGGAAGACTTTATTAACAACCTGTTATACAGATGACACAACCTTGTTTGCTGAAAGTGAAGAAGACTTGAAGCACTTCCTGATGAAGATTCAGGATAACAGCCTTCATTATGGATTACACCTCAACATAAAGAAAACAGAAGTTCTCACAACTGGATTGATGAGCAACATCATAATAAGCGGAGAAAAGATTGAAGTTGTGAAGGATTTCATCTTACTTGGATCCATAATTAACACCTATGGAAGCATCAGTCAAGAAATCAAAAGAGGCATTGCATTGGGCAAATCTGCTGAAAAAGATCTCTTTCAAGTGTTAAAAAACAAAGATGTCACTTTAAGGACTATGATGCGCCTGATCCAAGCCATGGTATTTTCAATCACCTCATATGTATGTCAAAGCTGGACACTGAGTAACGAAGACCAAAGATGAAATGATGCATTTTAATTATGGTGTTGGCGAAGAATATTGAATATACCATGGACTGCCAAAAGGAACAAACAAATCTGTCTTGGAAGAAGTACA
>NW_004443981.1:1370005-1372777 GCF_000243295.1 Trichechus manatus latirostris
AAGGACATCATGCTTGGTAAAGTAGAGGGTCAGTGAAAAAGAAAAAGATCCTCAACGAGATGGATTGACATAGTGGCTGCAACAATAGATTCAAGTGTAATGATTGTGAGGATGGCACAGGGCTGGGCTATGTTTCGCTCTGTTGTACATAGGGTCGCTGTGAGTCGGAACCAACTCGACAGCACCTACAACAACAACAGGAGGGATCAGTCCCCGGAGAAGGACAGCATGCTTATTAAAATAGAGGGTCAGCGAAAATGAGGAAGACCCTCAAATAGATGGATTGACACAGTGGCTGCAACTATCAGCTCAAGCATAAGAACGATTGTGACGATGGCACAGGACTGGGCAGTGTTTTGTTGTGTTGTACATAGGGTTGGTATGAGTCGGAACCGACTTGATAGCACCTAAGAACAGCAACAACAATGGTGGCACAACATGAAAAATGTAACCAATGCTGTTGAATTGTAAATGTAAAAGTTGTGCTGGTGAATGTTTCAGTGCTTATATTTTTACCACATAAAAAAAAGCAAATAAATTACATCAAGTATAAGTAAATCAAAGGAGCCCGGGTCACTCAGTGGTTAAACGCTGGGCGGCTAACCGATAGGATGGCGGTAATGGGTTTGGTTTTGGTTTTACAAGTAAATCAAAACCCATTGCTGTCAAGTCAATTACAACACACAGCGACCCTGTAGGACAGCGTAGAACTACCCCATAGGGTTTCTGTAAATCTTTACAGAAGCAGACTACCACATCTTTCTCCCTAGGAGGGACTGGTGGGTTCAAGCTGCAGACCTTTTGGTTAGCGGCCGAGTGCTTAACCATTGCATCACTAGGGCTCTTTTGTAAGTAAAAAATGATTTTTTTATGTAAATCATAAAAAAAAAATTTTTTAAAGGATCACTTTCCTGTTTTTGTTGTAACTACTAGTCTACATGCCAGGAAGAAGGATCATCGAAGAGGAAGGAATTTGCATAAATGTCATAAAAATAAGCTAGAAAGAGTGGAGAGTTTTGGTGAACTCTACCACGAAGGCTGAAAGTAGACGTCAAATCCACCATAATCATCTAGCAAGGGAATCAAGAAAAATAATTCAGGAAAAATTGGCTGTGAGAACTTCATAACATTACCAAAGCTTTCAGACATCCTCCAGTGTGTTATCTCAAAAGTGATTAGCTATAAGACTCTTTTAATGAGAAAGTCTATGTCTTAATTTCCAGGGCCAGCAAAAAAATAGAAGGGGGCGGTAGCAAGAGTGGGGGAGATGTGCCCCATCCTCCAGCTAGTCTTTGGCTCAGGATAACACGAGTCTCAGCAGAAAGGGAAGAAGAATACAGGTTGAATTTCTGGCACCTGCTACGAAGAAAGAGATCTGAGAATTGGCTCTGAAACCATAGAAAGGCCTGTGAAGGTTTTGAGGACAAACGAGACCAAAAATCCCTGTGTAGGATTCCTGGACGAAGGCACAGATAATTTCTCTTGGTCATCTGTACTTTGTTGTTGTTTTAAAATAAGAATATGTTTGATGATTCACTAGTGAGTTCCTTGAAATTCCCTAGTGAGAAAAAGAAAACGTTGATTATGTAAATTTAAGCAGTAAGCTTAGGAAAGATTAAATATTTTGTTGCTATACATTTGTGGTACATTAATTACTGGTTATGTGTAATTTTTATGAGTGTAGGCTGTAGAAGAATATGAAGTAGATTTTTTTTTTATGTCTTGGAATTTTCAGCACAATGTCTTATGCATCCCATGATACATATTTAAGTACTCAGATTAATAACAGAGTTAAATAATTTATTTTTCCATGAGCAAATTTTCCATTACGATTTTTAAGGACCCAAGGGTGGAGTATGTAGCAAAAACATTCATAATTAAACCACCCTCAACTGATAACTGAAGAGCAAAAGAGACAGCTGAGGGCACCAAGGTGGCCAGAAAATGAACCATATGTGAATATGAGAGGAAGAATAAACAAGCCTGATCAATTCTTACCCCTACAACTTTATATAATTCATTGTTATTATTAATGTCACATCGGGAAGCTTAATCAAGCTTTTATTGCTCTATGAGACTCCACCATCTGTCTGCTTTGAAGTAATGCAAATAAGAATGTGAGGAGTAGACCCAAAAATTCTATACATTAGCAAGTGGATATTTGTTAGGCATTTTAAATATAAGCTATGATATCTTTTAGTAATCTATTTCTTAAAACTTTAGTTCCTAATATGGACTTTTCTATACCACATATTTGAAATATTTCTAAAATTCAAGCAAATAAATTATTTGCCAACTAACAATTACATGCCAGTACTGTGCTAGGTACCCTTAGGTCTCCAAAAGAAACAGAAGGCAAAGCATATAAAACATAATATTCACACATAACATTCAGCCAACTTATAAATAATAATGATATTTTAACCAGGTGTCCATAAAAATATTTCTGGAACCGTACCTTTAATTAATGTGTTTTATGCATTAGCCTTACAGAGCCTAACCTAGTGCCTGGCATTCCAGCCGATGTTCCAGACATTTGTCCGGTGTTAAATATAAGAGAATATTTGTGTAGTCACAATAGGATTCTTCTCAGTTTTATCTGGAATACTTGAAAACTCCAACCTTTTCGGATCTCTAACATTGTATTATTCAGGACTTCTTTGGTTGATTGTGACAAACCCACTCAAATTGGCTTAAGAAAAAAAAATGAATTTTATTGTCTTACATGACTGAAAAGTTCTAGAACTAGCACAATGTGCTGGAAGTTCTAGC
>NW_004443981.1:1375282-1444283 GCF_000243295.1 Trichechus manatus latirostris
CTTAAGTGAGAATAGCAGCACAATTGGAAGAGCGTAGTCAATGTCACTGAACTGTGTATGTAGAAATTTTTGAAATGGTATATCTTTGGCTATGTGTATTTTCACCAAAAAAAAAAAAAGTTGAGAATTTAAAGGGTTAATATGTTGTGGGGTTGTTAACCAATGTCATATGACAACATGTGTACTACTGTTTCATGAGAAACTATTTGTTCTGTAAGCCTTCACCTGAAGTACAATAAAATATACAAAAAATATATATATAAGAATATGGAGACCAAAATATCCAATCGTAGGGAAGGGTTTAAATAAAAACTATTAAGTCAATGCGACAAAATAACTATAAAACCATCGAAAATTAGGTTTTCAAATAAATTTTGGCAACGATGGAAATTTCCCATAATAGAACGTAATTTTTTTTAAAAAAAGCAAGATATAAAAATCTATGTACAGAATGAGCCCAGTTACAAAAGATACTGAAGAGTGGGGGGAAGAAATACCAAAATGTAAAGTTTGGTAATATGATGAGTATTTTTATATTTTTCTTGGTATATTTTCTAATTTCTTTAAAAATATACATGTAATGAGATGAGAAAATTTATCTCTCAGAATTCCTCATGGGAAGGGAATTACATTTGTTTGGAAAAAATACTTTAATGAATGGTTGGCACAGAAGATGAGATCCCAAAGGAGCCTGACTGTGGGGAGCACTCTTCTGCATGAGGAATGAAGAAGAAATGGTTGCTCCAGGAAGATGAGGGAGGAATGAAGTCAGAGAGATGGCAAAGGTACAAGTAAAGCTACGTGACTGTGTCCAAGACCTCCGAAATCTTAGAGTTTCTAAACTCATGAAATGTTGCATGGGGGTTTTGTAATGAAAGCTGGAGAAACTGGGCTTTTCACCTGAGTTTATGTAGAAGGAAGATTCAGCATGAAGACAACCTTCAAGTTGTTGCGGCAGGGGACAGGGAAGCTCAGGATTCAAACAGGTGGTGAATTTGGGGTTCAAGCCATGTTAAACTCCCCAAGTGGGAGGGAAGTCCCAGCTGACATCTGAATTACATACACCTGTTGCTTTCATATCAGGAGCCCTGGTGCCGCAGTGGTTAAAGCACTTGGCTGCTAACCGAAAGGTCGGCAGTTGGAACCCATCAGTCACTCTATTGGAGAAAGACATGGCAATTTGCTTCCATAAAGATTTACTGCCTAGGAAACCCTATGGTTCTACTCTATCGTATAGGGTCACTATGAGTTGGAATCGACTTGACGGCAGTGGGGTTTTTATTGCTTTCATAGGAGCCCTACTGGTGTTGTGGTTAAGAGCTGGGCTGCTAACCAGAAGGTCAGTAGTTCAAATCCACCATCCGCTCCTTGGAGACCCTATGGGGCAGTTCTACTCTGTCCTACAGGGTGCTATGAGTCGGTAATGAGTTGACAGCAATGAGCAACAGGTATTGCTTTCATAATAAGGAAAAAGTAACAAAAATAATTTTTAACAAACATTAAAAGACCAGTTGCCATTGAGTAGATTCTGACTCATGGCAACCTCATGTGTGTCAGAGTAGAAGTGTGCTCCCCAGGGTTTTCAGTGACTGATTTTTTGAAAGTAGATTGCCAGGCCTTTCTTCTGAGGTGCCTCTGGGTGGACTCAAACCTCCAATCTTTCAGCTGAGCATATTAGGCATTTGCACCACCCAGGGGAGGTAGTTTCCAAGTGACTACAGAACAAAGGACCAGCTTCTCATGGTGACATACAAAGCCTCCATCCTGTTTTATCAGAATCACCTCTAGCCAGTTCCTCCCTACCCTAACTTGCACTGCTGCCCTATCATACTATGTTACTGGTCATTCCTAAAATTACCCAAACTTGTTTAGAGCTCCTTCACATGCATGTCATCCACTTGGCCTATATGCGGTTTCATGACCTCAACTATCTACTGTCAGCCTAGCAAACTCCTACTGATTCTTTGAGTGCCAGCTCAAATATACCACCTCTTCTTTGTAGTTTGCTGTGACGTTCTCATCCACACTCTGCAGAATTAATTAAAAACCAGTTTTCGTCAGGTCAGTTCCAACTCATCGCAACCTCAAGTGTGTAAGAGTAGAGCTGTGCTCTGTAGGGTTTTCAATGGCTGCTTTTTCAGAAGTAGATAGCCAGGCCTTACTTCCAGGGTGCCTCTGAGTAGGTGCAAACCTCCAACCTTTTGGTTAGTAGCCAAGCATGTTAACCATTTGCACTACCCAGGGACTCCACAAAGTTAATTAACTTTCATTTAAATTCCCAGTACGTTTTCTAAAATCCTACGTAACTCTCTAGTGATATTGAATTTCAGGAAATTATTAATGTTTCTAGAATGTGTGTTTCTTTAGAGCATGTGCTTACTTGTTATTCTTTTAGAATCTATAGCCCTCTTTCTTTGCTTAGCCACGACCTTAGTCTTGATCTCAAGAAAACTGAATCTGAGGCAATGATTAAGGCACTGATGTTTTAATTGGGAAGGGCAAACCCAGGGCAGTGAAGCTGAGGAAAAGGAAATGAGTCAAGGAATGCTGCGAAGCAACATGAAGTGATGTGTTATTGCCTGGCTACCGCTTACTTCATAAGAAGCTGTGAAGAGACAGAGCAGGTTACTAGGCAGACCCAATCGCACACAGGATTTCCCTCAATGGGCTGCAAATAGACATCGTGCTTTAGGAAGAGTCCATAGGAAGGAGGAAAGAGGAGGAATTTAATTATCTAATTTCAACTTAATTATCTAGCTCCCTCCTATCTCCTCTTTCCCATTGGTTAAAGCTCACCCCATGGGGAGTTGGAGGTAATGCCCCTACACTTTCAGGTTGCATCATCCAGCTTCTTCTGTGGTCTCTCAGGATGCCACATGGTCAAGAATTGTGAAGAGTCTGAGACTCTACCCGACTTGAAAGCTAACAAGTTAGCCTGCCACAGTTTCATGGTTATTGGCAAAAGACATGAGTCTCCTGGTTCAGAGACAAAGGACTTCATTGCTCATGGCTGTAGCAATAATAGAGTGTCAGCATTTGAGCTGGTTTTGCAACCTCTAGTTTCCTCAGTGTAATTCAAAGAAGGCCAGATAATATCTACACACATAATGAGTTGCATTACAGGAGAAGAAACCCAACCAAGCTTAGGGAACCTAAATCTTTCATAATGGACAGAAGCCTGTCTGACCTTTGCTCAGGAGAGAGACATCATCTTTTTTTTGTTGTTAGTTGCTGTCAGGTTGATTCCAACTCATGACAACCCTCTGTGTGCAGAGTAGAACTGTTGCATAGAGTTTTCAAGGCTGGATCTTTTTTTCTTTTTTTTAATTTTAATTTAAATTTTTTTTTATTGTACTTCAGGTGAAGGCTTACAGAACAAATAGTTTCTCATGAAACAGTAGTACACATATTGTTTTATGACATTGGTTAACAACCCCACAACATGTCAACCCTCTAACTTCTCAACCTTTTTTTTTGGTGAAAACACACCTAGCCAAAGATACACCATTTCAAAAATTTCTACATGCACAGTTCAGTGACATTGACTACGCTCTTCCAATTGTGCTGCTATTCTCAGTTAAGATGAAGGCTTACAGAACAAAATAGTTTCTCATTCAACAGTTACTACACACGTTGTCAAGCCTAGATCTTTTGGAAGAAAATTGCCAGGCCTGCCTTCCGAGGTGCCTCTGGGTGGGTTCGAACTGCCAACCTTTTGGTTAGCAGCTGAGCGCTTAACCACTGCACCACCAGGGCTCCACAAATTGTGATAGGCATACAAAATTTGTTTTTGCAGTAACAAGGAATATTGAGTTAAGGAGGTAGTGCAACACGATATAACCAAAAAACAAATTCATTGCTGTCTAGTCAATTCTGACTCATAGCAATCCTGTAGGACAGAGTAGAACTGCCCCATAGTGTTTTCAAGGAGTGGCTGGTGGATTCGAGCTGCTGATTTTTGGTTAGCAGCCATAACTCTTAACCACTGTGCCATCAGGGCTCCGCAATACAAAATACAGTGGTACAAATAGCTACCAGTAAAAAAGTAAGCATACCTTGACATCAATCTAATAAAAGAAAACACAAGAAATCTTTGCTCACCGAACTTTTAACAGAACACATTCAGGGTCATATATAGCTCGACTCAAACAGTGTCATAATATTCAAAGATGTGGTAAGTGGGGGTGCTTGCAAGATAACGGAAAGACATTGTTATATATTGTGTAGTGATTATTCAGTAATTATTGCTGACTCGTTTTAAGCTACTTCGTGTTTCTAGTTCCCCCAAGTATATCACCAAAAATCCTACTATTCGAAAGCATGCCACAGAAACAAAACGGTTAAGAACGACCACCATAATCACTCCTAAACATAAATTGAGCACCCACATGTGAATCACTGGGCTTGGCACTATGGGGGAGTTATCAAGGAAAATGAACTCACAGTCTTGTGCTTTGAAGGATTTATGTTCCAAAGAGGAAAACAAAATACTTAAGTACCTTTAGAAACAAGTGAAAAAGATATACGAAGAAATGAAATATATATGTATAATGTATGCATATTTTTAATACAACTAAACACCACATCTAAAAAACTATGCAAGAATAGAGTGCACATGCTGTTATCAAAAGAGACTTTCTGAATTCTACTGATCCTTAAAGCCTACTGAACATTAAAAAAAAAAAAAGGATGTGGGAAACAAATACAAGTAGATACACTTTTATACTTAAGTGTAAAGTATTTATGATAAAATAAATCTTGTTGTTAGTTGCCATCGAGCCCATTCCAACCCATAGTGACCTCATATGTTACAAAGTAGAACTGTTCCATAGGGTTTTCTTGGCTATCATCTTAACAGAAGCAGATAGCCAGACCTATCTTCCCCAGTACCACTAGGTAGGTTCAAATTGCCAACCTTTAGGTTAGCAGTCAAGCGCAGACTGTTTGTGTCACCAGCTGATTTTAATGGAGGAGAACATTTCCTAGAGGGGCAAACACAGTAGAGTTTCAGAAAGCACTGTTCTAGAGAAAGAAGATACGATAATTGGAGATAAAAGAAGATAAAGCCAGGATGTACACACAAAGACAGTAGTAAAATGCCGTGTATATTTTAAAGGCACAGATGTAGTACATTAAGAAAGTTTTCAGTTAACAAATGAAACGCTATCCCTAAATAATATCTTTACATTTTGCAACCAAAAAAAGAATTTATTCTGTGCACTGTATGACTATTCAGTAAATACTTGATTCACATATTTTATAACCCTCTGAAAGTAAATATACCCATAAGTGTTTCTGAATGTAGATTTGTTCATAATTTATTCTGCAATATAAAGCCATGTATTAAATATGGTTGAGTTAATCTAAAATTTCTTCTAAATTACAACATATCCAGCACAATGTTGAGACGTCACTTGCCAATTCCCACCCTATAACCAAATACGAAATATTGTCATATCACTGAGTAGCTTAAATGTTATTTACTCCTTTTTTTGTAATCCTTTCTAGCACATCTTGGTTTAGCTTTAAGATCTTTTTGGCTTAGCGGTTAAGCTCTCGGCTACTAACCAAAACGTCAGCAGTCTTAATCCACCAGCCGCTCCTTGGAAACCCTTGGAAACCTCTGTCCTATACGATCACTATGAGTTAGAATCAACTTGATGGCAACAGGTTTGGTTTTGATTTTAAGCAACAAATTTTACTACACCCAAAGGCTTTAATATATAAATTATAAACATTGTAAGATCTGAACTATATGTTACTTAAATATCATTTTTGGGCAATTCTGATTACTTCTCCTACCCCTACCAATCCCAATTTGAAATTCTCCAATGGCTTCCCACTACTTAAAGACCAAAATCCTTAACAAGGCCAAGAATCTAGCATGGTCCTACCCCTATTTCTCCACTCGCATTTCACACTCTCTTCCCACTATTCAGTGCTCTTGCCATCCTGATCTTCTTGATTTAATTTCTAGAAAAAGAGCGTGATTAACAGGGTCAAATTCTGCTGAACTACCAACTGTGACTGGATTTAGCAGTATGGAAGAGTGCAGCCAAATAACAAATAATTTTTTATTGAGTCTCTAGCGTGGTGGTTTTCAACCCTGGCTACACACTGAAGTCACTTTGGGAGCTTTTAAAATACACTGATGCCCAGCCCTGAGTTCCAGAGATTCGAATTTAAATGGATTTAGGTGAGTCCTAAGCATCTATATTTTTTGAAAGTTACCCAGATGATCCATAAGCCTAGGTGCATGCAGCAGTGGTCTACTAACTGTTATGCTACATTAAAAAATGAAAGGATAATGCCAAACAATGTTAAATTTGGGGGACAAAAAAGTATAAAATAAGACCAGACATATATTCTCCAGGAATAAGTTAAATTTAGAGAGTAGAAGTAATTTAATCTGGGCCCTAAAATGTTGGTGGGTCAATAATTTCTAAAGGAAAAAGGAGAACATTCCCATGTGTATAAAGCCATTAAACTAAATAGGGGGTATGGATGGGGGTAGAGATTGGGGGAATGGTACATTTTAAAATTTACATTAAAAAAGCAATACGTAAGTGTTTATTAAAAATTCTAAACAATAGAGAAAGTGTGCTTTTTTCTCTCTAAAAGATAAATTTCCAAAAGACCACTAAATCGAAGGCATTTTATG
Organism: Trichechus manatus latirostris; assembly: GCF_000243295.1. Lineage (NCBI taxonomy): Eukaryota > Metazoa > Chordata > Mammalia > Sirenia > Trichechidae > Trichechus > Trichechus manatus. The sequence goes on from NW_004443981.1 coordinate 1,381,944, forward strand.
TTTGAAACTTTAGATTACTTTCCAAAAAGATTATCAAAATTCCCAATAATCCTGAAGTAGATGAAAGGATGGTTTCCCCATATTCCCAGCATGATTTTTATCTTTCTAACTTTTCCTACTTCGTTGGGTGAAAAATGGTGAAATATAATTGCTGCTTTATTTTTAATTTCTCCCATTAGTAGAGAGGTGGGACATCATTTCATATGCTCATAGGCCATTTGAATTCCCTGTTTCCATTACTTGCCTGCTAAAAAAATTGAGTTGTTTGGTTTTTGGTGGTGCTGGTGGTGGTGGTGGTGGTGGTGTTAGTTGCCGTCAAGCAGGCTGTAACTCATGGTGACCTTGTGTATAACAGAAGTAAACTTTGCCCAATCCTGCACCATCTTCAGGATCATTGGTATGTTTGACCCCACTGTTTCTACTAATGTGTCAATCCAACTCATTGAGGCTTTTCTTCATTTTCATTGACCCTCTACTTTCCCAAACATGATGTCCTTTTCTAGTGGTTGATCTTTCTTGATGACATGTCCAAAGTAAGTTAGTCAAAGTCTCACCATCCTTGTTTCTAAGGACAATTCTGGTGGTATTTCTTCAAAGCCTTAGAAATATTTAAAACTCGGAACTCCCGGGATGAAATAGAAGATTTTTTAGCATATAAAGGGAGGGTGGAATACCAGAAAGTGTAGATGTGACACTTTCACAAGCGGACGAAACATGTTTCGTCATGCAGCTAAATGCTCTACTTTTATTTTTATTATTATTTTTATTATTGTTGTAGTTTAAGTGAAAGTTTACAATCCAAGTTAGTCTCTCATACAAAAATTTACACATACATTGTTATGTGACCCTAATTGCTCTCCCTATACTGAGACAGCACACTCCTCCTTTCCACCTTGGATTTCCCGTGTCTATTCAACAAGCTCATGACCCTCTCTGCCTTCTCATCTCTCCTCCAGACAGAAGCTACCCATTTAGTCTCAAGTATCTACTTGAGCTAAGAGGCACACTGTTCACGAGTGTCATTTTATGTCCCACAGTCCAGTCCAATCTTTGTCTGAAGAGTTGGCCTCAGGAATTGTTTTAGTTCTAGGTTGTCAGAGAGTCCAGGGGCCATGCTTTCTGGGGTTCCTCCAGTCTCAGTCAGGCCATTAAGTCTGGTCTTGTTACTAGAATTTGAGTTCTGCACCCCACCCTTCCCCCACTCCATCAGGGACTGTCTGTTGTGTTCCCTGTCAGGAAGGTCATTGGTGGTGGCTGGGCACCATCCAGTTCTTCTAGTCTCAGGCTGATGAAGTCTCTGGTCTATATGGGCCTTTCTGTCTCTTGGGCTGTTACTTTTCTTGTGTCTTTGGTGTTCTTCATTCTCCTTTACTCCAGGTGGTTGGCACCAATTGATGCATCTTAGGTAGCCACTTGCTATAAATGCTGTACTTTTAAATGCTAACTCTAGTTGGCCATTCCTCTTATCTTCTCAGGTGTCAGTGGTAGTGCAGGTGATGGGGGGTTAGGCTGTGAATGAGGGCAGGCAGTCTGCTGGGCAGATGACTCTTGGTGGGTTCCCTCTTCATTACTTCTTCTATACTAAATTCGTCTAGTCATAGACCATAAGGCCAGCACTTTGCTATTGACTGTAACAGCAAAGAGAGTACCAAGGCCAAAGATTATGAAGAGAATGTGATAAAGATGCAAAGATTCTTGAGATGACAGTTTTCTGTTTGGATTTATGAGAAAATACCAGTATTGTATTAAATTAAATAATTTAAATTATTGAATGCTAATATTTAGCAAAATGCTAATTAACCCCAGAAAGCACGGCTCCTGGATTCTCTATCAGTCCAGAAATAAAACAATTTCCGAGGCCAACTCTTCAGACAGGGATTGGACTGGACTGTGGGACATAAAGTGATACTCGTGAGGAGTGTGCCTCTTAGCTCAAATAGATACAAGAGACTAAACGGGCAGCTTCTGTCCAGAGGTGAGATGGGAAGGCAGAGAGGGTTAGGAGCTGGTTGAATGGACATGGGGAATCAGGGGTGGAAAGGAGGAGTGTGCTGTCGCAGTATGGGGAGAGCAATTAGGGTCACATAACAATGTATGTATAAATTTTTGTATGGGAGACTAACTTGAAATGTAAACTTCATTTAAACAACAACAATAAAAAATGCTAATCAACATTTGGATCTCTAAACTCGGTGATCCATAAATTGTATTATTAACTATAATATTATTGGAGATAAAGCCATTTATTCAGCAAATATTTTTTGAGCTCATATTATGTACCAGGATAAGGCACTGGAAATATAGCAAAGTCCTTGACTTTGGTGCTTACATTCTGAGGGAGAGGAGGTAGGAGGCAGAGATTTGTTGTTGTTAGGTGCCCTTTGAGTTGACTCCAACTCATAGTAATCTTACGTATAACAGAATGAAATGTTGCCTGGTCCTGCACCATCTTTATGATTATTGATATATCTGAGTCCATTGTTGCTGCTATTGTGTCAGTTCATCTCACTGAAGGATTCTCTCATTTTCATTTTTATTTACCAACTATGATATCCTTTTCTAGTGACTGCTCTTTCCTTATGTCTTGTCCAAAGTAAGCAAGCTGAAGTCTCACCATCCTGGCTTCTAAGGAGCATAGACGCATTCTTATAAAATATGTCAGGTGGTAATAGGTGGGATAAAAAAATGTGGCAAGGAATGAGACCGGGGATGGTTTGAATACTGTGGTCAGGGAAGACCTCTTTAATAAAGTGGCATTTCAGTGAGGACCTTTATGAAGTGGGGGGAGGGGGTGAAGCAAGTTTATATATGGGGAAGAGGTTTATATATCAGTGAATAGCAAATGCAAAATGTCCTGTCCATACTTTTATTTTGTATTTTAAATGTTTATTCCAAGATTCTTTTAAATATATAAATGCTACATGATAGGTAAATTTTGGTTTGATTAACATGTCATTGTTTTAGCTAAAGAATCTAGGCCTATTTTTCTTTTTCAGAAGATTTTATAAGAATCGGCAATAGCCCATTAACACTGAATAGAAATAAGGTACTCATTCATATCGTGTTCAATCACATAAGGATAAGATGGAGCCAGAGGCTGTCACATAAATGGAATTTATGCTAACTGAGTTCTCAGTTTACTCCAATTGTTGAAAATTAATTCATTTTCAGACTACAGAACCTGATTTTCATAGTACAAGAAACTTGATAGAAAAAGCAATTGAATGTAATCAGCCACTCTTTATGTGCTTCATTTAAAATTGTTTAGGCTGCCATATGTGCTATGCATCGGGGGACTTGATGAATATTCCTCAGAACATCTAGATGGATTACCTTAGTGAATGAGTAATGGCCTGTGAAATTCAGACAGAAACAAGCAGGTTTAGAATAAAAGGAAATGTTTAATAATTGCATTTTCACCTTCTTAAGAGTTTTTTTCCAAAATAACAGGTGATAACTCCTTTGGAGAGCTACAAGAGGAAAATTTATCTTGGCAGATGGTCAGTAATTTGAGGTTAATGCAATGCAGCTCATGTACAGAAATTGAGAAGCATTTTACTTATTTTCAGGGAAGTCACTAGTTTTGCGATGCTTTTTGTTTTAGAGTTTTACTATGGTAGTAGTATAGTGTTAAGAGAGAATATTTTTCACCAGATTAGGGAAAATTATTGTCAACGTATTTGAAACGTCAGTAATATTAGAGTGTGACTAATTTTATAGCATAAAATAGTTTTTTCTATGAATAAAGGCTCGCGTAAGTTTAAAGATGAGAGCAACATGCAGATTTATAAGTAGAGCTACAGCACTTAAAACTGTGTTATACTATAATAAATATTGACCGTCAGAACAATAGCACTGAATAAACAACTCAGAAACAGTATTCAGTCTATACCAGAATTTAGCATATGGTGACGGTAGCATTCCAAATTATTAAAGAAGCAATCCAATAAATTACAAATTACAAAATAAATATTTCAAAAATCAAGATCTTTCCTACATAAAAGTTTCTACCCATTGCCATTGAGTTGATTCTGACTCATAACGACTCTATAGGACAGAGTAAAACTGCCCCCATAGGGTTTTAAAGGCTGTAATCTTTACAGAAGCAGACTGCCACATCTTTCTTCCATGGAGCGGCTGGTGGGTTCGAATTGCTGCCCTTTCAGTTAGCAGCTGAGCACTTTAACTACTGGGCCACCAGGGCTCCTTACAAACTTTTCTAGGAAGAATTGTTTATAATTTGCAAATCATAATTTTGGATCTGCTTTCCAATAGCCATACCTCTTACTCTGTTTCATTGTATTGGCTAGAATGTTCTGGACATTATTAAATAATAGTGGTGCTAGCATGCTTCCTTGTCTTGTTCCAGATTTTACTGGAAATATCTGAGGGTGTACTGTTGCATATGATATCGACTGTGGTTTAAGACAGATATACTTTAACATGCTAAGAAGATATCCTTATATTCCTAGTTTCCCAATAGCTGTCATTTTCCCTTCTGTCCATGAGAGGAGAGAGGTTTTGTCTTTTCTCATTATTGTATTCCCATAGCCTAGAAAGTACCTGACACAAGTAGGCACTCAATATATGCTTGTTGAATGAACAGGTTATGAAGAGGATTATAGCAATAGGGCATGTGAGGTGTCAAAGAAATGATCTGAAGAAAGTTTATTTGAGATCTTAAGAAAAATTTATCTGGCAATATTGGAATTACACATACAGAAAAATTGTATTAGAAAAAAAAATATCCACTAGCTTAAAATAAATGAGGAGTCCCGGGTGGTACAAACGGTTAATGCACTCGGCTACCGACCAAAGGTTAGAGGATCGAGTCCACTCAGAGGCACCTTCGAAGAAAGATCTACTTCTGAAACATCAGTCATTGAAAACCCTGTGGAGTGCAGTTCTACTCTGACACACCTGAGGTTACCGTGAGCCGGAGCCGACTTGACAGCAACTATTTTGTAAAAAAAAATTAAAGAACTTTCTAATAGTTTATGCAATATTAAAACTACCTTTTAAAATACATAAAGATCTTTAAAATGGTCATTTTTTATATAAAGACCAAAAAACCAGTTTGACTGATTTCCACCTCCCCAACCAAAACAGAATTTTTAAATTGTTTTAGGTAATCTGTACTTATATAGACTAATGTTCAAAGGCTTTGACATTTGCATTAACATAAAATTATATACCTTTGAGTGAAAACAATGATATAGCACCAAGTTTTGAAATGGTTAAAATTAGATCCCTAAGCATTTATGTGGAAACCCTGGTGGTGTAGTGGTTAAGAGCTATGGCTGCTAACCAAAAGGTTGGCAGTTTGAATCCACCAGGCGCTCCATGGAAGCTCTATGGGGCAGTTCTGCTCTGTCCTATAGGGTCACTAGGAGTTGGAATCGACTCGACGGCAACTGGTTTGGTTTGTTCAGCATTTAAATAGATGCCGAAATGCATTTTCAAACATTCAATTATTTGTTTTAAAATATAACTGCCGATTTTGTACGTAGTAGAAAAGTCATAGTATTTATTGGACTTTATTCAGATATTTATTCAACAATCACCTATGAAATGTCTATTGCCATGAGCCGTGTGTTAGACTTTTGGGAAAAGGATGAATAAAATTAAGGTCTACCAAAGGAAACAGACATTACAATGTAGCACAATAATTTACATAACAGTAATATGAATTGTATCTTGTAGACAGGCCCTTAGAGGGTCAGTAGAGTTCACAGTAGAGTTGAAATTTAGCCTCTATACCAATCAGACAAAGGCATAAGGATGGAAGGAAGCAGATAAGGACATTGTAGGTACTGGACAGCATGTGCAAAGGCACTGAGTCCTAAAAGTACATGAAGTGTAGATGGAATAGGGAAAGGTTCAGTGTGGCTACAGCAACTGGTACATTTGAAAAGCCCTCAGGTACAGTGGTTGAGGATGCCTGATAGTGACTCTTAAAAGCATGAGTTCAAATCCTGGTTCTGTCACTCATCAGCTGGATGACATTAAGTAAATAACTAAATCTATGTCTCAGTTCTTTCATCTGTTAGAATGAGGACACTAATAATACCTAGCTTGCAGGGTTAATAGGAAGATTTAACAGCATGAATGCTAACCAGAAGGTTGGAGGTTCAAGTTCACCCAGAGATGCCTCGGAAGAAAGCCCTGGCGATCTAATTCTGCAAAATCAGCCACTGAAAACCTTACAGAGCACAGTTCTACTCTGACACACATGGCGTTGCCATGAATTGGAATCAACTCAATAACAACCGGTTTTATAGAACCTAGTATTGTGTCTAATCCAGAGTAAGAATGCAGTAGATGGTTACCATTTATTATATTGATACACAGACAAATCTGTTAGTCACTTTCCTTTATTTAAGTAACATCAAGTAGCATTTACCTGTACACTGCAGAGAACTATTCGCTCTGTAGCTTTTTTTAATTTAAAAAGCAGAATAAATGCCATGCTAGTGCTAATACTGAGCTCACTTTTTCATACAGAGCCAGTAGTATAGAAGTATCACTTCTGCCTAACCAAAAAGGCTGTCAACATTTTACCTCAGACCACACCCATTTTAGGGAAAAAAATTTCTACCCCAGAATCAGTGATTTAGCCATTGCCAGTAATAATACTGTATAGTCTTTAAAAGGCTTACAGAGCATCTATTATACAGTAAAACCCACTGCCGTGGAGTCGATTCTGACTCATAGTGACCGTATAGGACAGAGTAGAACTGCCCTATAGGGTTTCCAAGGTGCGGCTGGTGGATTCAAACTGCCGACCTTTTGGTTAGCAGCCACCAGGGCTCTGAGCCACCAGGGCGTCACATGGTAAAGCAGCCATAAATATAAACTGCGTATTAATTCAAACATGCATATTGCTTTGCAAGTGTTTTAAAACCTTTTACACGTGTGACTGTGCCTTGAAAGAATAAGCTGCAACCACTTAGGACTCTTTCTCACTTCAGTCTATTGCGCTCAGGTTTCTGTGCTCCTTCTCTCCTGGCTCCCTGAAAACTACTCTGATAAATATTGTAAATAAACACGTAATGGCAAATCTAGTGAAATTCACCTCTGGGCAATCTTGAACCTCCTCCCTTTTGGTTAGCATAAAAAACCCTCTGCCATCAGGTCGATTCCGACTCATAGCGACCTTGTAGGACAGAATAGAACTGCCCCATAGGGTTTCCAAGGAGTGGCTAGTGGATTCAAACTGCCGACGTTTTGTTTAGCAGCCGAGCTCTTAACCACTGTGCCATCAGGACTGCTAGTGACCCTATACACGCTCTTAAATCTTCCTATTAACCTTGCAAGCTAGGTATTATTATTATCCTCATTTCAACAGATAAAAAAATTGAGACATAGAGGTAGTTATTTGTTCAATGTCATTTCAGTTTCTGCCACCTTGTTTCAGAATTTAACCTGGCTGAGCTGCCTCTTCTTTTTGAATTCTCTCTATACTTTGGCTTCATGATGCCATGCTCATCCGGTTTTCCTTTTACACCCCCAACCAGTCCTTCCTGGTATGTTGTATGTTTCTTCTTTTCATGACCTGCTCCTTAATGGTGGGAATCTGCAGGGTTCTGACTTTGACGCCCTACTCTTTTTATTCTGGAAACTCTCCATGGAGTGATCGCATCCTCCTTGCTGCCTTCAATGAGAAAATATATACTAATATGAATCCCAAATTTTATCCCCATCTCTGACTTCTCTCCACTGCCTCTGACATGTATCTTGAGTTATCAACGTAATGTTTCCACCTGGCAGTTCAAATCCACAAGCTGATCCTTGCAAACCCTATGGGGCAGTTCTACTCTGTCCTTTGCAGTCGCTGTGAGTTAGAATCAACTTGACAGTAACGAGTTTTTTGTTTTGGTCCAAAAGACACTTAAGATCATTTTGCCTCATACTGGATTTAATCTCTTTTTTTCTAAAAGATTCCTTCTCCTTCATCACTGATCTCGATGACTAGCTCCCCTATCCATACACTCACAACCTAGAAACCTGGGAATTTTCCTAGCTTCTCACCTTTCCTTAGCCAAATGCCTTGCCCATACCCAATCAGGGTCCAAGCCTTATTGATTCTATGTCTTTAACATATTTTGTCTTCTTTCTATCCCCATTACTCTCAGCATCTTATACCTTGCCTATTGTGATAGCATCCTAACCAGTGTGCCTGCCTTCACTCTTAGCGAAACAAGTTGTTTTATTTTCCTGGTAACACTTGTCTGGTGGCTTTTCATAGAATGGGTTAAAATCCAAACTCCACCACATGATGTTCCACACTCTAGATGCTCTGGCTTCAGCCCACTTTTATGTCTTCTTTATTTCCACACCTCCTTTCCTGGCCACACAATTTCATACTGCTTTAAAACCCTTCACTTTCTCCCATGCAGAGGTAGAATTGCCCCATTGGGACCCTCGTAGGTTTCCATACTGGTTCTCATTACACCTTATGGAACTTCTTTATTTACATGCCTATTCACTCTTGCATCCCTGGCGTCTCATAGTAGGTATTGAAAAGCATTTTTTTTGCATAAATATATCTATTCAATGGATATTTATCAAGCACCTCCTTAAGGCACTGGTGAAATGATATTGCCTCAAAATGCTCTGTCTTTAGCATATAAATTATATTGTCTGACTGAAAATCCAGGAGACATATGGTTGCATACATTGCTGGTTCCCACCCCAATGTGTTCTTTGCAAAGACTATGTAATTGTGACTTACTTGAGTAAAATTGATTTGATATTCACCACCACCCTATAAGGTATTCACTATCATCATCACCATCATCATTGTTATTGTCATCATCATCATCTCTATTTTATATATTGTGTCTGAAATGCACTGGTGGCCTCAAATATACGACCAGGCAGGCAGTGGCAGAGGTCATGGAACTGAAAGGCTCATAGATCAAATTCAGATGCTCAAATCACTTGACTTATTAAATCAACTTAAAACATACAGTGAGAAGAAAGGGGAAAGAAATTGGGTAGGTTAACACATTTAGTGCAAGCAGGTGGGAGGACCATACTACTCATGGGTTGCTCAATGTTCATATGCGCTGACTCTTTGCCTCAGCTGTCTTCACTAAGGATGATGTGATCGCAAGAACCAGAGCTGAGGGCAGGCAAGAAAGTTCAGAGATGGAAGGTTTGTGATGCCAATGCATGCTTGCTCTAGCAGAGAGAAGAAGAGGCAAGTATGCACAGCCACAACTATAGCTCATTGATGACTTCCTGAGCCGCAGCGTATGCTTTAAGGACAGGAAAAGTGGGCCAGAATGGGGGATACCAATGGGCGGCCAACCTGAGGTAGCACAAGCTGATCTGTACTTTATGAGTAGTTAAGCATTATTTTACTTTCCATCTCTTTCTATCTACAAGAAACACTCTGATCTGTTTCTTCTTTTTAATATGTTTAACATATCTACGTCAATTTATTCTGTTCAACATGTCTCATTAATTAATGATGTACTTACTATTTATATATATTTCTTATGGGTTTCATCCATCCCATTTGTTTTTCTTCTTCCATAAAGTATAATTCCAAAGTTAAATAACACAGCAAATACACATTACATTTAAGAATCTGAGACACACGGCCAGTAAGTAACTATCCCAAGGTCCCACAGCTAGGGTATGGCACAGTCAGAGGAAATCTGACTCCACAGGAAATCTGGCTCCAGAATCTGCTTCTTAATCACCATCCTATACAGATCTTTAATTTGCCTTAGAAAACATAGCTAGTAAGTCTCTCACCTTGAGTCCATTACTCTTTTCATGAACTATTCTTTATAAGCGTCCTTGGGACAGGAGATCTGTCTTGCTCATTTCTGTATCCTTATCACTAGGGTCCGCACAAACACTTGTTGACCACAATAATATCTTATTTTATAGCTTTGTTTTTCTTTTGGGTTAATATTAACGAGCCTGAATAATTCCAATGTAACATTTAAGAATATTTAACCGTGGGCATTTAAAGTTATGTTATTTTAGGTATTTCATTTTAAACTGAATTTATCTAGAGATATCTAGCTGCTGGAGAGTAAAAGATAAGGATCAGTAAGTTGAGATCTAGCTCTGATTGTGAAATTGACCCTTTCAAGGGGATTAAGTTGTTTCTCTACGCTTCATTTTCCCCAATAGGAAAACATTGTTGTTAGCTGCCATCATGTAGGCCCTGGACTCATGGCAGCCCCATGCACAACTGAACAAAATGCTGCCGGGTTCTGTGCAAATTCTTATTTACCCCTCTACCAGGAACTGTTACAGCTACTAGTCTTCTTATCACTCCAAAAACCAAACCCAGACACGTTGCCATTGAGCCGATTTCGTCTCATAGCGACTCTGTAGGCCAGAGTAGGGTTTCCAAGGTGGATTCGAGCTGCTGACCTTTTGGTTAGCAGCTGAATGCTTAATCACTGTGCCACTAGGGCTCCTTCCTAACACTAGCATATCATTTTTTTTTTTTAAACAATGGTTGCTGCATTGTTAGTTAGAAATCATAAAAAAAAAGCAACGAAGTCTATAAATTCACAAAATTATTTCACCATAAGCATATTAACATGATCTAAAGATAACAAATGTTTATAACCTTTAACAAAGGCCTATTTTATGCAACATTTCAGGATTTGCTTAACATCTTGCAGTTTGCTAAGGATTCAACAATTTCTTCATCCACTTGACTTTTCTGAAGGAAAAAAAAAGCTTTCTGAAAGAAGCTAAGATGGATTATATGCTCCTAAATAATTTTTAATATTTATTTACTTATTTTCCCACTTATAAAAATCTTGTTTCTGTCTAGGTAGTTGGTAATAGTCTAAATTTACACAAGAGCATTTAAAATTTAACACAGTAAGTATTTGGATGAAATGTAATAACTGCATTATGGTTTGTTTCCAAGTGGCTTGAGAACATTGTGACTAGTTTAGGTATTATAAGAATCTTTCTCAATTTATCCTTGGTAAGAGCTATATTGTCAGGAGTCCTGGTGGCACAGTAGTTAAAGCACTTGACTGCTGACTGAAAGATCGGCGGTTCCGCTCTTCTGGAGAAAGATAGAAAGATGTGGCAGTCTGCTTCCATTAAGATTTACAGCCTTGCAGTTCAACCATGTATACGAGACTAAGTGGGCACACCAACCCAGGGGCAAGGGCAAGAAGGCAGGAGGGGTCAGAAAAGCTGGACAAATGGAAATGGGGAACCTAAGATTGAGAAGGGGAGGATGTTTACACGTCGTGGGGTTGGCAACCAATGTCACAAAAAAATTTGTGTATTGTTATAAGAAAACTATTTTGCTCTGTAAACTTTCACCTAAAACACAATTAAAAATGAAAAAAGAATTTGCTCTAGCAAAAAAAAAAAAAAAATGATTTACAACCTTGGAAATCTTATGGGGCAGTTCTGCTCTGTCCTACAGGTCACTATGAGTCAGTTTTTTTTTTTTTCTTGGAAGAGCTATTGTCAGCTCTTGACTGCTGCTTCCATCGGCGTTGATTATGAATCCAAGTAAAATGAAATCCTTGACAACTTCTATATTTTCTCCATTTATCATGCAGCATCAAGAAATCAAATGATGTATTGCATCGGGCAGATATGCTGCAAAAGACTTCTTTAAAGTGTTATAAAGCAAAGATGTCACTTTGAGGACTAAGGTGCACCTTACCCAAGCCATGGTATTTTTAATTGCTTCGTATGCATTTGAAAGCTGGACAGTGAATAAGGAAGATTGAAGAAGAATTGATGGCTTTGAATTACGCTGTTGGTGAAGAATATTGAACATACCATGGACTGCCAGAACGATGAACAAGTTTGTCTTGGAAGACGTACATCCAGAATGCTCCTTAGAAGTGAGGATGGGAAGACTTCCTCTTACATAGTTTGGACATGTTATAGGAGGAACCAGTCCCTGGAGAAGGACATCATGCTTGGTAAAGTAGAGGGTCAGCAAAAAAAGAGGAAGATCCTCAAGGAGATGGATTGACACAGTGGCTGCAACAACAGTCTCAAACATAGCAATGATTGTGGGGATGTCACAGGACCGTGCAGTCATTTCGTTCTGTCATACGAAGGATAGCTGAGTCAGAACTGACTCCACCACACCTAACAACAATATTGTCAGCTCATTTCTTATCTACAGAGATAAAGGAGATTTAGACCTGATCAAAAGGTTCCGAACTATTAGTTTCTTCTCTCTTCCCCCTCCCACTGAAGTTGGATGGAAGCAAGGAAAAAAGATCTTCTAGTCTTCCATAATAAAGTCTACCTGGATTTAGTCCAGTCATGCTCCTCTTCTCATAACTATTACCATTAAAAATATTTGTCAACTGCGTAAATCTCTAAAGTCAGAATTGTGTCTGAAGAAATCACTGCACAAGTAAGCATTTGTCACACAGCATGTACCTGTATTTATACAGTATTTTGAAAAGTTTCTTTTATATGTATTCTCGTTTGGTAACAATGTCACCAATTTATAATCCAAAATCCCTAATCATCGTCAATTAGTCGATGTAGTCAAGTAGTCACCGGGATTACAGGCCCAGCTTCCTAATTCCAAGTGACTTTAGGTAATTTCTTGTCTGTGAGTCTATCTCAGTTTCTCATCTGTACAACGAGTGTATTGGACTAAGTAATCTCTAAAGCCCTTTTCAAGTCAGACCTTGAGATTCGATGAGAAGGACATTGAGAAAGAGGCGAGAGAGTTTTAGGATTGGGGCTTTGGGTCCTGATGGGTGGGATGGTATTTAAGAAGCTGTTCAATGTTTGTGGGCTCGGGAGGGTAAGAAATGAGAGCAGTAATAATGTGCCAAGGATAAGAGTAAAACAACATCGGTCAGAGCTCAAATCCCAGGACTTTCCTGGCTAGCGCCTGCCCAGCAGCGCGTTCGGCTGCTAGGCAACCGCGCCTCCTCAGGGAGAGTGAAGGACCCCGCTCGGAGGTGTCTAAATTACTGCCTATTTGTTTATCCCAGGTGTCTTTCTTTCGAAAAGAATGACACCTGTGGTCTTTAAAAGCACACATTTTTCTGCGATCAAGCTTTGGCAAACCCCATCGTTGAGTCCTGCTCGCGGTGGTTTTTCTTTTTTCTGTTCTCAGGCAGGATGCAGGTGCCGCCCTGGCAAGGCCCCTGCCGCCGCGCGTTGCCGGGCAGAGCTGGACGCCGTCTGGTCCCCTCCTCCGCCTTCCCTGGCCCCGGCCGGGATCCTGCGCGGGTTTGTCGGCTGCCGCCATGGGCCGGGAGATGGAGCCGCTGCTCCTGGCCTGGAGCTATTTCAGGCGCAGGAAATTCCAGCTCTGCGCCGATCTATGCACGCAGATGCTGGAGAAGTCTCCTTATGACCAGGTACCCGCAGACCCCGTCAGGCCCGTGGATCCCGGAGATGAGGCTGGGAGCTGAAGGGAGTCCTCCGGTTCCCGGGTGGGGAGTCCAGGGAGTAAGGCCCAGGGCGAGGCTTACCGTACGGTCCGCAGAGACGCCTGGAGTGAGACCCCCACGTAGCCACGGCTAGCGTGTCCTTGCCAGCACCGACCGCGGGGGCTTAAGACTGCTGTGCCCTCACAGCCCCCTCCTCAAACTTCTGCAGCCCCTTCCTTTAAGTGTCCCAAAGTGAGAGCCCTGAGTTTTATTTTATTGAGGAATTTTGATAATGCCATTATACTTGCACATGAATGGGCTCTTAAACTTGCAGGGTGTGCATTATTAATTTCTAAAGAATTTGTTTAAACATGAAGACATGTAACTCCCCACCCCTTTTAAAATAACGGTGTTTTTTTCTTTTGGATCAAACGTGTTCTCCTAGCTCATCTTCAGACGTTGTTCAAGAATGGAGGAGCCTTTGATTCTGGGGCCATGAGTGCAATTTGAGGCAAATATGAGAATTAGAGTAATGAAACTAGAAGGGGGAAAGATACATTTATTATTAAGGAAATTACCTGGGCAAGGGAGCTATAATTGTAGGGGGGAGGGATGGGAAAGAAAGTTCCCCTTGGAGACAGAATAATGGAGTTGATTAAAAGAGAATTTACATAAACTACAGTAATATTGTATATAGTGAATGAAAAGGTCATATACTATGTGTGTGAGAGGTACAACTCGATTTGGCAGGTAGCTCCTGACAGAGGCAAAAAGGAGCAAACAGAAGAATAGGAACTGAGCTGTGGCCGTTTGTCATTGCTTCTAGTAAATGCAGAATGTGTTTACATAGTTCTAGTTTCCTAGCTTTTTCTCTATAGTGTTGCCTTGGACATGTTAGGAAAAAAGGAAGGGAGTTAGAAAAGCAGAGGTAAGAGTGAGAAGACTTTTACTAGGCTCCGCCTTAGCTCCCAGCAAATGGATAGAACATAACCTGTTGAGGTGAACGTTTTGTCCTTAGGATAGTACATCTCGCCTGTAACAGTCTGTTTTGATGGTATTGCTAAGCTAGGTTCTGTTCATGTTAGTTAATAGGAATTGGGTTAAGTTTGTTTCTGTACACAAGCGTTTTTCCAAGTACGTTCTTTGCCACAGTAGTTCCACACGATGCTGTTAAATAAATAAATAAAATGAAATAAAAAGAAATTCCATGATCAAAAACTGTGATGAAGTATTGACTCTTTTGTACACATTGGTTACATTTGTACAAAAGCGTGTTAAGAACCTTTGATGTCCGAGACACTGTTCTGGGCACAGTCGTTTACAAGGACTTTACACGCTGTTTCCAGTTTTCCACTGAATTAGGGTAGTTCCATTCTGTGTTCCACAGAACACTAGTCCCAAGTGCTGCTCAGTGGAACAAAGTTTCCTCATTCAATGCGTTTGGGAAATGTATATTTTCTTCTTAGAGATTCAAGATGCATTCTCAAAGATTCCGAGAAGTTCTAAAGGAAAGAAACTTGCCTTATTTTGATTAATCCAATAGTTCTGAAATTTACTTGACCACTGATTCCTTTTTTTGGAGCAGAGGGGCAGATATCTCCCTCATTATCATCCTGTGGGAGATGTTGCCACTTAGAGAAAAACTCATAGGCAAAGCAGCAGTGTTTTTATTGATTTAAGACCCTATAGTCATGAGTCCCTGAGGGTGCAGTGGTTAAAGCGATCGATTGCTAACCGGAAGATCAGTGGTTCGAAACAACCAGTGGCTCCTCTGGAGAAAGGTGTGGCCGTCTGCTTCCGTAAAGATTTACAGCCTTGGAAACCCAGGGTGGGTCGCTCTGAGTTGGGATCGACTCCACGGCAGTGAGTTTAGTTTTTTTGGTTTTAGTCTTTAGTCCACAGTGACCTTCAGTACTGCACCTATGAATTGAGATTTAGTTGGTGTTAGGCACTGTGATCGGCACTTTATATGTGCTAAATTGTGA
This sequence comes from Trichechus manatus latirostris, assembly GCF_000243295.1. NCBI lineage: Eukaryota > Metazoa > Chordata > Mammalia > Sirenia > Trichechidae > Trichechus > Trichechus manatus. The sequence goes on from NW_004443981.1 coordinate 1,397,293, forward strand.
CCTTTTATTGAGAGATCAGTGGATGTCAAGCATAAGTTCTGTAAATGACATGTATGTCTAAAGCTTATAATAACCTTGCAAAAGAGGTAACAAAAATAATAGTTAACATTTATTGAGCATTTAATGTGTCAATCTTGGTGGTTTGAAGGGTTTTACATATTGTTATTTAATTCTTAACAATCTGAGGAAGTTGCTACTGCTGTTCCCCCCATTTTACAGATTGAGCACACTGAGGCACAAGGTAAAATACGTTGTCCAAAGTTTAAACCAGTTGCCGTCAAGTGGATTCTGACTCATGGCAACCCATGTGTGACCCCCATGTGTTTCAGAGCAGAACTGCGTTCCACAGGGTTTTCATGGCTGTGACCTTTCAGAAGGAGATTGCCAGGCTCTTCTTCTGAAGGGCTTCTGGATGGGTTTGAACTGCCAACTTTTCTGATATAGGGCTGCTGTGAGTCAGAATCAACTTGATGGCAATGGGTTTTGGTAGGTTCTAAGGTGTATATTTGGAGCCCTGGTGGTGCAGTGGTTAAGAGCTTGGCTGATAACCAAAATGTGGGCAGTTCACATCCACCAGCTGCTCCTCTGAAACCCTGTGGGGCAGTTCTGCTCTGTCCTATAGGGTCGCTATGAATTGGAATTGACTTGACAGCAACGGGTTTGGTTTTTTAAGGTGTATATTTACCTTTTCAAATAAATGAAATTGATTATAAGCATTCTCAATTCATTTCTTGTTTTGAGGGTCAGTTTTTTTTTTTTTTTTTTAATTTAAAAAAATTAGTTCTAAAATCTCTGGTTTCCTCCAAGAGAGTGTTTGTAACAGTCGTTATCATCATTGTTATTTTTTATGGTGCTCTCATTGTTTCAGTGGCGGAAGTTGAATGATGGAGTAGCTCACAGCCTCTGAGGTCACAGAGCTAACATGTCAGAGCAGAAGCAGATGGTCCTTAGCGCAGTTAGCTGGTTTACCTCTGCGAGCTCCTTTATCCACATGGGCTTTTGCTGAGGCTGCTACATTTTAAAGTAGAGTACTTTTCCTGTGCCTCCAAACTGATTTTACTGTGAGTGAATGACTTTGATGAAATGCCTGGATGCCTAGAAAGACGAGGAAATGAAAATGTTTCTTCTGAGTGCCAAACGGATTCATTTTTGCTCTTGATTTTACAGATAGCTTTTGTTTTGAATAACGTTATTTTTTCACTTTTGGTTTTGCCTGTTTTCCTCCCTGATGAGGAGAATCTCTCAAAAGTGATTTTTCATTCATTAATCTTTTTCTTAAGGCTGGTCCAGGCAGCTTCATGGAGATAATGTTTCAGTCCTGTTGAGACATCAGCCTGTTCGAGTGAAGCCCACTTCTATGACTCTTTCATCTACATTCAGTTCCCCTTAAAAGGGGCGCACTTTTGGTATAGTAGCATCAGAAATATTTAATTAGTGCCTTGTGATTTCTATTGGGACATCTGGATTTTATTTTTGATTCTTGCCAGCAAAACATTTTGTAATCTGGAGGGAGTGGGAGGTAGCTAGGGTGGCAAGAGAGGATGTACCATAAAAAGTGGAATAGCATGTTTCTTCAAAGTAGTAAAATTTCTATTTAGACACAAAGGGCTGAAGGGCAGGTTGGATAAAATAACATGGTGCTTGGTAATGGGGAAGGATTCTTGAAGAAGATAGATTCTGAACTGCTTTTCCAAAACACAAATGATAAGGGACAGAGGGCAGGGTCTATAAGTATGAAGGACATTCAGCTTCTGATCTGTTGAGAATAAAATAACTGGTTAATTGATTATACTTTCCCTTTTCGATACGATACAGGAAGAATAACTCATAGGAAGACATTGTCTTTTTTCAAAGTCTTGTTTTAATCCCTACTGAAAGCGGTTAGAGTTATAAGGTATAAAAGGGGAAGCATAAAACAATCCACCGCACAGCAGTATGACCTAGAGAGAATGCTTGCGTCTACAGCTCATGTCGATCATCCCGATTAGTTACTTAATCTGATTACTGTTTTTTGTGTTCCATATGTCAGATCCATGGCCTGAAAACCAGTCCTGATTTTCTAGCTCCGTTATAATTAAGCAGTATATAAAACATGCAGGTTTTTCAGACACCAGGGTTTTTTCAAAGACAACATGCTTTCGTCAGTGGGGAAGATGCCTGATAGATTTTCAGATTATTAAAATGAGTGATTCTGGGATTGGGAGGGTTAGCTGTATATCAGAATGGGGGTAAGAACTTTTCCAATTCATATTCTCCTCCTTTCCCCACCCTTCCCTATCTCTGCTTACAATGTTACAGAAAGGAGGGGGTTATTACTGTAAGTGATTTGAAAGTGGAGAAGAGTCTGAAAGCCACTGGCTTAGATGAAAGATGTGGGACCAGGGCTTCCTAGTGAGCTGTATATGTTAGTAGTTGGTGGAGACAATAATGTGGTGATCCAAGCCAAAAAACTTCCTGGGATGATTATCTGTTTCCTCTTTGGGGCCACAGAGACTTAGCCAGATTTAATCCTGTGATTCTATACATTGCAGGACAGTTCATTTTATGAACTTGTGTTCCTGCTGTATTATATGAGTTACATTCCCACTTGGCTGCTTGATTACTGGATCTCCCTTCCCTTTGGAATCCATCCATTTCTTTATTCTCTTACATTTTTTCCCTCCTGGAAAGAATTCTTAATAACTACTAGTTTAGGAGTGGAGCTGGGTAGACTCATTAGCGAGAGTAAGTACTGGTGGCAATTAGGTAGCTACATTCAGAGTTACGTGGAGATCTAATTCTCTGAAGTCATAGTAAAAGTCTAAGAGGAAGCTGTACCCTAGGGAGGAAGGAAGGAAGCAACTGATGTGAACCGAAGTTGATGCTAATGAATGTTTTCTGGTTTCAGCCAGTGCCAGTCTACTTTCCATGCCCTTTTACTCAGCCACTTTGAAGGACATTCAAAGGGAATTTTTAATATGATGTGCCATAACTGGTAGTTAGTTCTGAGTTCTGAGAAGGGGAGTACAGTGGGCCCCCCATGGGTTCCACATCCATGGATTCAACCAACCACCATTCAAAAATATATGGGGGAAAAAAGTTCCAAAAAGCAAAAATGGTCTCTCTGGTTTGTGATAAAGTGCTTGCAAAGACTGAGGAAGCGTTAAGTGTAAACACTAACAACTATTTACATATCATTTACATTGTATTAGGTATTATTTAGTAATCTAGAGATGATTTAAAGCATGCAGGAGGATGTGTGTAGGTTATGTGCAGGCATGCCCATTTTATATAAGGAGGTTGAGCATCCTTATATTTTGGTATCCTCAGGGGTCCTGGAGCGAATCCCCCTTGGATACTGAGGGATGATGGTAATAGAGTTTTGTGTTCTTCTGTACATTATATAAATGTTTTTATGAGAAACTCTTTGTGATTGATACTCCTTGTGAAGGTGCTGCTGTCTTACACTCAATTAAGTATGATAGTGTATGTGAAAGAACTTTGAAAATTATTAAGAATTCTTAAAAATGAAAGGTTTTATTATTAGTCCCTAAGACTGACCTATACAGTAGGCATTATTGCTCTAATTTGAAGGGAGGTCTAAGTAATGAAGGTTGTGTGACTTGTTCAAGGTCACACAGCAAGTAAGTGACTCCCTGAAGATCAAGCCCAGGTTTTTTTTGACTCCAGGGCCAGGGCTGGTGCATTCTACTCAAATATGTTGACACCCACTGGAATAATTTGCTCAACCAAGTAGATGGATTAATTTACATCACAAAACTGTAACTGATAGACACCCAAGATGAAGGCCTTAATGATTTTTTTTAAAATTAATTTTGCCATATCTCCAAATTAAAACATCCTGACTCTTCCTTCACGGAGCCCTAGTGGCGCAGTGGTTAAGAACCATGACCCCAACTAAAAGGCCAGCAGTTCGAATCCACCAGGCACTCCTTGGAAACCCTATGGGACAGTTCTGCTGTGTCCTATAGGGTCACTATGAGTTGGAATCGACTCGATGGCAACCAGTTAACGGACACTTCCTTCATAGTTCTGCTCCTGACCACTTTGGTCTTTCCATACCCTACAGGAGGTTGCTTTCCATCCTTCCTATGATCCCACATACTAAGCAAAGTGCATGCTCTTGACCCAGAGTATCTGGGTTCAAATACTGGCTCTACACCTTGACCTCAGATATTTTTCATCTGTAAAATGGGAATAATAATATACCTATCTGGAAGGGATGTTATAAGAGTTAGTTAATACATGGTAAATGATCAAAAATGTTAATGCTGTATAGCTAGAGAGATTTGCGTGTAGAGGTCTGTCATTTATCTTTTTCTGAAAGGATTGTTGGTAACCTGGAAAGCATTTGTAAGGAAAGTGTCCAGTGAAATTGATGGTGAAATGATGTTGAATATAGTTCATAAATCATTGGCACTTGATAATTTCTAGGAAAATCTCTTGCCCTTTTCTCTGACTCGTTTCTCATCTCCATTCTAACATTAACTTCCGCTTTTCTTCCCTCCTTCTAGGTCATTTACATTTTGTGTATTACTTGAGAATAGCATTTAACATGATTGTATTACAATTTGTTTATCTGTCTTCTCCCAAGGATGTGAGTTCCTCTGAGAGAGGCACTATGTCTTCCTCATCTTTGTGTTCTCATGCCTAGCAGGGTACCCGGGATGCCAGGAGCTCAGTGGTTGTCGTGGAATTCATGTCTTCTCTGCCTCACACCCGTTCAGACCTTGTATCCATCTTCCATCCACCCACCCATCCTCTCACTTGTCTCTCTACACCTCCCTATTCTCTAAGAAAACAAAAACAAAGGAACCCGTTGCCATTTGAGTGTATTCTGACTCATAGGGTTTCCAAGGAGTGGCTGGTGGATTTGAACTGTTGACCTTTTGGTTAGCAGCCTGAGCTCTTAACCACTGCACCACCAGGGTGGGTGCACCACCAGGGTGGGTGGCCCCCCCCCCCATTTACTATCCATTCTCTAGTTCTCTTATTCTCCTCTCTGATCTTCTCATTTCCCTCCATGCTCTTCACCTGTGTGGTAAATTGTAATTGTGTTCCTGAGGGGCAGAAGAACACGACAGAACAAGAGGGCATTCATCAGTGAACAGGGTCCTCTGAGGCTCAGCTGGCTGTTTCCGTTTGGGTCACTGGTGGAATCTTCCAGCCCTCAGCACAATAACAAGCATTCAGCTTTACTTAGTATCGGTGGCTCTTGTCTCCTTTACTCTTCAGCTCTATCCAACTCGTTTTTTTAAAATTTTAATTAATTATTTTTTTTTATCTCCAAGATGCACTGTCAAGAAAAAGCTTCTGGCTTATCTCAGCTGTCTGTGTGACCATGAATAAATTACTTAACATCTCCCAGTTTGTTTCCCTATCGATAAAATGGGTAGATACTTTTCTGCCTACCTCAGATGGTTGTGATGAGACTCAAATGAGATAAGGGGCCATGCAGATGTGTAGACAAAATAAATAGAAGAAAGCATAGAAAGTGCTATGACGTCGGGCAAAACAGAGGGAAAGGGGTTACTTCTTTCACCTGTCATGTCACTCCCTGTATCAGTGTTTTCTCTAGGTATGGACTGTAGGATCTGGGAAATCTGTACTTCTTCCAGGTCCTTCTTTGCACGCTGGAGTTGAAAACCTGTAATAGCTCTGTGTTCTCTAGTTGTTTTGTGCTCGATTGAACTGATCGCTAAATCTTCCCTAAATCCCACCCTCTGGGGCTCGTTCCAGCCTCGCCTAGCCTTTTCCTCTCACGTGTTTAGCATGTGTCATGCTACATAAATTGCTTATCCTTGCATGGTGACCATATGATTTGCACATTACTTTTACAGATAATATATTCTTAAAAAAGACTTGGGGTATCATTTTGGGTTTTAGAGCTGTGGAAAGCAAGGATTTTCTTTCTTTTTTTTCTGTTTTTTAGTAATTTCTCCAATAAAACATGGCTAGAGATAAAAAAAAAAAAAAAAAAAAAATCCAGTGTATCAGTGCCTGGCACTAATGTATGTTGAAACCAAAGAACCAAACGTGTTGCCATCGAGTCAATTTTGACGCATATAGTCTTTTTATGAAAACTTCCCAGAGGACATTATCGTTAGAATTAATTTATCTTCAGTCTGTAATCCCATTATGTTCATGTAGAATAGAAGGTTGCTAGTATATGAATTTCCTTCCTTTTCCCCAACTGGTTGAAATCTGAATGTTTTAACCCCCATGAAGTTAGGTGTGAATATAAAGAAATGTCTCTTCGGTATAGTTGTGAAATTATTTTTAATTGCTCAGATTTTTTGTTTTCATTGAACAAGTAGTTAAGATACCTTCTTTTCGTCCTCTGAATGAGGTTAAATTAATTAGAATTTTTTTGTTATAGAAAATGTAGCACTGTTCAGTATATGTTAGTTTTATAGAACTATGAGGAACGTTTGTGGAGAAAGGTTAAAGTTAATATTTGGGTTTTTTATTGAGTCCGTTTGACTCTACCTACAAATACTTGGTTAGCCATTAAGAAACCTTTTATTTTAGAAACTATATTTCTTAAAAATGTTTACTGCCTTCTTACTGCTTTCCAGGAACCAGATCCTGAATTGCCAGTGTCTCAGGTAAAAGTTTAGCTGCAACCTTTAGCTTAGAGAATACTTAGTTACTATTGCTTAGTTGTTGCTATAGATCAGAAAATTTGCTGCATATCTATTTTGTGATGTTATAATATTAGCCATACCTACCTTTTTTTTTAAATTGTGGTAAGTATATATGTAACAAAATGTTTGTCATATCACATTTTTTATGTGTACATACCACACATTCTTTACCTTATGTAAACTATTACATTTTTCAGTACATGTATATATATGGGAACCCTGGTGGTGTAGTGGTTAAGAGCTCAGCTACAACTAAAAGGTCGGCAGTTCAAATCCACCAGCCGCTCCTTGGAAACCCTATGGGGCAGTTCTGCTCTGTCCTGTAGGGTTGCTATGAGTCTGACTCAACAGCAACAGTTTTGTTTTGTTTTGTTTTGTTTTTTGGTTTTTGTGTATGTGAGTGGCCTTGCAAAACTAATATACTCTCCTTATTAAGACTTGGAGCTTAAATAGAAATATCTATGATTGACCAGAAGGATGAGAAAAATCAAGAAGGAGGCAAGGGGAATCATGGGCCTAGTTAGAAAGGGAGCCAAGTGGTCAGGAGAGTCACAAGTGCCTGAAAAGACTGCAGTAGCTAGGACAGCATGTGCTGAGTGAAGAGTAGTCCGACTCTGCTTGGAAAGGTCTTAATTTTAACTGACCTGGCAGCTCCAAGAGGGAGGAGTCTGCAGCAGTGAGGGAGGAAGGGACTCTGGCCAGCCAGCTGTGTCCACCAAGTCAATTTTGGTGTGGATGGCAGGCAGCCAGACAGACCTGCTAACTGGATGAGTTAGCCAGTGAGTTGGGAGGGAGTGCTGGGAGAAAGGAGATCTGCTAGGGGGACGCCTGACCAGTGAAACTTTTAGCCCAGGAGGGTTCCCAGTGAGTCTGGGAATAAGAGGGATGTGGAAAGCTGTAAATCAGAGAGCTTAAACATTGCTAAGTGTTTGCCCTGCCAAGTCGGATAGAATTTTAAGTGTTTTTTATATAAATAAATTATTTGAACTTTTCATGTGGGGCTCAGATGAGTGACCATCGAGTCTGTTAGAAGAAAGCAATGTACAAAGTACTCTTACTGTGTAGTGTAAACAGACACTGTAAATAGGTTAAAATGTGGCACTCTGTTCCTTAAAAGGATGACATTTACCTTTGAATGTTCATAATCATGATTTATAAACTGACAAGTGGGCATTTTTTATATACTATGAGTACATGTCATTCAAGAAGGATTTAATTTATAAATAGAGGAAGTAATGTGACTTTTGTTTTCAATAATTTTAGAAGATTTTGATTACAATTAAATTTAGTATAAATTAAAACATCAATAATTTGCATTGTAGGTATGGTTTAAAAACTGTAAATGGCACTTAAAAGTTTAAAACTAGCACAGGGGCTTCATGAAGAACCTGATTTAGTATTACTTTCCTCTTCAGTTACTACAGACTTAATTATTTTAGAACTAGATGACTTTAGATAACTGGGCTGTAAATCTAAAAGAATAAAAAGAGAACAAGACTAACTGGATTCTTTTGAACTCACTGTTATGTTTTTGGAGCCCTGGTGGTGCAGAGGTTAAGAGCTCGGCTGCGAACCAAAAGGTCGGCAGTTCGAATCCACCAGCTGCTCCTTGGAAACCCTATGGGGCAGTTCTTCTCTGTCCTTTTGGGTTGCTATGAGTTAGAATAGACTCAACAGCAATGTGTTTGGTTTTTTTTTTTTATTATGCTTTTGGGTTTTTTTTTTGTGTATTTTTACAACTTCAAAAGAAATGACGCTTTACAGTAACACTTCAATATTTTGTGCCTGTATTTCTGTTTTCAAAGAGTAAGGCAGAGCGTTAAATGTTATTGATTCTTAGATGTCTAAATCAGATCAGACAGACTTGTTTTTCCAGTAGCCTTATTCTAAGAATAATTTAGCAAAATTGTTTCCTATGTGCCTTAAAGGAGTCTTGCTGGCTCAGTGGTTAAAGCTCTCGGCTGCTAACCAGAAAGTCGGCGGTTCAAACCCACTAGTTGCTCTGAGGGAGAAAGATGTGGCATTCTGCTTCTGTAAAGATTTATAACCTTGGAAACCCTATGGGGCAGTTCTACCCTGTCCTGTAGGATCTCTATGAGTTGGAATCAACTCAATGGCAGTGGGTATATGCCTTAAACTACTGGCCTTGAACAGCAACAGAACACTTTAAACATGTTTTGCTCAGTAGAGTAGTAGAGTTTTTACCTTTTCATATGTTTATTTTCATAACTGTAATTGGATTAGCCTTACAGAAGGTAGAGGAGTAAGTCAGTATTTACTGATGCTAGCTGGCAAGTATTTGCCTTAAGAGTAATATAGACTCAGTATGTGAATGAGAGGGGATTATGTTTCACAGATTAAGGAGTGAAATAATTGATGTGATGATTACTCATCTATGCTTTTACAAAAAGGTTACTAGGTATATAACCTCTTTTTTTTTTTTTTTAACAGATTTCACCGTGTAAATACTTCCAATACATATTCAAATGTATTTACATAAAGAACTATTTTTTAAACTGCATGACCCTAGCCATCTATTAACAAGTTAGTGGTATCTGGTAAAACCAATTTATATTTTTATTCAGACTCAAGGGCAGTTTAGGTTTATTGTGTATGCTTTCTTATGCATTTTATTTTAATCCCCAGTTAGTTTTGAACTTTTTTTTAAAACAGAGGATTTTAGGACTGTAAAACATACTTGGCTTGTTTCCAAAATAAAAATTCTATATTATGTTAAAGCCAAAGCCCCATCTGCTGTTTTCATTAAAATCTCAAGAGTTTTTCACATTACCAGGAGCAGTTCTTTGAATACAATCTGATGTGTAATCAAGCAGTGATATGTGATTTTCAAGGTCATTTTTTTGCTAGGACAGAAGAAAAGCCGGGAAAATTATCTATCTCAAACACTGGTAAATTTAGAATTGAAAAATGGTGTTAAGTAGACTTTATTACAGATCTTTAAGAATCAAAAAATTTCAAACCGTTATTCCTATATATTAAGAATAAGATTTTGAGATTAGTGGAATACTGATAGACATTGAAACAAATATAGATCTATTTACTTTCTTGAAAAACTGAATTCTTATGGGATGAAATATATTAAAAAGCTGCTATTGACTTCTGAAGTCTTTATTCAGTTGGTGCGGAGGGAATATTGGTTTATTTTTCTATGTTTTGCAGAGGCTAATGTAAAAATTTTGTGCCTCCTTGTATTTAAGAAGTTAGTAGGAGGATAAATGTCAAGAAACCTGATGGATTAGGCTGCGAGTTAACACTGTTGTTGTTAGGTGCCATCGAGTTGGTTCCGACTCCTAGCGACCCCGTGTACCATAGAATGAAACACTGCCCGGTCCTGTGCCATCCTCACAGTTGTTGCTATGTTTGAGCCCATTGTTGCAGCCACCGTGTCAATCCATCTCAAGGGTCTTCCTCTTTTTCGCTGACCCTCTATTTAACCAAGCATGATGTCCTTCCCCAGGGACTAGTCCCTCCTAATAACATACATGTCCAAAATAAATGAGATGAAGTCTCGCCATCCTCGTTTCTGGCTGTGCTTCTTCTAAGACAGATTTGTTCTTTCTTCTGGCAGTCCATGGTATAGTCGATATTCTTCACCAACACCATAATTCAAATGCATCAATTCTTCTTTGGTCTTCCTTGTTTATTGTCCAGCTTTGGCATGCATATGAGGCAATTGAAAACATCATGGCTTGAGTCAGTCACACTTTAGTCCTCAAAGTGACATCTTTGCTTTTTAACACTTTAAAGAGGTCTTTCGCAGCAGATTTGCCCAATGCAAACTGACAAACTAACAGATGAGTGGTGGGAGATAACTCTATAGACGTGAAAATAATAAAAAACTGTGTACCTGGATAATTAATAATTGCCTATATAAATGATACTGTAATTATAAAAACTTGGCTTTTAAAAAGTTGATTTAACTGGGACTACAAAAATGATACTTCTGAAGCTTCAATAGCTCCTCACTCTCAGGATTAAAAAAATCCATGTACTTAAGCCCACTATGAAGAAGACACATTAAGCTCACTATGAAGAAGAACATGGCATCGGGATTGGAGGAAGACTCATGAATAACCTGAATATGCAGATGACACAACTTTGCTTGCTGAAAGTGAAGAGGACTTGAAGCATTTACTGATGAAGATCAAAGACTACAGCCTTCAGTATGGATTACACCTCAACATAAAACAAAAACCTCACAACTGGACCAATAAGCAACATCATGATAAACAGAGAAAATATTGAAGTTGTCAATGATTTCATTTTACTTGGATCCATAGTCAACACCCATGTAAGTAGCAGTCAAGAAATCAAACGACACGTTGCATTGGGTTAATCTGCTGCAAAAGACCTCTTTAAAGTGTTAAAACATAAAAATGTCACCTTGAGGACTAAGGTGTGCCTGACCTAAGCCGTGGTATTTTTAATCACCTCATCTGCATGCGAAAGCTGGACAGTGAATAAGGAAGACTGAAGCAGAATTGATGCATTTGAATTATGGTATTGCGAAGAATATTGAGTATACCATGGATTGCCAGCAGAATGAACAAATCTGTCTTGGAAGAAGTACAACCAGAATGTTCCTTAGAAGTGAGGATCTAGAGACTTCATCTCATGTACTGTGGATATGTTATCAGGAGGGACCAGTCCCTGGAGAAGGACATCATGCTTAGTAAAGTAGAGGGTCAGCGAAAAAGAGGAAGACCCTTGAGATGGATTGACACAGTGGCTGCAACAATGGGCTCAAAACATAGCAATGATTGTGAGGATGGTGCAAGACCGACCGGTGTTTCTGTGTGTAGAGTGTGTGTGAGTCAGAAACGACTCAACAGCACCTAACAACAAAACAACAACAACCTCGTTATGGCATACAAGATCCACTGTCTGGCCCCTACCTTTTCTCTAGCTTTTTCTCCTACTGATCCCTCAGCTAAACCTCACCCTTCAACTATACGCAACTATTCGGAGTTTCCAAACACTCGTGAATACTCCAGCTAGCCTGCGTTTGCCGTGTTGTTCCCTTTGCCTGGCACATGCTCCTCTGTCTTGGCCACTGGGCCAAATGCTTCTCATACCCCTCCTTGTACCCCCAGGGAGCAGGGTGCCTTTCCTCTGCTCTCCCATGGCACACTATGATTTTTATTATTACACTTTCCATATCACACTGAAATTCCTTAGAGCTAGAACTACGATTGTGGCTTCGTCTTCACATTCCCAGGACCTGGCATGCAGTAGGTGTGCCCTGATAATATGGGAATGAACCAGTGGAGCCCACCTCCTGCTTTACCGTTTCAGCCGAAAATGCTGCAGTCATTCTCCCTGTCCACCAGAGGGTGCTGAACAAAGAATGCCCTTTTGAAAAAGGAAAGCTGTTGGATACTTGCAGGGTGGTATGAACTGTGGGGATTTAAAATAAATCAGGAGGGCTTGTTTCCATCTTTGACATTAAGTTAAACCATTAGTCCACGCCAGTGACGACCCCCCTCTCCCCTGGGAATAGCTGTACGTATAGATCGAGCATCTTTCCTGATCTTTTACGAGTGAAAACTTCAGATTTTTTCTACACTTTGGTGACTGTCACAGTTTGATGCAATTCCATTTAGAACTGATTATATTCTGCTCATTCAGTTGTGTTAAATTCACACATGGTATCTGAAATATTTAATTATAAATTATCTAATCAGAGTCCAATAAACATCAGCCAGAAGATGCAAGCCTATAAAACCAGTCATCTAACCAAATGTAATGTCACATTAACCGAACCCATTGCCATCAAGTCGATTCCGACTCGTAGCGACCCTATAGGACAGAGTAGAAATGCTCCTTAGGGGGGTTTCTGTCACGTTAGGGACTTAAATACATTGTAACAGCAGCCTTCTTTTTTCCCATGAAAATGGAAGTGTGAAGACCAAAACGTTTTTCTTTGTTCTTTTTTTAAAATTTTATACCTGCATTCTGATTACTTAAGCCCATAAATGAATCTCTCCTTTTTAATTCCTTTAAAACATATTTTCTGTATGACACACTTGTCATCTAATCACACACTGCTTTGCCTTGTCATTTGATCCAGTAGGTGATATATTCAGGGAAATTAGGATCCATGTTTTGATCTTGTTTCCTCCTCAGAACTGAGCCTGATGCGATATAATTCGGTGGTGCTCAATACATACAGACTGACTAAGTGAATGGATCTCAGGTTCTTTCCATCAGGACTTTCTGGACCTCCTGTAGATCTCATCTGTTCCTCTCCGTGCTTTCGCCTTCAATTTACTGCACAGCCATGTCCCTGCATGCTGAGCCCTAGCTCCTCCCCAGAATCCCACACTGCCATTTCCTCTGTGTTATATGCTGCTACTTCAAGAGTCGCCTTCTCCCCAAACCCCCTACGGACATCGAGCTCTGTTATTTTAGCTGCTTCTATTCTGTAGTGACGCAAAAAGGTAAACTTTCTGATAACGAGTTTCATGTGTTTAACAAGAAATTTAATCGTGCACATCTTTACATCTAATTTTTCAAGCCAGAGCAAGGCTGATAAGATATATTCCAGGTCAGACTCCTTAATTACCTTTTCCGTTGTTTTTTTTTTTTTGCGTTCTCTAACAGTTCTCTACTGACTAGATCACCAAGAAACCAATGTTGTGTTGATTAGGTATTGGGAATTGGGAGAAATAGATCTTAATTCAGTTCAAGCAACATTTTTTTGAATACCTATTATGTATAAAAACTATAGATGTTGCAGAAAATTCCAAAGTGAACAAGGTAAAAAAGCTTGCATTCTGGGGAAGGGGAGGAGCTAACATGTACCCAGATATTTATAGTGTTTGTGAGATATAGTAAGTGCATAATAATAGAGGTGTAAAGAGAATGCTCCATGAGAAAGACGATCGGGAAGTAGTTTCAGAGTTGAAGGATCAGATCAGGAGGGCTTCATGAAAGACTTGGCCCTGAAGGAGGAAGGTAGAAAGAACACTGTGGTTGTAGCTTATTCATTTGTCTTCAAATGATTATTCTAGTAACATTTTCTCTTGCAATCTTTAACTTATAAAAAGGAATGTTAAAGACTACCAGATAATTACCACACTGTTATTTACTAGTAATTGATACATTGATTGTTTCTTAGTTAATAATAATCTTGCCTGCTTGTATGAGTTTCTTGACATGGCCCTTTAAATTAGTACAATACGTTAAGTGGGAAACATGTTTAATAAAAAAATAAGGAAAGTATGACTAGGCTTCTAGCAGCTATGCAGTATTGCTAAAGCCATTTAATGTGTGTTTTATTTTCTCCCTGGTTTTTAGGCTGCTTGGATTTTAAAAGCACGAGCCCTAACTGAAATGGTATATGTAGATGAAATTGATGTATATCAGGAAGGAATTGCAGAAATGATGCTGGATGAAAATGCTATTGCTCAAGTTCCACGTAAGTACTGATTTTTCATTTAAGTAAATGAAATGCCGTTAGGAGGAGAATACCTTAATGGTACATTCATGAAACAAAACATTACCTCAAGTAAGAGGTCTTTATTCTGCCTTAGGCTTTCCTTCCACAGTTCAATTATCTTATTAAACTTAAGGTTTGAGGTTGGTGTATAACTATTTTGTAATGAAGGCTGTATTTTCCAGTTGCTGTCGAGTCAGTTCCAACTCATGGTGACCTTATGTATGTCAGAGTAGCATTGTGTTCCATAGGGTTTCCATTGGCTGATTTTTGGGAAGTAGATCACCAGGCCTTTCTTCTGAGGCACACATCTCTGGGTGGACTTGAACCGTTAACCTTTTGGTTAGCAGCTGAGCATGTTAACCATTTCTACCACCCAGGGACATGTAAACGTATTGTATAAAAATGTGTTCTATTCATCTGCTCATCTAAAATAGCAGATGATGGTTTATCTAGGAATTTAAGCACAAGAAGCATTAGAACTACAGAAGCATTCTAAAAGGATTTTAAAAAAAATGGTCATTGGAAAATGTCACTTCATTGGGATAATTGAAGAATGATTTCCTCTAGTGCCTGAGTGGGATGATGAGGTGATTTGTTGTACTTTGAGAGACTGATTGTCACAGAGGCCCAGTCCTCAAGATACAGGTGTGCTGGTGTGAGTGGCATTTGACAATTACCATGACACATAGTGGTCTTACTGTAATTTATTAGTTGTGAAAGTTCTCGGTCATTTACATCTTTTGGAAGGTAATAGCTGTTTTAAACCTTCAAATGGAAAAAGAGGAAAAAAAATACATATGTTTCATATTAAAATATCTTTTTTCCCCTGATCATTTTGCTCTTTTGGAGTTAAAATGTTTAATTCATTAATATTGTGGGTAAATGATCTTTTGTAGGGAGAAGAAGTTTGTATGAAAAATAACATGAATTATAGGTATAAAATGGACAGATTACCCAGTAAGCAAAGTACACACGGGTTTACTTGTGCTTACTTACTAATCTGTAGTGAACAATTTCACATGGGTTTCACCACATCTTTCATGTGGTGAAAAAGAGGTGAAATTGTTCACTACAGATTAGTAAGTAAGCACAAGTAAGTCCATGCATACCTTGCTTACTGGTTAATCTGCTCCTGAAACATACTTTTGAGCTTTGAAGCGCACTAGTCTGGAGTCTGAATCCCAGCCCTACTAACAGATTGACTCGTTTACTTAACTCTCAGAACCTGTGTAAAATGGGTTAATACCACCAACTTTACAGACACGTGAGGATTAAATATGATAGCATAAGTAACATGTTAGGTAATAAATACTAGTCTCAAACACATTTTCTTAAAATATATTTCTTGATAGTAGTGTCTTTTTCACCAGGAGAGCACAATTCTGATCATTGTATTAGCTGACAGTTTTTAGAGATTAATCAATAAATAATATATAAGTTGAGTTTGCCACCTCATCTTGTAGGCCCTGGAACATCTTTGAAACTCCCTGGAACTAATCAGACAGGAGGGCCTAGTCAAGCTGTCAGGTATGTACTTTTATTTCATACCTTCTGCCTCTAAATATGGACCAGACTATATGAGAACCTTTACTTTATGATCTTTGTATTAAAACAGTTGACAATCTTTACAGGCCAGTCACTCAAGCTGGAAGACCCATTACAGGTTTCCTTAGGCCCAGCACACAAAGTGGAAGGCCAGGCACTATGGAACAGGCCATCAGAACACCCAGAACTGCCTACACAGCTCGTCCTATTACTAGCTCATCCGGGAGATTTGTCAGACTGGGAACAGTAAGTTCTGTCCGCTTTGCTGTAGCTTTGTATTATCAAAGTAACTTTATGTCATGTTACCATTTTTCACTATTCTTATAGTGGAGAATTATATGGAAATGTTTAGAAGGTGATACTTTTTATTTATTTTGCCTTTATAATTTTTATGCACATTAAACTTAATTTATGTTTTTCTAGAGAAAGTTTCAAATTTCATGTTCTATTATTTCCTTCCTCCACTTAGGCCTCCATGCTTACAAATCCTGATGGACCTTTTATAAATTTATCTAGACTGAATTTAACGAAATATGCCCAGAAACCTAAATTGGCAAAGGTATGTACTTAAAATGGTTTTAAATTATGAAGTAATATGAGAATTATGATGATAATAACATTGCAGGAAATATATAAAAATTTGTGAAGGAAAGCCCATGTCTTCATTGAAATGGAAATGTTTAACCACTCTAATATGTAAAATTTCCATTAGTCTTGAGTTAAGAAAAGTCAACCAGAAATAAAATATATATACTATTATTATAGGAAATTCTTTTTCCCCTGATAACAGTCATTTATAACAAAGAAAGCAGGTATGTAGAATTATCTGCCTGGAATGAAAATCTTAGGAGATCATCTGTGTGTGTATATGTGTGTGTGTGTGTGTGTGTGTGTGTGTTTCAGCTTGGACTATTCTCAGAAGAATAATTGTCTGTCCTTGTAGACCTTTAGGACTGTCAAAAGGAAGATTAAAAAATGTGTACTTCTAATTAGTTAGTTAATCAGGCATCTCAGTAAAGATTACTCATGCCAGACAGTGACAAGCCAACTACATTAGTAATTCTGACTACTCAAAGGTGAAATGCTCCTTTAAGTGAATAAGAGAGAGCGAGAATATGACCTTTCCAGTATTAAAAAAAACAAAAACAAAACTTGAGGGTGAGCTTGGAATAGCTCAGAGACAGGAGTGCCTTGGGGCACTTGTCTCAGGAAACTGGTTTAAGCCTGCCCTGGTTTTTAGCTAGAATCTATATGAACTCTGTGCATGAGTGCTGAGCTCATTCCTAATCTCAGTTCTAATGGTGTTTATCATATTTACTAAATACCAAACACTAGGGAAAATAGAAAGGGACACTAGCTATATAAACTTGAAGTTTAAATCAGAAAAAGAAATGCCAGTTGGTAGGCTGGCATTCTGTGTGTTTATCCTGTAATAATGCTGATGCAGTTTTTCTTAACTTCTTATTTGACAGCAGTCCAGTCGATTTCATTTAACAGAATTGTAAAGCTATACTGTCTTCCCTTTATGACGCTAGAGTATTAAAAGAAATTCTGATAGGAACTATCCAGTCCCCCTTCCCACCCCCAAAGACTATTTACTTGAGATGGTTGCCTGACTAGTTGATACCATTGCTGTTTTTTAACCAGGGAGTGCCGTGAATGGAGGCATTTCTCTCAATTAAGATGCTTCCAGGACAGACCTTGTCTATGTTACTTACCAGATTTAGAGTAGACTAGATTTTGGGCTTTTTTAGTGTGTTGTAGAGGTAATGCCAGGTTTTTGTAGCTTTGGTTCTCAACTTGCCTCGACTCATCAGAAAGACTCATTTCTAGTATTGACATATTTCTGGAGGTGTCTTTGGTGACTCCCTGACACTGTCTTGGATGTTGTGACATCCCTTTCATGGCAATGGTGGTACTGACTGCGCTCTTCAATTTTTTTTTTTTTTTTTTTGTAACAGAACAGATGGAGGGTTAGATATAGTCTTCTAAAGAATGGCCTGGTCTCGATACCTTTTTTTTGGGAGGGGGGGATTGCTTCCGTTAATAGCCTTCATACCTTCCGGGACAATAGCCTTCTGGAAAGTGTAAAATAATGGTTTTATGGACCTAGTACCACCAAGAGTTAATCCAGTAAATACTTATTTACCTGGACTACTGTAGTTGGGGAGCCCTGGTGGCACACTGGTTAGGAGCTGAGCTCCTAACCAAAAAGATAGGCGGTTCAAATTCACCAGCCACTCCTTGGAAACCCTATGGGGCAGTTCTACTCCATCTTATAGGGTCACTGTGAGTCAGAATTGACTTGATGGCAACGGGTTTTGGTTTGGTACAGTAGTTGGGTGAAATTTTAAAGTAGTGGTTCTCAACGCTGGCTACGCATTAGAATCACCTGGGGGATTTAAAAAAACATCCTGGGGTAGGCGGCTCAACGCCTGAGATTCTGATTTAATTGGTCTGGTATGGGCCCCCCAGGTGATTCCAGCGTGCAGTCAGGGCTGAGAACCCCTGTGCTGAAGAAGTCCGAATACCCTGAGTCAGAGTTACTGTAAATACCATGTAAGGAGAAATTGCTTTAAAAATTAAGCAAAATAACACCCCACATTACACTTAAACTCTAATCCCAGAAGGAACTTCCGGATTTTCCCATGTCTAAATTGTCATTATTAATATCAGAATCACTGTATAATATGTGTAAGCCAAACCAAACCTCTTTGCCATCAAGTCTATTCCAGCTCACAGCGATGCTATAAGACAGAGTAGAACTGTCCCATAGGGTTTCCAAGGAGCGGCTGGTGGATTTGAACCGCTGACCTTTTGGTTAGCAGCCGACTCTTAACCACTGTGTCAATAATATATGTAGACAGTATAAAAAGTTGGCTGAACCTGTTAGGAATATGACAATCTTGAAGTTAGTCTTTAAGAAAGAAAAATAAACTTTTCATATGTTTGTTTCTAATAAAATGGCATGTGTAATGTGAAAATAATGTTCAATTATTTGAGCTTTCCAATTTGTATTCTGTAAAAACAGGAGTCAGCTGTAAATAACTGTATTTTTAAATGGATGATTGTAACAAATGATGGATAGACTCTTCAGTTATAAATATGAGATACTTTAGAGTATCCTATTATTTTGGTTCAATCTTGCTCAAAATAGCCTTTGAGTTTTGATATAGCCATAGAGTGCTTTTATTAAAATCAAATCTAATGTATTTTTTGCTTTTTTTTTCTCTTCATAGGCATTGTTTGAGTATATCTTTCATCATGAAAATGATGTTAAGACTGTAAGTTTTGAATTCATGCTACTCTTTTATTGTAATTTTTTTCTGACTTGGATGTTTAAATTCTGAAATATTCTATCTTCCATCTTATAAACAGATGGAATTATTAAAGATTGAAGAATTACTAATACTTCCAAATCCACTGTCAGTTTCAGTAGGAACGTTAGTATAAATATCAAAGTGATAAGAACTATGCATGGTCCATAGAGTATAGAGATCTCCTTTAAAGGGCCAGATACAGAAAATTGAGAATACTGCATAGCATCTTTGTGTTAGAAAGTTTGTTTTTTATGCTAATAGTTAGCATTGCTGAGCCATTTTTTTCTTTAGTTTATGTACTATATTATAAGTTTACGAATCCATGTATTTCTGGCTTCTTAGCAGCACCTCCCATACCCCTTAGCATTTTATGATGGAAAACTTCAAACATATAAAAGTGGAGAGAATCGTTATAATGAGCCCATATCACTCATCACCCAGCTCAACAATAATCATCCCCATTTATAAATTTTATATTTTCATTGTTGGGAACGTCAAAGACTCTTAATACCCTAGAAACAAGCAATGTTGGGTACCAATTTTTTAACTGTTTTTTCAAACAGATATTTATACTTCATTAACCAACACTGTTGAGAAAATTTGTTTAAGGGCTTTCTTTTACACATTTGATAAGTGAAGAATTAAAAAAATTGAAACTAGTGAATGGTGGAATATTTCACAGATTTTGTTGGACTTATGTGATGCTTTCACAAAGGAAAAATATTAGAGATTCATATATGGAATCTCTGAATAGTAAGCAGAAACAGAACCAAAAAATAAAGGGAGAAATATTTGCATCAAGCATGACTTAAAAATATTACAGTTGACTTAAAGAAATTACTGTTTATCATATATTAAAAGCTTCTCTGAATTTGCTAGAAAAATTATTATGAAAATAAAAATGACTCAAATATAAGCAATTTACATTAGATAAATGCCAGTAAACAAGCACTTAGAGATGCATTTTTTTTACTAACAACAAAAATTAAAAAATAAAGAAACTATGGATCCACAACTTTACATTTATGAAATTAAAAAAAAAGTGCTGTGGGAGAATGCAGTAAATTGTTACAGTCATGTATTACAGGTGATTTAGTGAATGACACAACAGTTTTGGAAATCAATAGGATTTCCAAAGATATTTTATTCACTTTGTTCCAGTAATTTAGCTTTTCAGGAAATTTCAGTAAAAAGTAATGTGCTATGTTTGCAAAGATGTTCATTTTAGTGTTAGATGCAGTAGCAAAAACACCGGGAAAACAACCTAAATGTTCAGCCATAGAGGATGAATTTAGTTAATTATGATAATTAGCGTGATGGAATTTTATGCAGCCATTAAAAATCACAATGATTAAAAGCTAGGGAGAAACATGAAAACTGTTTATTGTATAATGTTAAGCCAAAACAGTATACAATTTAGTATATTTAATATAATTGTGTAATTATATTATTATAATTATATAATATAATTGGTGCCCTGCTGGCACAGTGATCAAGAGCAGTGGCTACTAACCAAAAGGTCAGCAGTTCGAATCCACCAGCCACTCCTTGGAAATCCTATGGGGCAGTTCTGCTCTGTCCTATAGGGTGGCTATGAGTTGGAATGGACTCAACGGCAGCGGGTTTGGTTTGTTGGTTTTTTATAACAATAGTGAAGGGATGCCTGTTTTTAAACTTTAGTGATTGGAGCACTAGTACTTAGGAAATTTATTAGGACTGTCAGCTGAACATATTCACAAACATTATGTTGTCTAGATACTTACAGACTTTATTATAAACGTACAGCTTTCTTCTGACATTCTAGGCCTTTAAAGCCGAGAAAACCCCGTGGCACAGTTCTACTCTGTCACACGGGGGTCACTATGAGTCAAAGTCAACAGCACCTAACAACAACAAGGCCTTTATTAATATCTGGATATTGGTTTGATTAAACTATTCACAGATCTTTAAATGTAAGTGTGTAGTAATTTAAAAAATTGGAAAAGACTTCTGCGAGCCTTTGAAAATTAAAAAATGTTCATAGCCTTTAATTATGAAACTTATTACTATCACAGTTCTTTTGGTTCTTAAGTTATTTTCAATGTAAATCACAAACGAAAAGTAGAATTAATTCAACCAACAATTCTTGAGTGCGTTTAGTGAGCACAGCACCATACCAGAGTAACAGAGATGTATAAGAAGGATTGTGAGTCCTCAGGGAGCTTAGTGTCCATTTGAAATTGTCACAAATGTTTTTATTTGTCCTCAGTTTAATCTCAGTTTTCATATGAAGAATGATCATTAAAATGTAATTTTTACTTTTCTTCTTTATTTATGATTCATATAAATATAAATTTCCTTTATTGGTTGAGTACAAATGTATGACTTTTTTTCAGGACCATCTCTGAAAGCAATATCAGCCTGTAATAAGCATTAAATCTAACCTCAGAAAGTTAGAATATGTAAAAAAATGTACAGTTACACCTTTTTCAGAACAATAGCAGGTCTGTTTACATTAAAAATGAGCGTGAATAAAATATATTTGCTGCAAAGGGCTTTGTAAAGATTAACTTAAAATTAATATGTTCAGATATTTACAACGTAGTCCTGAACTGGGTTGATGGAAAATAGATTTCCCTAGTATTTTCCAAAGATCATGCTAATTGAAGTTATACTTTTTACTTCCTTTTTGCTTTCATTTTTACTTCTGGCTGGGGAAAAAATAAGTGTATGAAAGTAGTGTGTTGCTTGTTTTGAATTTCTGTAGCTTTCAAGTAGAGATGTTGATTTTTCAAGTCCATGAGAGTCTCAGCTTGGTGACATCATCCCTTCATAAATAGCTTGCATATTTAGAGGTCTCTGCTGGAGCAAAAGAAAATGGGGAACACAAGGAAAAGTAATTGATTTTACAGTAGGAGATGCAAGGAGGAACTCTCCTGGTATTCATTTCAGAAAAGAGTTAATATTAAGAAGTAGACAATGATATCAATGCATTTTGAGATAATAGAACAGAAAATCTAAGAGGTACTTTAACTGAGTTGTTGGATATCATGATTATATTAACATTGAAAAAATAGACATTTTTCCAACTTGGAGAGAAAAAATAAGTGTTATTAAAAAATCAGAGTCCTCTTTTAACTAATAACCCAAGCCTTTATTCTCCAAATCTTTAGATGAGCTTCAAAATTGTGTAAAGATTGATTTGCTTTCCTCTCTGTAAAAACAGTTTCCATTTCTTCTGTATAAAATTCTAATTCCCGTTTAGTGATCTCTTGTCTGATCTTGAGTTGTTGTTGTTTATCTGTTGTTGTTAGTTGTCTTCAAGTCGATTCCAAGTTGTGGCAACTCTATGTGTGCAGAGTATAACTGCTCCATAACGTTTTATTTTTTTCTTTATGGTTGTTGAAAACACACATAGCAAAACATACACTAGCTTAACAATTTCTTCAAGTACAATTCAGTGACATTGATTATATTCTTCAAGTTGCGCAACCAGGCTGTGACCTTTTGGAAGCAGATCGCCAGACCTGCCTTCCGAGGTGCCTCTGTGTGGGTTCAACCGACCAGCCTTTCTGCTAGTGGTCAAGCACCATTTGTGCCACCCAGGGACTCCTTGAATAAACACTGTAAGGAATAAACTAGAATATATTAGGGAAATGAGATAAACAGATATAAAATAGGAAAGCAATTAAGATCTTTTTCAGTCCGAAGCAAAAGAAAGTCTGACCCTGAGAATTACCGCAACAGAAGGTAATGTCAGAGTAATGGAATGATGGGTGTTGGCGATGACAGTTACTCAATCACCCTAACTCCTTTCACTCTTCTGTGTGATGCCATTTTTGAAAAAAATTTTTTTTTTAATTTGTTCACTTGATCTTTCTCTATTTTACTACATTGGTCTTTAAAGTGGGGCCTGCAGTTGGCCTGGCCAACACAACAAAGACTTGACTACAGTAGTCCCCCCTTATCTACAGTTCCACTTGCCACAGTTTCAGTTACCCACGGTCAACCACGGTCTGAAAATACTAAATGGAAAATTCTAGAAATAAACAATTCATAAGTTTTAAATTGCACAGCATTCTGAGTAGCGTGATGAAGTCTTGCACCTTCCTGCTCCGTCCTGCCTGGGACATGAAACATCCCTTTGTCCAGCATAGCCACGCTGTATACACTACCCACCCGTTAGTCACTTAGTAGTTGTCTCCGTTATCAGATTGACCACCGTGGTACAGTGCTTATTTTACACTTATTTTACTTAGTAATTGTTCTGTTTTATTATTAGTTATTGTTGTTAATCTCTTACTGTGCCTAATTTATAAATTAAACTTTATCATAGGTGTGTATGTATAGGAAAAAACATAGTATATATAGGGTTTGGTACTATCCTTGGTTTCAGGCATTCACTAGGGGTCTTGGAACATATCCCCCACGAATGAGCGGGGACTACTCTACCTCCAAGTTTGTAGGCATTTTGAGTCATTAGATAGTAAATAAAGTGGATGGGGTAAAAAATAATGGATTTGTAATTATCAGTTTTATGCCTTCTCTTTAATCAATGTTGATATCTCATCTGCTGTCAGCCCTCTGGTCTGGAACTGATTAGGGAAAATTGGTGGGGCCATCTGGAAACATGAGCAACCCAAGTTTCTGTTCGATATATAATGCATGTTTTGACTGATGCTAATTATATGGTTTATTTTATTTATTGTTTCTAACTAGAAAAGAAAATTCTAATCTAAAATGAATTCTTTTCAAAGGCTTTGGATTTGGCGGCCCTTTCCACAGAGCATTCTCAGTACAAGGACTGGTGGTGGAAAGTGCAGATTGGAAAATGTTACTACAGGTAAAATAAAATTCTGATGATTTTTGGAGGGCTTAGAAGTGGCAACGTATTTTAGAGTTTCCAGTCTCTCTTTCTCTCTTTTAATAGATTTCCTCATGAAGAAATGAAAATTGTGTTTTTGGTTAATTTGAGTAAGGATTTACCTAACAATCACATAGTAGCAGTTAAAACTGATAACTCTTTAGAGCTGGGAGGAGGAAACTTTGAGGCCATCAGGTCAACAGCCTTTTTCAGATGAGGAAGCTGAGGCCCGAGAGGCTGTGATTTGCATAAGTGTTAATAACAGACCTGGGACTAGAACGAAGGATGTTGATCCCAGTGAAGTCCTCTCAGCCCGCAAGTCTTGTATATACACTGATGCTGCACATCTGTAGAGTGCTTTAGAGTTAAGAGGTGGCTTGTCTATACATTACATTATCACTTAAATCTCACAGCACCTCTGAGGTAGTTACTATCATTAGCTCTTCTTAAGGATGAGAAAAATTAAACCTCAGAAAGATAAAGTGACCTTCCAAATTGGTATAACTAGTAGTGGCAGAGCAAGAATTTGAGCTCAGCATTCTGACTCCAATTCTCTTATTATTTCCATAGTTTCATATTATTTCCCTAGGACCTGAAGATTCTAACATTAATTCACCTAATGTTTAACATTTTTGGTAGTACTAGAAGAAGTTATATCTTGAGGATGTAGTAATAAAAAAAAAATATGACCCATCCTTCCTTTACTTTGTCTTCCAGGTATCTCAGTAACTCTGGTTGCTATTTTGTTTGTATTTAAAATTTTATTTTTCAATCTCCATTGTTTAAAAAAATCGATTTCTGTTTTCACATTCTTGTTTTATATATATTTTTAAATTTTAATCCCTTTTAAATCACTTTTGGAAGGAGATAAGTTATTAGAAAAAAATATACAAACTGTCCTGTATAATTAGCATTCACGGAATTCAGTGACCAAGCGTTAGCCAAGTGCTTATGACTTGCATGCTTAGTTGAAGTTATATGTATAAATGTGCTGTTTTCCAGAATTTTAGAGCTCTTTCCTAACATTTTATACTCTGTGAATTTGTGAGACTTCTACCACATCATGCATCTTCTAACTTTAGGCAGGTCTTTTGGGGTCACCTTTAATCCCAAGTCTTCCAGCAACCATTTGGGTATCAGCTACACCAGTGCTTGAGGCTTAGGTTATGAAGAAAGATCAGAACTATTCTTTCAAGGCTTTTAATGAAAGTAGCACAATGGAACATATTTATATTGTTCTGATGCTATTTTATAGAATAAAAGCATTATCACAAAGCACCTAAGTAGCTCTTAGGTGGCTAGGAATGAGTAGCTACGAGGAAGCCCAACAGGTCTAGTAAGACCAGGCTGAACGAAAGCTGTGTTTGCTTTAATGACTGATTTAGCACTAGCAAAATGTTCGCTGAGCAGAAGAGATGGGAGCTGACATCAGGACAATCATATTTAGACAAGGAGCAAATCTCAGATGCGTAGGTTAGGACAATCAGTATCAGACACCAAATCAGGAACAGAAAAAAGGATTTCTAGAATAATAAGATGATGTAACTATATTAGTCAAATGGCAATTTCACTTATATCAGAATAATTTAAGGATAGCTTTAAAAAGTAGGCTTTGTCTCAGAGTGGAAGATGGTATCAAAGAAATGTCATCCTTCTGTTCTCTCAGGAAAGTAGAGACTCTTTAAGCATTTATTCAGGTCATTTGCTTTATGTCCAGCTGATCATAAGCTCTTTAGGTGGTGAACTGGTGTGACCTGGCTTACTGGCAGTTATTACTCCTGCTGTGACTAGGCTCCAGACAGACTGTTTACATGCCATTTAGAGGTTATGTAGGCAGTGAATATGGGAGATAGGCAGCTTTTTCCTAAACTAGATAAACATGTATATTAACTATATATGTGTACGACAGTACCTTCGTTTGTACATGCTTGCTCTTATAGATGGGGTTTGTCTGTATTCATATCCTTAGGGATGTGAATTTATTCAGGCTATGAATAAATGCTGTAGTATTTATTTTTAAGTTGAATGTCTAATTTTTTTTTTAATGGTTATTCTTAGGTTAGGAATGTATCGTGAAGCTGAAAAACAGTTTAAATCAGCCCTGAAGCAGCAGGAAATGGTAGATACATTTCTCTACTTGGCAAAAGTAAGTAAATATTCTTAATATGAGTGACATTTGTCTTCTCAGAATAAAAGTCTAAATTCTGGCCAATGCTGGGGGAGAGATGCCAATTTCTTCAGAATATTTGGAAAGTTAATATGCTCAGATTTGACTTATTTTTTTTATAGCAAGGGGAAAAGTGAGAACATGGAGGATAGTTATGTCAAGAGAAATGGATTGTCATGAAAAATGAGAAGACCTCTTTGAAAGATTGCCTGTTAGGACAGAAGGAAATGCCACAGAGTCACCACCCCTATAGGTAACAGGCCCCAGGTAGGCCCTCTTTTCTACCAGACTTGTCTCCCACCTGAGCAGGCTGTCTAAGAACAGGGACAGTTTTTGTGTAAGTCCTTGATTTTTCTGCTCTGCCATAATAATGAAAACAGTATTTCCCCTTTATGGAGCACCTACTCAGCATGAGGCATTGTATCAGGCCCATTCTGTATGCAGTTAATTTAACCCTCACCCAACCCTGCAAAGTAGGTTTTATCATTTTCTTTGTACATGGAAGGAAAATGAGGCTAAGAGAGCTTAAATGAGTTTTTCAAGGTCATCTATCTACTAAGAGTTAGCAAACTTAGGTCTTTGTGACTCTGGAGTCTGTTCACTGCCCCATGGTGCCCCACACTGCTATACCAGAAGTGAAGGAGCTGCCTAGAATTTTCACTGCTAGTATCCAGTCACTTCTTGACCCTCACCAAGGCTACTTTTAAAGAAAATGATTTGTTGAAGTGGTGCTTATGACATCATCTGGCTGTATCTTTAAGAGATTTTTAAATTTAAAAAGTGTGGCAAAGGAGGTTCAAAAGAAGGTGAGATATGAAAGGAAGTGCCACTAGTTCCTAAAAATGGTAATAAAAATTCATATACTGAAAAAAACAAAATGAAATTTATGCTCTAAATTTACTGTCAGAGTCTTAGTATGTTATGTTTACAGTGATTGCCAGAACTATCAGAAACTATATGGTATTTAAATTTATCTTCTGTGCATTATATATTAAACTTAAAAAAAACCCAGTTGCTATTGAGTCAATTCTGACTCATGGTGACCTCAGAAGAAAGGCCTGGCAATCTACTTCTGAAGAACCAGCCATTGAAAACCGTATGGAGCACAGTTCTACTCTGACACACATGGTGTCGCCATATTAAATTTAAATTCTTTAAAGTTTCAAAACATTAGTTACTAGACTTTTCTGAAAGAGAAAGCCTCAGGTCACACTATTTGACTATCATCTTCATTGACAATCCCTGGCCACATATGCCAGGAAGTGTGGTTGAAAAAAAAATTAACGCTTTTTATTTTAATTATTGTTAAATACGTGGTTTGACTTATTTCTCCATAAATTGATTTATTAAAATCCATTCATTGCCTATAAAAGATAAAATTTACTTGTATCCTTTAATACAGAATATGAAGAAATGCCCCCACGTGTCTGTCAGTTTGTTGTACTGTGGGGGCTTGTGTGTTACTGTGATGCTGGAAGCTATGCCACTGGTACCCAACTACCAGCAGGGTCACCCATGGTGGACAGGTTTCAGCAGAGCTTCCAGACTAAGATAGACTAGGAAGAACGACTTGGTGGTCTACTTCTGAAAAAAACTAGCTAGTGAAAACCTTACAAGTATCAACGGAATATTGTCTAATATAGTGCTGGAAGATGAGCCCCTCAGGCTGGAAGGCATTCAAAATACGGCTGGGAAAGAGCCGCCTCTTCAAAGTAGAGTTGACCTTAATGATGTGGATGGTGTCAAGCTTTTGGAACCTTCATTTGCTTATGCGCATGACTCAAACTGAGAAGAAACAGCTGCAAACATCTGTTAATAATCGTAACGTGGAATGTATGAAGTATGAATCTAGGAAAATTGGAAATCATCAGAATGAAATGGAACGCATAAACATCGATATCCTAAGCATTAGTGAACTGAAATGGACTGGTGTTGGCCATTTTGAATCAGACAATCATATGGTCTACTATTCTGGGAATGACAAATTGAAGAGGAATAGAGTCAACATTCATCGTCAAAAAGAACATTTCAAGATCTGTCTTGAAGTACAGTGCTGTCAGTGATAGGATAATATCCATACGCCTACAAGGAAGACCAGTTAATATGACTATTATTCAGATTTATGCACCAACCACTAAGGCCAAAGATGAAGAAATTGAGTGTTTTTACCAGCTTCTGCAGTCTGAAATTGATCAAACATGCAATCAAGATGTGTTGATAATTACTGGCGATTGGAATGAGAAAGTTGGGAACAAAAAAGAAGGATTGGTGGTTGAAAAATACGGCCTTGGTGATAGAAATGACGCTGGAGATCGTATGATAGAATTTTGCAAGACCAACAACTTCTTCATTGAAAATACCTTTTTTCAACAACATAAACGGTGACTATACATGTGGACCTCACCAGATGGAATACACAGGAATCAAATCAACTACATTGGTGGAAAGAGACGCTAGAAAAGCTCAATATCAGTCAGAACAAGGGCAGGGGCCGACTATGGAACAGACCATCAATTGCTCATATGCAAGTTCAAGTTGAAGTGGAAGAAAATTAGAACAAGTCCGCAAGAGCCAAAGCATGACCTTGAGTATATCACACCTGAATTTAGATACCATCTCAAGAATAGATTTGACACATTGAACATTAATGACTGAAGACCAGATGCACTGTGGAATGACATCAAGGACATCATACATGAAGAAAGCAAGAGGTCATTAAAAAGACAGGAAAGAAAAAAGACCAAAATGGATGTCAGAAGAGACTCTGAAACTTGCTCTTGAACATCTAGCAGCTAAAGCAAAAGGAAGAAATGATGAAGTAAAAGAGCTGAACAAAATATTTCAAAAGGCAGCTCAAGAAGACAAAGTAAAGTATTATAATGACATGTGCAAAGACCTGGGGAAAACCAAAAGGGAAGAACATGTTCAGCATTTCTTGAGCTGAAATAACTGAAGAAAAAATACAAGCCTTGAGTTGCAATATTGAAGGATTCTACAGGGAAAATACTAAATGATGCAGGAAGCATCAAAAGAAGATGGAAGTAATACACAGAGTTACTGTACCAAAAACAATTGGTCGATGTTCAGCCATTTCAGGAGGTAGCATATGATCAGGAACTGATGGTACTGAAGGAAGAGGTCCAAGCTGCGCTGAAAGTACTGGCGAAAAACAAGGCTTCAGGAGTTGATGGAATACCAGTTGAGATGTTTCAATAAATGGATGCAGCGCTGGAAGTGCTCACTTGTCTATGCTAAGAAATTTGGAAGACAGCTACCTGGCCAACTGGCTGGAAGAGATCCATATTTATACCTATTCCAAAGAAAGGTGATCCAACTGAATGCAGAAATTATTGAACAATATCATTAATATCACATGCAAGTAAAATTTTGCTGAAGATCATTCATCTCAGAGAATAGCTTCACCATATATCCATCCACCAAAGCCAGAAATCTCAGTCACATCTAATCAGACATTAAGTCCTATTGATTTTACCTCTTATATCTCTGAAAACCACTTGTCCCATTATTGCCTTATTTTGAGCCATTTTCATCTTTTGCAACCACAGCAGCCTTCCACTGATTTCTTTTTATTGCCTTTTCCTCTCCACTCTCTCCTACACATACACAGAATTTTCTTTTTAAACACAAATTGAACAATCAATGTTTCAACTGTTTAAATAGCAAGTTTATCAAGATATAACTCACCATAAAATTGACGCTTATAAAGTGTACAATTCAGTGGTTTTTAGTATATTCACAGAATTGTACAACTGTCAACACAGATTCAATTTTTAATACACAAAATGAACCTCCACTGCCGTCCCATCACCTGTGGTATGAAGTTTGAACACTTTAGGTTTCACCAGCCCAAGCCTATCTTTCTGTCCTCTCCTGGCATGAAACTCAGGGACGCACACACATAACAGTAGTAACAGTAGCTGATGTTTGTGTCATTGAACCTTCAAGTGGTGGTTGTGAGGATTTTTTCCATTTCCTAGATGAGGAAAATGAGGCACAGAGAAGAAAAGTAACTTACTCAACCCCATACAGCTGGTCAGTGTTGGTGCTGGGATTCTGACTCAGGCAGTCTGTTTTAGACTTTTTTGTCCACCTTGAAAATGCCCTTCTCTGACTACTCTCTAACCCAACAGGTAGAACTGTGGATTCTCTAACCTCTTTCAGAGCATTCATCACTCTGTATTGGAATCATGTGTTTATAAGACTCATTCTTCTACTGGGACAACTGTAAGAGAAGGAACCTTGTCTTAATCACTTGTGTGTTTCCAGAGCCTTGTCATATACGTGTTGCTTAGTAAGCCCACAATAAGCATTTGTTGAATTAATAAATGAATGATGTTCCATATTCAACATGTGGAGACAAAATTATAACCTCATGGTTGGAAATTTGCTCTTGCACATTTCTGAAATTTTTGTACTATAATTATCTAGGAGATAATTTGTTACTAACAACTGTCATTATAAACTTGTTATAACAAACACTGTTATTTTAAGAACTAATGCTTTATTAATTGTATGTTGGTTTTAGGTTTACATCTCGTTGGATCAGCCTGTGACTGCTTTGAATCTTTTCAAACAAGGTTTAGATAAGTTTCCAGGAGAAGTAACCCTACTTTGTGGAATTGCCAGGATCTATGAGGTAAAGTACTTATTATTCAAAAAGTTGTAGGGTTGAGGATATGCGCTGCTTCAGAAAGCTCATAATCCCACAGGGTCATAGCAAGGAGGCAGATAATTTATGAAGTTGTGATTGTTGGCTTGTAGATTACTGTTTGAGTAAGAGACTTTAATATATGTATTTTATAAAATTTAGTTTTTATTACAAAATATTTCAAACATACGGAAGACTACAGAGAATGGTATGAGATAGGGATTTAAATGATCCCCCTCCTCCGCATATGGATTGCTGGTTGTTTCAGCACATTTATTGATCCTTTTCTCATGGTCTGTCATGTCAAATATCAATTTTCCATATATGCTGGATATGTTTTGGGGCCTTCTGTTCTGTTCTGTTGGTCTGTTTGTCTCTCCTCGTATCAATATTGCATCATCTTAATTACTATAGCTTTATAATACTTAAAATATGATAGGTTTCCTTGTCCATCTTCCGCAGGAGAGTCATGGATATTTTTGGTCTTTTGTTTGTTCTTATAAATTTTGGAGTCATGTCAAATTCCATGAAAAACCCCATTGAGATACCTTCCCTGCTGCCTAATTACTATAACTTTACAATAATTCCTGATTTCAGGTTGGGCAAATCCTACCATCTTGTTCTTCTTTTTCAAAGCTGGTTATTCTGCCCCTTTGCTCTTCCACATTGATGTTAGAATTGACCTAACATGAACCATAGAAATACCTGCAGGCATACTGATTGG
Organism: Trichechus manatus latirostris; assembly: GCF_000243295.1. Taxonomy (NCBI): domain Eukaryota; kingdom Metazoa; phylum Chordata; class Mammalia; order Sirenia; family Trichechidae; genus Trichechus; species Trichechus manatus. The sequence goes on from NW_004443981.1 coordinate 1,428,670, forward strand.
AATTGCATTAAATGCATGAATGATGGGAGAGAGCTGCCTTTCTTCCTGTTCTTAATCATGATATAACTCTATTTACTTACGTTTTCTTTTTGTCCTTCAGTAAATATTTTGCAATCATATCCATAAAGATGTTGTATTGGGGGTTCCCAGGACCACCATCAGGTTTGGTGATTGGCTAGAAGGACTCACAGGACTCAGCATATAGTTGTACTCAGAGCTAAGATTTATTATAGTGAAAGGGTACAAAGAAAACTCTGTAAAGGGAAAAGGCCCATGGGACAAAGTCTGGAGGAAACCAGACTCAGGCTTTTAAAAGAGTTCTCTCCTAGCGAAGTCACACCAAAACCAAAAAAACAAAAAAGCCTGTTGCTGTTGAGTCAATTCCAACTCGTAGCGACCCTATAGGGCAGAGTAGAACTGCCCTATAGGGTTTCCAAGGAGCTGGCTGGTGGACTTGAACTGCTGACCTTTTGGTTAGCGGCCGAGTTCTTAACCACTGCACCACCAGGGCTCCTGGTGGAGTCACATGGGGCACGCTTAATCCCACCAGCAACGAGCTGTGATAACATGCATGAAATGTTGTTTGCCAAGGAAGCTCATTAGAGACTCGATGCCTGAGGTTATTACTGGGGGCTGTTCACATAGGCACCTTCTGCCTAGCATATACCCAAATTCCAGACTCCCAGAAGGAAGTAGGTGTTAAGCCTAAACCTCATTGTTTGTACAAACAGTTTAGGTACAGTGAGCCACTCTTATCATTTGGGGAAAGTTTTATATCAATGTAGAGAACTAGCCAAATTCCCAGACCCCGGCCAAGGGCCAGTGTTGCAGTCAGGCCTTTCTAAGAACAGCAGTCTCAAGCCTGCTGTGTCAACTCTTCTGCACAGATGTGTTCCTAGGTATAACTATGAATAGAATCTTTTTTTTTTTTCTTTTTTCAAGTTGATTGTTTCTGGTTATTTCTGCACTAATTTTTTAAAAGTTGATTTGATACCAGCAACCTAGATAAATACTCTTTTTAAATTTCGATAGCTTATCTATAGATTCTCTCTAATTTTCTAAGTAAATAATCATCATCTGCAAATACAACTTCATTCTCTTCACTGTGATTATTTTACCCTGTTGTTTTTTGTATCTTATTATTTAGGACTTCCAATACATTATTGAACAGCAATATCTCCACCGTGTTTTAAATTCCTTAAAAATGCTAGGTATAATTTTCTTAAAATTATTTTGTTAAAGAAAAGAGTGGGAAGTATTAATACTGGATGATAATGTGTGGCTGATTTTTATTTTCTTCTTTATGTGTTCTGTATTTTCCAGATCTTCTATGATCATGTATTACTTTTTAAATAAAAAATCAGTAAATATTTTGAAGTTGTCTAGAAAATTGTCTAAAGGTTCCCCTTTAGAAATATAATTTTGATAAATGTATAAACAGAAGTATGTCTATCAGTATCTCTCTATTTTTTGTGACCCTAAATTGAACATAAGCAAAGCTTTGACCATGAAGCTTAGAAAGGAAATTAAATAGAGTGAATTTTGAAGCCAGTGGAATTCATGCATAGTGATGACTGTCAGAGCTCTTTGACCTTCAGCCTGTGCCTCTGCACATTTCAGTCCTTCTGCCCTGTCTCTGCTCAGGCAGGAAGTGCTGCAGCAGGAGCTGAAGAACTGTCTGCATCTTTGAGGTGTGGTTACTGGCCAGGAGAACTCCTTGCTAGCCTCTGTTATAGTCACTGTTGCTATGAATGGGATAGGAAGTGGCTCTGGAGCAGATTCTTTTATCAACTACCCTCCTGCTTTTCCCTGCTCTGGGTTGGGCCAGGAGATTGAGGAACATATCCTTTTGTAAGTGTACACAAAAACAAAACCAAACCCCTTGCCATCGAGTCAATTCCGACTCATAGTGACCCTATAGAACTGTCCCATAGGGTTTCCAAGGAGCAGCTGGTGGATTCGAACTGCTGACCTTTTGGTTAAGAGCTACAGCCATAGCTCTTAACCACTACACCACCAGGGTTTCCAAGTGTACACAGGAAGGCTTTATAAAAGAAGTAGAATTTGAGTGTGGCCTTGAAGGAAGAAAAAAGTGGAGAAGAAAGCATCCCCATTATGGGGACGAGTATGTCATGGCCCAAATAGGGTGATCAAGGACAAAGTACAGACTTGAAAGAGTTGAATGTGGTACTTCTCCTTGAATTTACATAGTTAATTCTCCACTTGCCAAAGTTTACCTTACCAAGTCAGATTTCTAGTGTATTCTTTTTCTTTTTATGTGACAATGGACTTAGAGTTAATTAGTAAAGTTTGTTTCTCAGTGTTGCAGCCTACGCTTCACATGCCTTTAAGGATTTGTGTTATGTACATCATGCTTTTCTCTGGAGGCGTTCTCTTCCTTTATTTATTGCTTTCGTCTTGGTATTTTATCTTTTAAATGTTTCCTATTTTACCATGAACATTATTGTGCTGCCTGTTGTTTGTTGCTTGTTTTGTATAGAAACTTGTTTAAAATGATTTATGCTGGCTAAATTTCTTTGACTGTAGTTTTTATTTTTCTTGAGACACTTCTTTTATCCTTTGGGAAGAGAGGTCTTTATTTGAGCTGTTCTTTGCTACAAGGGGTTTGAAATTAGTAACCTTACGCTAGGAAATATTATTCTAGTGGTTCTCGAACTTTACAGTGTATAGAAAGTGTCTTGAAGTTTGTCAGAAGAACAACCCATACTCTACCTACCAGAAGTTCTGGAAGGTGGAGCCAAGCCATTAGTATTTTTAAAAAATTCCCTAGGTGATTTGGATGCATAACAATATTTGAGAAGCACTGCAACATTCACTTCCTTAAGTTATTTTGCAATTTATTTTTATAGAGTAAAAATCTAATTATAGTCAGTACTTTGTGAATTGGTTCAAAACTAACAACTGTAAAAATGACTTCAATGATACCAAGTTTATTCGTATACTTGAAGTGATACTTATATACTTGAAAATATTATTTTAAATCCACATTAATAATTCTGGAGCTACTATAATTTAAACAATTCTGATACAGGAACAGATTAAAGGACCAAAATAGACTCCACATGTGGTCATACATATGAAAATTTAGAGTATGATAAAGGTTGCCTGTTAAACCGATTGGATTAAAAAAAAAATTATTCCTGCAAAAGACCTCTTTAAAATCTTAAAAAGCAAAGATGTCACTTTGATGACTAAGGTGCACCTGACCCAAGCCATGGTCTTTTCAGTCGCCTCGTGTACATGTGGAAGCTAAACAATGAAAAAGGAAGAATAAGAAGAATAGACACATTTGAATTATGGTGTTGATAAAGAATACTGAATATACCATGGACTGCGAGAAGAATGAACAAATCTATCTTGGAAGAAGTACAGCCAGAATACTCCTTAGAAGTGAGGATGACAAGACTTCGTCTCAGTCCCTGGAGAAGGAGATCATGCTTGGTAAAGTGGAGGGTCAGCAGAAAAGTGGAAGGCCCTCAGTGAGATGAATTGACGCTGTGGCTGCAACAATGGGCTCAAACATAGCAATGATTGTGAGGATGGTGCAGGACTGGGCAACGTTTAGTTCTGTTATACGTGGGATCACTATGAGTCAGAGCAGACTCGATGACACCTAACAACAACAACAAAGTATAAATAACATAAACTTTGCTGTTTTAATAGTTTTTAAGTCTGCAATTCAGTGCCATTAATTACACTCACAGCGTTGTAAAACTGTCACCACTGTTTATTTCCAGAACTTCTTCATCACCTTAGACAGGCGGGGAGAATGGGGAGTTATTGCTGTTTGGGGTGATGGAAAAGTTTTGGAGCTGGGAGGAGGGAGGGGAGGCACGAGCTAGGTGGAGCCGGAGTGTGGGGCGCCCTGTGAGTTCCAGACTGGGGTTAAATATCCCGGATGCGGCGCCGCTTCTCTCTCTGTGCAACCTGGACGAGCTATGTGCGGTGCGGGTGTGCAAATCGGTGGGTTGCTAATGCACAAAACAGTTGGATAGTAGATTTTTTACTATTGTTGTAAATGTGAAATGAGGGATTATGAGATAGTGAGGAGTAGGTATATTAGATTGTTTAATAAATAGATAAAAAGTCAGGCTGGCTGATTTCTTTCACTAAAAGAATCTGTTACTGCCAGATGACTCAGAGAATTAAATAAAATCATGAAAGTTCCAGAAGAAGCATAGATGAATTATTTGTATAAACTTAGAGTGGGGAAGACCTTCCTAAGCATGACACAAAGTCAGAAATCCATGATGGAAAAGACTGATGAATTGGAGTACATAAAAGTTAAACTGTTCTATGCAGGATAGGTACCCTGGTGGTGCAGTGGTTAAGAGTTCGGCTGCTAACCAAAAGGTCAGCAGTTTGCATCCACCAATGACTCCTTGAAAAACCTGTGGGGCAGTTCTGCTCTGTCCTACAGGGTCACTATGAGTCAGAATCCACTTGATGGCGAAGGGTTTGGTCTTTTTGCATGCAAGGACATGATACATGAAGAAGCAAGAGGTTGTTAAAAAAAATAGGAAAGAAAGAAAAGACCAAAATGGATGTCAGAAGAGAGTCTGAAACTTGCTCTTGCACATTGAATAGCTAAAGCAGACGGAAGAAATGATGCAGTAAAAGAGCTGAACAGAAGATTCAAAGGGCAGCTTGAGAAGACAGAGTATTATAATGAAATGTGCAAAGACTTGCAGTTAGAAAACCAGAAGGGAAGAACATGATTAGCATTTCTCAAGCAGAAAAAACAGAAGAAAAAATTCAAGATGTGAGTTGCAGTGTTGAAGGATTCTATGGGCAAAATACTGAACAATGCAGGAAACATCAAAAGAAGATGGAAGGAATACACAGAATCTCTGCACCAGAAAGAACTGGTCAACATTCAACCATTTCAGGAGGTAGCATATGATCAAGAACCGATGGTACTGAAGGAAGAGATCTAAGCTGCACTGAAGGCCTTGGCGAGAAACAGGGTTCCAGGAGTTGACGGAATACCAACTGAGATGTTTCAACAAAACAGATGCAGCACTGGAAGTGCTCACTCATCTATGTGGAGAAACTTGGAAGACAGCTACCTGGCCAACTGACTGAAGAGATCCATATTTGCGCCCATTCCAAAGAAAGGTGATCCAACTGAATGTGGAAATTGTCAAACAGTATCACATACAAATAAAATTTTGCTGAAGATCATTAAAAAATAGTTGCAGCAGTACATCGACAGGGAACTGCAAGAAATTCAAGCCGGATTCAGAAGAGGACATGGAATAAGGGATATCACTGCTGATGTCAGACGGATCATGGCTGAAAGCAGAGAATACCAGAAAGTTGTTTGCCTGTGTTTTATTGATGATACAAAGTCATTCAACTGTGTGGATCATAACAAACTATGGATAACATTGTGAAGAATAGAAATTCCAGAACATTTAATTGTGCTCCTGAGGAACCTGTACTTAGACCAAGAAGCAGTCATTCAAACAGAACAAGGCAGTATTGTGTGGTTTAAAGTTAAGAAAAGTGTGCGGCAGGGTTTTATCCTTTCACCATATTATTCAATCTGTATGCTGAGCAAATAATCTGGGAAGCTGGACTATACGAAGAATGGGGCATCAGGATTGAAGGAAGACTCATGAACAACCTGCTATATTCAGATGACACAATCTTGCTTGCTGAGAGTGAAGAAGACTTGAAGCACTTACTGATGAAGATCAAAGAGTACAGCCTTCAGTACGGATTACACTTCAACATAAACCAAAAATCCTCACAACTGGACCAATAAGCAACATCATGATAAATGGAGAAAAGATTGAAGTCATCAAGGATTCCATTTTACTTGGATCCACAATCAACACCAATGGAACAAGCAATCAAGAAATCAAACGATGCATTGCATTGGGCAAATCTGCTTCAAAAGACCTCTTTAAGTGTTAAAAAGCAAAGGTGTCACTTTAAGGACTAAGATGCGCCTGATGTTTTCCGTTGCCTTATATGCGTGTGAAAGCTGGGCAGCGAATAAGGAAGACCAAGGAAGAATTGATGCCTTTGAGTTATGGGGTTGGCGAAAAATTTACAATATACCATGGACTACAAGAAGAATGAACTAATCTGTCTGGGAAGAAGTATAACCAGAATGTTCCTGAGAAGCAAGGATGGAGAGACTTTGTCTCACATACTTTGGACATGTTATCAGGAGGGATCAGACTCTGGAAAAGGACATCAGTAGAGGGTCAGCGAAAAAGAGGAAGACCGTCAACGAGATGGGTTGATACAGTGGCTGCAACAATGGGCTGAAGCATAACAATGATTATGAAGATGGCACAGGACAGGGCAGTGTTTCGTTCTGTTGTACATAGGGTCACTATCAGTTGGAAGTGACTCGATGGCACTTAACAATAACAATAACAACAAGATAGACCATTGGATTTTAATGTATGAAAAACTCAGTGATATATCAGATTTCAGAATCACATTGCAACTGATCTTTAAGAAATGACCTCTTCTTAGTTTTAGGGTAGCGCTAAAGAACAATATCTACAATTATCTGAAAAGGCCATTAAAATACTCCTCCCTTTTCCAACTATATATCTGTGTGAGAGATAGATACTGTATTGTCTCTATGATACAAAATCTTACAATTGATTGAATACAGAAGCAAATATGAGACGTCATTTGTCTTCTATGAAGCCAGACATTGAAGAATTTCTCAAAAATGTAATGCAAGCCACATTTCCCACTATTAATTATTATTTTTTGTTAAGTATAGTTATTTTTTAATAAGAATGTTATTTATGTTAACATGCAATAGGTTTATTGCATGTTATTTGTTACTTTTTTTAGGATTAATTAATAAATATTTAAAATATTAAATAAAAATTAAAAAGCTTTATTTTCTAACCTGGTAAATACCAATAGATATATCCTATATAAAGAAAACTTCTTTGGAGTCCTCAGCAGTTTTTAAAGAGTTTAAAGGGATTTCGAGAACAAAAGGTTTGAGAACCACTGCTATAGTGGAAGTCCCCCCACAAGGAAACAGAAGGTTAAAGAAAATGTTTGAGAGTCATTTAATTCTTGCTTATTACTTTTGTAATATCCAAAACCGCTAGATTTTGTATTAAGAAAAAGTATGTCTTGGTCTCAAGGAAATTAATCATATTTCATAGATTCTGAAAACATACTTTTTTAAAATTTTAATATCTCTGAAATTTGGGTACATCTTACAATAGATGGCATCGTTGATCACTGTGGCCAGGAGGCAGTTGTCATGTAGTTGTCACCATCTGCTCCTGGTGGCATGGCTGGACAACTGAAGCTTTTAAATGTTTCAGTCAACTAACCACTTAAGGACCACTTGAAGGAGGAAGACCACCTAAGCCCTGATTGTGTCTGAAAGTTTTCGTTGACAACTGCTAGTAAGATCAAGGAGCCCTGGTGGCACGGTGGGTAAGAGCTTAGGCTGCTAACCGAAAGGTCAGCAGTTTGAATCCATTAGCTGCTCCTTGGAAACCCTATGGGGCAGTTCTACTCTGTCCTATAGAGTTGCTATGAGTCAGAATTGACTCAGCGGTGATGAGTTTGGTTTTTGGTTAGTAAGATCAAAAAAGCACGGGTATCGGCACTGCATAATAACTGCCAGCGGCTTGGGAGAAAAATCCTGGAGAAGTAGTGGAGCATGCATGTAAGAAACACAGTGCATCACCAACGCACGTAATGATGCTGTGTGGAAAAGCTTGGATGTCGATGACTGAGGCAGAAAGTGATTCAGAAGTATTGGACTCTGCATGTGAAGAAGTTTTAGGAATACTATATATGATTTATCTTACTTATATTTTGCTTTATAAAAAAGCATGCAAAATGATGATTTGTGATAAAATCTATGTCAGAGTAGGTCTACATAAGTCTGTCAGTAAGTGTAAAATGGAAATTGTACGCGATAAGAAAGCAATGTGTGACGCTTCTTATAATCGATGGAATCTCTTAGATATGATAAAATATTTTATGATTAAAATCTTCAAAAAAAAATGAGTCCTCAGGAGAAGAACAAATGAGTCCTTCACACAATAAATATCATATAAGTTGAGAGACAGAGAGAGCTGTGTGAAGTGAGGGCGCTAGGGGAATCTTCATGAAGGGTGTCGAGTTTGAACTGGGCCTTGAAGGTGGATTTGAGAGATACAGCGTTCTTTAATAAAAATAAACACATTTATTTATGATTATCAGTATTTTGGAAGGAGTATTTAATAACTGTGGAAATTTCTTTAGTTTTATTTTGGTATGTATTTCTGAACTTAGTTTAGTCTGGGTTGCTGGCATCTCTTTCCTGGACTCCTAGTCTCCCTGCTACCATTCCTCCCTACTTTGGAAAATCCTGCAGATAACACTTCAAAAATGTGAACGTGACTACGTTCATCCTCAGCTTTTACCCCTATAATGACTTTCCTTCAGTTTAGAAAAAAAATCTGAGTTCCTTACCATGACCGACAAAGCCCCTAGCTGCCTCTCTGGTCTCCTTTTATATCACTCTCCCTCCCTCTTTCCAGCCTCACTCACCTTTGTGGTTCTTGATACGTGCCGAGTGTGTTCCCATCTCAGGCCTGTACGTTTGCTTTCCCCTTTGCCTATCACGATACATGTAGTAAATGAATGCTCTCCCCCCAGATATTGTCAGGTCTCGGTCCCTTATTTTGTTCAGGTCTCTGTTCAAAATGGCAGCTCCTCCGAGGTGATTGCTTCGATGACCCCATCCAAAGCAGCACCTCCCTCTCTCTGTCTCCTTATCCTGTTGTGTTTTTCTTCACAGCACATGTCCTTGCTGACATTACATTACGTATTTGCTCCTTTGTTTGTCCCCCCTACCAGATGTCACCTCATGAGGACAATGACTTGATTTTATTGTTCATCTTGTGTCCCCAGGGCCTAGAACAGTCTGACACATGGTAGGCTTTCAACAAATATTTGCTGAATGAATGAACTTATATCAGTCAGAACAAATAATTTCTTGGCCAATCTAAGTAATAAAGTATTGCCCTTCTGTTTGATGGAGCACAGGAAATGAACGATATGTCATCTGCAGCCGAATACTACAAAGAAGTTTTGAAACAAGACAATACTCACGTGGAAGCCATTGCATGTATTGGAAGCAACCACTTTTATTCTGATCAACCAGAAATAGCTCTCCGATTTTACAGGTATGCCTTAAATGTAATTTGTAGGACTACTTTTCTGTGAAATATTGGTATAACAATAATAAGACGAAATGAAACCGTAGGGAAACAATGTATAGGCATGACTATATGAAATGAAAAATTCAAACACCCAGATGTTCTATGAGCATAAAAATGACATCCAATAATTTGGAAACATAGATGTTTGGCATCCAGCAGAAACACACCTGGATAATGGACTGACTTTTTAACAACATATTGTATGAATTAGCCATTTTGTCATCAACCAGTAACAGCTTAGTAGTAACCTGAAATACTTCTCATTACTGACTCCATTCACACCACTAAGCATAATATAAAGATACAGAGCTGAAACAGTGAAGAGATTTGCAAAAAAAACAGTTGGCCCATGTTCAGAGCCTTGATGAGGACCTGAAACAGGATTACCTATTTTAGAAAGCATTGTCTACTTATACTTTTTCCGTGTCTGAGTAAATTATGATCATGAGTTCCCCCTTGAGCACATACTTTTTTTATCCTGCATACGGTTTCTAAATTAATTTTTAAATTATGATTCTCTCTCCCCCTTGGGTAATATACAAGAAGACAACTGGCAGCTGATAAGAGTTCTTTCCAAATATATGTTGGAAGCATTAAATATAGTAATATGAATGCTATCCTTTGTACATGTAGCTGACTCTACCTTCCCACCCCTGAAGTGGGTAATGTGTTTCTCAGAGCAGCTTGGGCAGATTTTCATTTGCTTATCTCAACTCCCTCATGCTTTGTCTTTTGGGATTAATGGTGCATAGATGCAAAATAGGGTTACTGAGCTACAGTGTGAAAGCTAAGTGGATAGCATAAGAATCCAACTGATGGTTTTATCTTCCTCGATGGACGCTCATTGGAGGTCGGTAGACATAGCTAAACCACAATGTACACATAAAAACATGGTCCAACTCAGATGAAAACTTAGAGGTAAATGCTAAATACCGTCCTAAAATTAGAATAGAAGGTGTTAGGAATTTTCCTACGTGCACCAAAGCTTTATAAAGCTAAAATGTGTGGGTTTTTCTTTATGGGACCATTTCTTATTTTGGTCCTCTAGCAAAGCTTTTGGAGAAAAAAACTTCCTGTAAGTTGTTTCTGACCTTGCCCCTGGACATATTTCCCATGACTAGTACTTTTACAAAAGACATACTTTTGTATTTCCTTAAAATTTTTTCTTTTATTATTTACTATAACATTTTCTATTTATATTTTTGGAAGTGTTAAATATTATAAAATGAATTCATTTCTAACTTTGTACAATATATATACATATATATATATGTCTTGAAATTTGAAGTTGTTCTGACACCAAAATTTGTGTATGCTTTTTCACAAAGGCGGCTTCTGCAGATGGGTGTTTATAACTGCCAGCTTTTTAACAATCTGGGTCTCTGTTGCTTCTATGCCCAGCAGTATGATATGACTCTGACCTCATTTGAACGTGCCCTTTCTCTGGCTGAAAATGAAGAAGAGATAGCTGATGTCTGGTACAATTTAGGACATGTAGCTGTGGTATGTTGTTTCTCTAATTTCTTTTATAGAAAAGATAGCCATAAATTAGTTTGAAGAAATTTTCAAGTGTTGTAAATTCAGGTTTGATTATAATCACACATAGCAATTTAGAAGTTTCTAGCAGTTGTCATAACTCATTTTATATTCCCAAGTTAAATCCCCTTAGAGGGAATTCACACCTAACTCCTATGATCACTACTTGTTGCTTTTTCTTCAGTAAAGGAAAAGATATACAGTTGACCCTCTGTATCCATGGTCCTCTGTATCTGTGTGTTCCACATCTGCGAACTGAAAAGGGAAAGAAAAAGTTCCAAAAAGCAAAACTTGAATTTACTGCGCACCGAGCACTACACTGAATCCATGAGAATGAAGTGATGTGTAGAGATACCCGGCTGTAGCCTCCCGCCATTTCACACATCCTCAGTCCCTCTCCAGCACTCACTGAGCATTGTTTACCTCGCATCTGGCCATTAGTCACTAAACAATACAGTATAACAAGTATTTACATAACATTTACATTGTATTAGGTATTATAAGTAATCTAGAGACAATTTAAAGTACATGGGAGGGTATGTGTAGGTTATATGCAAATACTATGCCATTTTCTGTAACGGACTTGAACATCCTTGGATTTTGGTATCCACCAGAGTCCTAGAACCAATCCCGCAGGGATACCAAGGGAGGGCTGTACATGAGGAAAGAAGGGAGGAGATGGCAGGAGGGAGAGTGTGATTCACGTGTGTGAACATGTGCTTTTGTTTCGTAGGGAATAGGAGATATGAATTTGGCCCATCAGTGCTTCAGGCTGGCTCTGGTCAACAACAACAACCACGCCGAGGCCTACAACAACCTGGCCGTGCTGGAGATGCGGAAGGGCCACCTGGAACAGGTCAGTGAGCTGCTGAAGGACAGAGGACTATTTGCTTTCTTCAGAGAAAAGCTATCATCTGTGACTGTCATTATATGCTGTAATTTGAAAATGAGCTCTAGAGTCTGACAGGCCTGCATTTGAATCTCAGCCCTGTCACTTCCTAGCTATGTGATCTTGGACCAGTTACTTAACTTTTCTGAGTCTAAAATAGAATACTTGACTTTGTTATGACAAATCTGCTCTTCCCCAGTCTTCCCTATCTTAGTAAACCGTCCCACCGTTCACTATCTCCCATCCATCATCTGGTTGCTCAAGCCAAAACTCTAGGAGCCACCCTTGAAGCTTTTTCTTTTCCTACTGCCTTTCCCCCTCCCTCCTCTCCCATCATCATCCACCAGTTAAACTCATTGCTATCAAGTTGATTCCATCTCATAGTGACCCTACAGGACAGAGTAGAACTGCCCCATAGGGTTTCCAAGGCTGTAATCTTTACAGAAGCAGACTGCCACATATTTCTCCCTCAGAGCAGCTGGTGGGAGCCAAGCTCTTTACCCACTGCACCATGAGGGCTCATTCCATCATCCACAAGCCCTGTCAGTTCTACCTCCAAGCCACGCCTTGAACCTGGCCACTTTTCTCTACTCTCACCACCCCTACCCAGATCGCCATCATTTCTTGCCTGAGCCTCCTAGCTGGTCCTTTTGTTTCCACTTCTGCCCCCTATAATACATCCCCACAGAGCAGCCAGAAGGATTATTTCAAGTAAGATTTTCTTACTACTGCTTTGCTTAATATCCTCCAATGGCTTCTCTTTACACTTGGAATAAAATCTGGACTTCAAACATAGCCTACAAGGCCCCACATCCTGTGGCCTCTGGCTTCCCCTCAGACTGCATCTTCTGCCACTCCTTTCCCACCCACTTCCAGACACTGTAGCTTCCTTGCTGTTCCACAGATATTCGATCCTCATTCTTACTTTAGGGCCTTTAGAATGTTCTTCTTCAGATCTTGCAAAAGTTTCCTTTTGTCATTCAGGGCTCAGCTTAAATGCCACCTCCTTAGAAAGACCATCTCGTACTTCAGTCTAAAGGAGCCCTCAGACACAGTTACACCTCCCAGTGCTTTTTCGTCTCGGTTCTTATCATTTTATCCGATACTTTTATTTTTATTTGTAGAATTTGGAATGTCAGCTGTATGAAAGCAGGAACATTATCTGTGTTACAACTGCTATATTCTCAGCATCAAAAACAGTGCATAGTGCATGGGATGTGCTCAGTAAATATTTGTGGAATGAATGGATGATATATAAAATAGGGTAATAATAGTACTAACCTGAGGGTGTTTTTATGAAGACTGCTGGCATAGTAAAAGCATAGAATTGAGCACATGGTAGGTGCTTAATAAATTGCATTATTATTATTGCATATAACAAAAAGTTTAAAATGCTAAATATATTTATACAATATTAATAGTAGTCAAAGGTAGATATTATTACATTCCCCAGTTTAGAGATGAAGAAACTGAGACTTGGGGAGGGTGCCATATTTTTACGCAAATAATGCACTGCTTCTGTGTTTGTTTGCCAGCCACGCCCTCCCCTATGAGGTTATTTTCATAAGTGCACTATGCTATTTTTTTTACAGCAACATGTAAAAAGAAAAAACCAGCATAGCTGTGCTTACAAAAATAACTTCCTGGGGAGGGTGCGGTTGGCAAATGTAGAAGGTGCACGTTATTTCTGTAAAAATGCGGCAATAACTCTATCCAAGGTCACAGACATAGTGAGCAGCAAGCTAGGAATTTAACCTCTAGCCTGGTCTCCTAAGCACAATGATAAACTTTTAATAAAACAAGGAAGAAATGTCATTGGATATTGCCTTTATTTCATAGATGTCCCAAAAGTAAATAAGATGGATTTGTATTTTATAAACAGAAACTAACTGTTGGAAAATGATAATTTGTCTCTCGTGAAAGTGCTTCTTGTAATTTTCTCTGTTTCCATATTGGTGACTTTCTGTCCTTCCTCCTTATTGTAGATTACCTAGTATACTATTGATTTTAAATGTTTTGGTAAAATGTTTCATCATACTAACCTCATTTTATTATTAAAAATCAATATCTGCCATTCTATGTGAACTGATATCATTTTGTCTTCAAGGTACATGAATTTGTCACAGAGGCTTTGGGTTTACTTACAAAATGGAGGGTCGCTCAGCCAGTGTGAACGCTGAGTTTTGTGGTCTGAACAATGCATGCAAGAGCATCTCGCCTCTCAGTGGTCTCCTTTGAGCCTCTATGGGACAAAAAATGCTATGATTTGTGTTTTTTGAGTACTTTAACAGAAAGCTTGTCATTTTCAGAAAACTGGTCAGCAGTATAATAACAAATGTTACTTGCTCATGCAGCACAGAACTCAGGGTTTTGAAAATTAATATAGTTTTTGTTACATCAGAAGACAAGTAATTAAGAACCTACTAAATCAACCAGCAGCAACAAAAACTAGATTAAAAAGGCCTTTTGAAAAAGCATTGAGAGGATCATATTTTGAGTTGTATATATTATTGAAATCCAAATTTTATAAGAACAGATATTAAAATCTAAACTTTACAAATAACTTTAAATCTAAATTTTCAATTCTCTTATTTTCTCTGTCTTGTGAAGCATTTTATAATTAACATCATTTGGAAAAGATATGTCATTAATTGTGTATCAGTAAATCATTGTATTTCATGATGAATGTTATCTGTATTTATCACAAGATCATGTTAATATCCTAAGAAAGGATTCTTTTGCCAAAAAAAAAAAAAATCACAAATGCAGTGCTGATAAATGCTTATACGTCTTTGACTTTTCTTTTTCAACAGGCAAGGGCACTATTACAGACTGCGTCATCTTTAGCACCCCATCTGTATGAGCCGCATTTTAATTTTGCAACAGTCTCTGATAAGGTATTCTCTTTCTTTAGTAATTCATCATCTGATCTGTTTCTTTTTCCTTCTTGATTTAAAGACAAAGTACAGATAAATAAGGAAACTCTAACCTTAGCTTCCTGAAAGAAGTGATTTTTTAAACATTTATTATATACACGTCTCACTTAAACCCTTTAATAAACTTCAAAGAAATTTATTATTGAATATTGGCTAAACTTAATGCCATTATCGATTAACTTATTTTGTGTGCTTTACAATATGCCATTTAGTTATTAACGAAGTGCTCATTAAGTACTCCTGATTTGGGGAGGATGGAGTAATTGGCTTTTGCAGCAGTGTTTGTACATCATATTGCCACCAAGTCTCTAGCACAATTGTTGTTGTTAAATTAGGGATATTAGTGAATGCTGTTTTAGCTAGGAATAATATGGAGGAGTTGCAACTATTAATACTGTGTTACAAGTCAATTAATATCCAAAGGCTAAAGGAATCGTGTCATTTTTAACAATAAAAAGAAGACAAGCAAGAGCATCAAATAACTTCAGCCTCTTTTTTTCTCTTCACTATTTTGTTAGCGTTCATGAGAATATTGGATAGTGAATCACTGCCCTTATTCGTATCCAGGCCTTTCTGTCTGGATGTGTTTTGGTGGGCGTTTTATTTGCTTCTGTCAATATGAAGCTAGTCTGTGAAGATACCAGATAAAGGGTAGTGTCACTTATTAACAGTCAGTCATGAAACGTTTACCGGGAAACATTCCTTTAACATGGAAGATGAGTCTGTTTTGAGGAAAAAGAGATGGCTAAAAATGTTTGCTGCTAAGTAACAGTCTTTATAGCCCAAAAGACATTATAAACATGTTATTTTTCTTTTTTTTTTAATTGTACTTCAGGTGAAGTCTTATAGAACAAATATTTCTCATGAAACAGTAGTACACATACTGTTTTATGACATTGGGTAACAACCCCACAACATGTCAACCCTCTCCCTTCTTGACCTTTTTTTTTTTTTTTGGTGAAAATATACATAGCCAAAGATACACCATTTTAAAAATTTCTACATGCACAGTTCAGT
>NW_004443981.1:1444383-1484943 GCF_000243295.1 Trichechus manatus latirostris
ATTCTTTCTATTGTTTTTCTGTTCTCTATTTCATTGATTTCTGCTCTGATCTTTACTATTTCCTTTCTTCCGGTGGCTGTGGGCTTTTTTTTCTGTTCTCTTTCTATTTGTTTGAGTTGTGTAGTTAATGTTCTGATTTTGTCCCTTTCTTCTTTTTTGATGTGTGCATCTATTGCTATAAATTGCTGTGCCCCAAAGGTTTTGGTATGATGTGTTTTCATTCTCATTGGATTCTAGGAATTTTTTGATTCCTTCTCTGATTTCTTCTATTACCCAATGATGTGTAAGCAGGGTATTATTCAGTTTCTATGTAATTGATTTTTTTTCCTTGCTCTTTCTGTTGTTAATTTCTACCTTGATGGCATCATGGTCAGAGAAGATACTTTGAATTATCTCAACGTTTTGGATCTTGTTGAGGATTGCTCTGTGGCCTAAGATGTGGTCTATTCTAGAGAATGTTCCATGTGCATTGGAAAAGAATGTGTACTTTGCAGCGGTTGGATGGAGTGTTCTATATATGTCTAGGGGGTCCAGTTGGCTGATTGTGCCCTTTAGGTCTTCTGTATCTTTGCTGAGTTTCTTCTTATTTGCTCTGTCCTTTACTGAGAGTGGTGTGTTGAAGTCTCCTACTATTATTGTGGAACTGTCAATTTCTCTTTTCAGTGTTGTTAGTAAATATGTTATTTTTCATAGCATGAATATGAAACTGTCCTTAGTACCATTTCTATTTTGAAAGGAAAATGAGCTGCCATTAATAAGTTGTCATTTTTGAGCCCTTGGGAAATGCTAGGTGCTGTGCCTACCTGTTCTAATTCTCCCAGCAACCCTGCAATGTAGGTATATCCATCACCTTCCTTACTCATTTTTTCATACAACTGATGTTTTGCTTATTGAGCTTCTCCTATGTGCCAGGCAATGTCCTAGGCACAGGATATATGGCGATGACTAAAGTAGACAAAAAACCTCCACCCTCATGCAGCTTACATGCTAATGGAACCCAAGGATTGTAGAGATTAAAAAACTTCCCATGAGGCACGTGGAAATGGCAAGTTTGGAATTCGTGCCCAGCTCCCTGTGACACCAGAGCTCAAGTTTTTTCCACTGCACCATGTTGCCACTTAGAGTTAAACCATAAAGAAGATTTCCTTTCTTTCAGGAATACTATTACATGTTAATAATATAACACTCAAATGAGATAGTTCTTTAAGCAGAAGATACATTTCCATAAAAGAAAATTGTATGTTAAAAAGAAGTGCTATGATTTTAAAAAGGTAACTTAATTTGTGTTTTTAATCCATATATATGTTACACCAAAAAATTACCAGAATTGAATAATCTGTTTAACACACTAAAAATCTCTCTTGGCTTTAGAAATATAAAAATGAATGAAGATACATTCAGGTAGATTCAGACTCTCTGTGTGGTTTCCTTTGGGACCAGCCTGAACACAAAGTTCTTTGAAAATCAGAGTTACCCGTTATATATTTTTTGAACAGTTATCTTTCCAGCATTATTGTGCTAGTATCTTTTAAGACCTCCCAGATCATGTTGTTATAATATAAGTAAAATTGTTTTTGCTTGAAATTTGTGTCTAAAAGATAATACCCCAGTCAAAATAATGTCTCTGTGGTATGTTACAAATAGTTTTCCCAAGCTATATGGAGATGGCTGTTTTAGCGTGCAGATGTCATTTTATATTTATAATACTATCAGTGACAGGAAAAGAAAACATAAGCTTATGAATTCATAACTAGACAGCTTTGGTGGAACATCAGTTATTTATATAATTGGTTATTTTATCTTTCTCATGTATTTTTCACAGTTGAACTATAATCCAGGTGAGAGAATTTAAAATCAAAGTAGCATAATCAAGCAATTTGACTTTTAAGAACCCTTTGAGTTTTTACAGTGTCTGTAGTATGTCTCTTTTTACTTCTTTACTCATTTTTTTCCTGGTCTTCTTCTGGTGTTTCTTACAGATTGGAGATCTACAGAGAAGCTATGTTGCTGCTAAAAAGTCTGAAGCAGCATTTCCAGACCATGTGGACACACAGCATTTAATTAAACAGTTAAAGCAGCACTTTGCTATGCTCTGATTATCCTTAGACCAAATATGTTCTTAGCAAGGGGCATTCTACAAGGGAAAGAGAGGCGTGTGTGTGTGTGTGTGTGTGTGTGTGTGTGTGTGTGTGTGTGTGTGTGTGTGTGTGTGTGTGTATGTGTGTGTGACTAAAATACAGATACCTGCTTGATAGGACTGAAGGTGGCACATAAAAGAATGTAAACCGGAATGTATAATAAAAATTTTATAACAATAGTAAGTTTATAAGATAACAATATTATAAAATATGGTGCCTAAGCATTTGTAATTGGACCGTGAAATCATTTCTCATACTGTATGGTAGCTGTATTGTTTGTGATGTTTAAAAAACATTTTAATGAATTTCTTCAGATTTTTATAAATGCACGTCTTTAATGTTCTTAAGCTGGCCATTAGCAATCATGTAGACTTAGAGGTCTTTAAAACTGTACTTTTATGACTAAAAGTGTGTGCTTATCTTTATTTAAAGCTTAAAATTGTATTTAAAACTATTTTTTATTCTTTGTTAGACACTTCACATTTTCTTATATATTGTGCTTTAAAATAAATCAGTGTGCATACACCATCATTTCTGTATTTTTCGCAAGTTTTTATTTAATTCGTTTCAGATAAAACAAGTTTTTCAGAAATCCAATAATCTTAGAAACTTAGTCATTATTTTAATTTTATTTGAAATGGTGTGCTGCCAATTTTTCTAAAAAGGTATTTATGGGATATGACATTGTTAATACAAGAAAAGAAAAGCAGGATTAGACATGGAGTGACAGGCCAGGACTCCTACCTGTGGTCAGCCCCAGGAAGGCTAGACTTTGTCCCAATACCTAGGTGTTGTAAATCCGGGAAAAGCTCTCGAACTTTACTCTGCCTTGCTTAGTGGAACTCTCATTAAAGTGTTCACACAGGAAATATATTAAAGGGATAGGGTCACTCAAACTCATGCTTTGGACTTTGGGATCTGTCCATGTTACTTTTCATTTTCTTAACTTCATGAAAATTATTTGATATTTGTTGATATTCTGTTCAAATTCTGTTATGTTCTGACAGAACAGAAAAAGTTGAATTCAAGGAACTATAGGTTGTTAGAGGCTGGAAGTGAAGGAACCTTGGTAGCACAATGGTTAAGCGCTTGGTTGCTAACTGAAAGGTCAGCAGTTCAAACCTACCAGCGGCATCACCGGAGAGAAGACCTGGCGTTCTGATTCCATAAAGATTACGGCCTAGGAAACCCTTGGGGCAGTTCTACTCTGTCCTATAGGGTTGCTATGAGTTGGAATCCACTCCATGGCATACAACAACCGAGGCTGGAAGTAATTCAGCGAATATACAGATGAATCCCTTTGTGGTACAGATGAAAGTGAGGCCCAGAGTCACACAGCTAGCTGGGGGTACAGTCACGACTAGAACCGAAGATCTTGTTCCTCCACTTTAGACTTGAACCTTTCCTGGTTTTCCGTGATATGTTAGTGCCTGTTTAGCTCTTGAGAAAATGCACCTCCATATTTTCTAATACTGCCTTCAATATTTAGATTCCAAGTTTATAATGTGAATTATTTTCTTAGTGTTAGTTAATTTAAAATAGCAGCTAATAATAATGCCTAACATTTACTGAGACCATCCTATATGCCTGGCACTGTTCTAAGCACTTTATGTGAATTAATTCATTTAATTCCCACTGTAGTCCTATGAAGTGCTGTTATTATTTCCAGTTTACTGATGAGAAAACTGAGGCATAGAGAAATGAAGTAACTTGTCCAAGGCTATACATCTAGTCAGTGGCAGAGCTGGGATTCAAACCCATGGCTTCCAAGTATGTGCCGTTAACTACTATGCTAAATCTCCCCTCAGTGTTCCTCCTGTAGATATACTATCATAAATTAAAAATGAATATTACACTCATTAGTAATTTTGAATATGATAATAAGGGAATATTAACACAAAAAAATGAATCTATTCCTGAGGTGATATGAAGAGATTTTGTCTTGAATTTCCGTCAACTCAGTGTGAACACCAGTGCAAAGAGTGAGTCAGGATGGCTGAGGGCAAAATGATGACGTAACAACACTGTGCGTCAGAAGCCAAGTCTGTCTTTGTAACAACTTTATTTCTGGACTGCATAACCCCTGGCTTCTGTGGCAGCATTTCTACAGAAGGAACATTAACAATTGTCTTCTACCATGGCTAAAGAGGTGTTCATTCCATAGATACAAATTGTTAAACAAAATTAGCACCATTAAGCTTTCTTCCAATCGATGAAAATAAAATCTAGCAAGAGAGCTGCCTGCACTGAATAATTGCTGAGGCTGGAAGTGCACCCTCTGCAAATACACCACTTCTGAACAAGTCCTCTGGTAGTAACTGTTCCGCTACATTTCTGAATGGTGCTTCCCAGGATCAGAGCACCCACCATTATAGGCTAGAGATAAGAAAGTAAACATAACCGCTACACTTAAGTAGTTCTCACTACCAACTCTTCATTAATATGAGGGATTTTTGTTAAGAGCTTTCAGCTGGGATGTTCAGAATGTTAAATGTTCAGAAAACAACCGAGATTTTTAAAAATACTGTGGTAGGACTCACTTCTGAAAATAATGAACCCAGAAACTGAGTTTATGTAAAAGGCCATTACCGTGTAGTTTTTAATTCTTGGGACTAGGTAGATTGGAATGGTCTGTGGGTATGTTCCAGAATTCCGAAATGGTCACCTAGGCTCAGATTTTAGAAAACAATATATTGAGTCAGCAAATTGGAAATAACTGCAGTTTCACTTCCTCCCATATAGATGGCATTAGTCCTATTTTTGCTGAATTAAAAACTTAAAAAACATTTTTGAGAGATGCTGTCATTTCACTTCTCCCAAATGTTAAAGTCAATTTCTTGATATTACAGAATAGGTGTATCATAATCTTATAATCCATATTTCTTGCAATATGATCCTTTCCCTTACTTGAATCTAATTCTAACTAATGAGGAGGAATTAGTTGGTAAAATGAAAATGAAGGGAATTCTTGGAGAAAGCAACCATGTTATCTTAGAGAAGAAAAGGCTAGACCTAGACAAACTTTAAGAAGAAAGGTTCTTTTTTCTTTTTTTTTTTTTAAATCAGAGAAAGTGTAGACCCTATTCCAGTGTGTGAAGCTGAAGTTGCATTGGCTTCAGTACCTTCTTCCATCCATTGCAATTCTCATTGTCCCCTGCCCTACTCCATCTCTGATCCAATAGCTTCAATTTCTTTCTTTCTACTGGATTTTGATCTCTTTTTTAAAAAATCTCATGCTCCTCTTAAGCCTGTCCCCTCTCTAGTGCCACCCTATCTCCTTTGTGACATCATCTTGAAAGGGCAGGTGACATATGTTGCCTACTTCCTCACCTCCCGTTCATTTCTTGACCCTCTTGGATCTGGCATCTACTACCACTACTCTACTGAAACAGCGCTCAATGAGGTCACCAGTGACTCCTACCTAGAAAATCCAAAGGTTACTTTTTTTTTTTTTTGTCATTTAAGGGCTTTATTGAGATATAATTCGCATACCTTAAAGTGTACCATTCAATGAGTTTTGGTATATTCACAGTAGAATAATAATCACTACAATAAATTTTAAAACATTTTTGATGTTGTGTGCTGTCAAGTTGATTCTGACTCATAGCCACCCTATAGGACAGAGTATAGGACAGAGTAGAACTTCATAGGGTTTCCAAGGCTATAAATCTTTACAGAAGCAGATTGCCACATCTTTCTCCCAAGGAGCGGCTGGTGAGTTCGAACAATTGACCTTTTGCTTAGCAGCCGAGCACTTAACCACTGTGCTACCAGGGCTCCTTAAAATTTTTTCATCACTCCAAAAAGAAAGCATTTACTCATTAGCAGTCACTTCCCACATCCCCTCAACCCCACCCCCAGCCCGCCCTAGGCAACCACAGATCTACTTTCTCTCTAAATTTGCCTATCCTGAATATTTCATATAAATGGATCATATAATATGAAATGATCATATAAATGGTCTTTTGTGAAAAACTTCTTTCACTTAGCAGGTTTTCAAGATTCATCCATGTTGTAGCAAGTATCGTAGTACATTCCTTTTTATTGCTGGCTGAATGACATTTCATTGTATGAATATACCCACTTTATTTATCCATTCATCACTTGATGGACATTTAGGTTGTTGCCACTTTTTGGATGGAGAATGCTGCTGTGAACATTTGTGTACAAGTTTTTGTGTGGACGTGTTTTCATTTCTCTTTGTAGTAACTCTTCCGTTCATTTCTGATTAGTACTTCCGAGGGTCAGATCACCCATCATAGTTTATAGCCTCTCACTGAGGTCACCAAGGAATGGAATTGCTGAGTCATATGATACCTCTACGTTTAACAGTTTGAAGAACTGCCAGACTGTTTTACAAAGTGACTGCACTATTTTACATTTCCACCATCAGTTTATGAGGGTTTCAGTTTCTCCACATCCTTGCCCACACATGTTACTGTCTTTTGGATCATAGCTAGGCTAGTGGGTATGAAGTGTTATCTCATTGTGGTTTTGATTTGCATTTCCCTGATGGCTAATGATGTTGAACATCTTTTAGTGTACTTATTAGTCATTTGCATATCTTCTTTGGAGAAACATCTCTTCAGGTCTTTCGCCCATTTTTAAATGGGTTATGTGTCTTTTTTATGGGTTATATGAGTTCTTTATGTATACTCGCAACATGTTCCTTATCAGATATATGATTTATCTTCTCCCATTCTGTGGGGGATTTTTTTTTTTTCACTTTTCTTGACAATCTTGTCTATAACAATGAAATGTGACCTGGTTCCTGTGCCATCTTCATGATTGTCGATATGTTTGAGTCCATTGTTGTGACTATTGTGTCAATCCATCTCACTGAGGATTTCCCTCATTTTTGCTGACCCTCTACCAAATATGATGTCCTTCTCTAGTGATTGGTTTTTCCTGATGATGTGTCCAAAGCAAGCAAGCTGAAGTCTCACCATCCTTGCTTCAAAGGAGAATTCTGGTTGTATTTCTTCTAAGACCAATTTGTTAATTCTTCTGGCAGGCCATGGTATAGTTGATATTCTTCTTCAACACCACAATTTGGGTACGTCAGTTATTCTTCTGTCTTCTTCTTTCATAACATTAGCTTTTGCATCCGTATAAGGCAATGGAAAAGATCATGGCTTGGGTCAGGCACACCTTGGTCATCAAAGTGACATCTTTGCTTTTTAAAACTTTAAAGAGGTCTTTTGCAGCAGATTCACCCATGCAATATGTTTTTTGATTTCTTGACTGCTGCTTCCATGGACATTGTTGTTGACCCAACTAGAATGAAATCATTGACAACTTTAGTTTTCTTCACGCCTATTAGAATAGCTAAAATCCAAAACAAAACACTGACGACACCAAATGCTGGGGAGGAAGTAGAGCATTAGGAACTTTCATTCATTGTTGGCGGGAATGCAAATTGGCACAGCTACTTTGGAAGTTTCTTACAAAGTTAAGCACAGGCTTACCAGAGGATCCAGCAATTGAGCTCCAGGTATTTAACCTAAATGAATTGAAAAACGTAAGTCCGCCTAAAAACCTGCACACAAATGTTTATAGAAGCTATATTCACAATTACTAAAACGTAAGTCCGCCTAAAAACCTGCACACAAATGTTTATAGAAGCTATATTCACAATTACTAAAAATTGGAAGCTATTAAGATGTTCTTCAATAGGTGAATGGATAAACAAATCACGGTACTTCCATACAATGGAATATTATTCAGCAATATAAAGAAATGAGCTATCAAGCCACCAAAAGACATGGAGGAAATTTAAATGCATTTTTCTAAGTGAAAGAAGCTAGTATGAAAACACGACATGCTCTAGGATTCCAACTATATAGCATTCTGGAAAAGATAAAACTATAGAATTAGTAAAAATAAAAGTGGTTACTGAGATGATTCTGATGCACCCAGGGCATTTTTAGTGTGGTGAAACTATTCTGTATGATCCTGTAATGGTGAATACATAACATGCATTTGTCAAAATCCTATGGAACTGCACATCACACAGAGTGAACCCTAATGTAAACTATGAACTTTAGTTAATAGTAATGTATCAGTATTGGTTCATCAATTGTAACAAATGTAGCACATTAATGCAAGATGTTAATAGTAAGGGAAACGATGTGGTAGTGGGATAGGCGGGGGGGAGGGGTATATGAAATTCTCTGTACTTTCTGAATGGTTACAATTTTTCTGTAACAATAACCCTGCTCTAAAAAATAAAGTATGTTTTTAAAATCATACTTTATCATTCCACTTATATTGTATCATTCCACTTACATAAAATGCTAGAAAATGCAAACTAATCTATATCAACAGAAAGATTAGTAGTTGCTCGGGACAGGAGGAGGGAAGTGGGGAGGAACGGGGGGCGGGGATTACCAAGCGGCAGGAGGACACTTTTTGGGGGGTGATGGATATGTTCATTATCTTAATTGTGGAGATGGATTCATCAGTGTATACATATGTCAATCTTATCACATTTGATACTTTCAAATGATACAGTTTATTGAATGTCAATCATACCTCAATAAAGCTGTTAAAAATACTCATCGGACTCTACACCTATAATCAAATGTCAGTTTTACTCTACATAAATTATACTTCAATAGACCTGATTAAAAAAGCAAAACAAATAACACTGTTGACTGAAATGCCATGCCATTTTCACAGACATCGTAAGTGCTATAAAAGTTTAAGTGCTCTACAAATGTTTTCTAAATCAACAGGCATAAGGGAGAAATCACCAGAAAAAGCGTCTTGACTTGCAGGATCAGTAAGATTTTGACAACCAGAGTCAAGAGAGAGGGCATGGAGAGGCATTCCAGAGAAGGCTAGCGGGGGAACATATTTGGGAACCAGTATAATATGAACTTGGCTGGATGGAAGCTGGGTAATAGCTGCAGGGGTAGGCTTATCATGAGAGCTAATGTTGGTGGGGTCGGATAGGGTAGGATTAGAATGTAGAGGGTTTTGAGTCCCAAGCTAAGGAGCTTAAGTTTCACCTGAAAGTTGAAAAGTTTGATAGTTAATGTCATGTGTCAACTTGGCTAGGCTATGATTCTCAGTGATTTGGCAGACATTGGACTGATTGCTCCTCCACAATGTAATATAATGTTTGACTGATGTGACCAACCAATCGAAAACGGAGTTTCTTCAGGGATGTGGCCTATCTTCAGTGTACAGCTGAATGTTCTGGAAAGGCTTGCACACTCTCTCCTGAGCCTGCACTTTTCTCATCGCCTGAGCTCCCGTCCTTGGGACATAAGCCTGCAGAACTCTTCAGCCTGCTGCCTGACTCGCAGATTTTGGATTCTCCAGCCCCTGTGACCCTGTGAGCCAGCAGAGACCTCCCTCCTGCCTCCTGTCCTGCAGATTTGGGGTTTGTAAGCCCCTGCAACCACGTGAGCCAGCAGAAGTCTTCAGCCTGCCGCCTGACCCACAGATTTGGGACTTGTCAGCCCCCACAATAGCATAAGCCATTTCCTTGACTGATGTGATTAGCCAATCAGTAAATCTCTTGGAGTAAATCTCCAAGTAAACCTCGCTGTATATATTTATATATACTCGTCACTGGTTTTGCTCCTCTAGAGAACACAGACTAAGACAAAGAGGATGCAGGTATTTTGTAAGAATTGATCTGAAGGCAATGTTTAGGATCAGTTGGAAAATACAAAGTTGGATATAGATTTTATATTAAGTTTTCTAGAAAGAGGGTGAAAATGAACATATTTACACTAAACCTGTTACCATCAAGTCGATTCTGACTCATAGCGACCCTATAGGGTAGAACTACCCCATAGGGTTTCCTGGGCTATAATTTTTATGGAAGCAAATTTCCACGTGTTTCTCCTGCAGAGAGGCTGGTAAGTTCGAACTGCTGATCTTTTGGTTAGCAGCTGAGTGCTTAACTACTGCACCACCAGAGCTCCTCAGATTTACACTAGATAATAAAATTTTTTTTATAAACTACATAGCATATGCAACCAATCAGATAGTTCATGCCACACTTCTGCTTAGTTATAGCCTTTTCTCCTTCCCATCTGTGCTAAAAAGCATAAAATTTTGCCTAGATGGTCACAGCTCATGCAAAGAACACTGACCCTTACAGATGGTGCTTCATTAATTACGGTTTGCAACAAATAGCTTCCTTAAAAAGATCGTCTTTTTACAAATGCCGGGCTACTGGTATACAATATCTTTATATTTCATGAAACAGAGATTTAGGGGAAAGAAAAATATTATGATTTATCTCCAGGCTGCAGTTTTTTCTATCGTAATATTTGTTAAAACATTAGAATTAGTGTCTAGGTGGAGGCTGGAATGATTCTGATGTACCCTAACATTTGAGAACCATCTTGTCAAATGATTTCTAAGAGCATTTTCACCTCTAAGTTCCTCAAAAATGAAACTATCAAAGCTCCCTCAAGAAGAAATAGATTACCCAAATAGTGTTATATCTATTAAATATTCTACCTATCAATAAAACTTTCATATTTGTCCAAATGAGGAAACCATGGGGGAGAAAATGGGGTGGGAGGTTTCTCAAATAAGGAAAACTAATACATCATCCTCTACTCACTAAGCACAGCAAGTTCAATTTGATTCAATACGCATTTGCTGATCATCAGGTATGTGCAAATCATTACTGGATACACATAGATTCCTAAATCATAGTCCCTGCTCCCTAGGAGTACAGAGTCTCATCAGAAGAGGCTACTTGGGCAAATCATCCAGCTCCAATGGGAGATGTCCCACATTCCTTAAGAAAGAAGGTTTTAAACTGAAAGATTCAGGTCACTGTTTGGGACTCACTTAAAATACTTGCGAATAGAAGTGGGGAGAGAGAACATCATTATAATAAATAATTACCATGTATTAAGGGCCTACTCTGTGTAATCTTCACAATGATAGAAGCTATTGTTATCTCCATTTTCCTGGTGACAACCTCAGAAAGGTTACATAACTTGCCGAAGTTTGCACAGAGAGTAAAAGGCAAAGCTGAGAATCTCAGCATCTTGGCGTGCTATCTTCTATCATTTGGTAAGAACAGATAAACAGTGGCAAAAGTAGGGGGCAAGGTGGCAGCTCCCCACAAGTTTGATGGACATCAAAACATAATGGGGAATGCTCGTTCACGAATGATGAGATGCCTCCCATCAGAACTGGTCCTGATATCACCATGAGCGTCACACAGCACTTTCATGGTTCTTCCGGAGTCTCCCAGTAACCTTGTTGGACTAGCAGGACAGCAATTTGTATCCCCATCTTATAAAATTTAGAGAGATAAAATGATCCACCCACGGAGACACATTGGGAACTTAAATTCAGATCTTTGTTCTCTACTACCGAAAAAACCAAACCTGTTGCCGTCGAGTTCGTTCTGACTCATAGAGATCCCATAGGACAGAGTAGAACTGCCCCATAGAGTTTCCAAGGATGGCCTGGTGGATTCAAACTGCCAACCTTTTGGTTAGCAGCCATAGCACTTAACCACTATGCCACCAGGGTTTCCTGGTCCCTACTACACCAGTACATTTCCATTTTTCCGGCCACGCAGCCTATTAATAATATAGATGCCAACTGAAAGACAAAGCTGAATTTATTAAACTTGCCAGGCAAGGGAGACCCATGATGGGAAGCATAGTCACCTCCAGCAATATTCAGCATGTCTTTCTTTTTTTTTTAGCAAGTCTTATATACATCACACGGAGTAAGCACCGAGGATGTTCCTCAGTTCTAAAGGAAGCAGGAGAAGATCCTGATTGCCTCTAACAGAAACAGGGCCACCTTAACGTTCTCTGCATTCTGACCTGTTCCAGCCTACGAAACCAAAAACCTGTTGCTGTTGAGTCAGTTCAGACTCACGGCGATCCCATGTGTTACAGAGTAGAACTGAGCTCCGTAGGATTTTCCTGCTGCAATCTTTACAGAAGCAGACCACCAGACCTTTCCTCTGTGGTGCCACTGAGTTAGTTCCAACAGCCAACCTTTCTGTTAGTAGTCGAGTGCAAACCATCTGCACCATCCCGGGACCTTGTCCCAGTTTACAGCTTATTCCGGTTGTATAATCCCATAGGGTTTCAACCAGCAAGCATTTCTCAAGGACTTTGAAAAGAATAAGTTTTCTTAGTACTGTACTATTTCCCAGAACAAGGTTTCTTAGTTTTATATCCTTGAAGCTGAATAACAAGCAGCTCTTCCAGGTGGACGGTGATGTTCAGGGGCAGGAGCAGGCTTTACAAGGTGACCACCCTGCCTGCAGAGGGACTGAGCTGAGAAAAATCTCAGGAGTCTGCGTCACTGCCCAAGAGGTTCACTGTAAGCATGAACTATGCAGTCAGAGCCTCCTGTTTTTGCTTTTTTACTTTAAAATATTCACATGAATCTTACCTTCAACCCCCAAAACAAATCTGTATTTGCTTTAATACAAAAATAATATATTCCCCACATATTCAAATAGGCTATTGCAGGATGAAGGGCTATCTATTTCAGCCTGTGGTTGGCCCAGCAGTACCCACACCTTATCCTTCTATCCTCTCAACTCTAGGTTGAAGAATTCCAAGGCTGACTTTTACCTTGTTTTGCACCACCACTTCCCGCCCCCTTCTGTCTCCCACAGGGCTCATATTTGGGATCTGTTGCCTGTTCCGGATCCTTGTCACCACTCACCAAAATTTGCCTGCTCTGTCTCCTTCCCTCAAAGTCTTTGGGTGCTGCAAACGTTTTAGGTTAGCACTCAGCTGCTAACCTAAAGGTTGGTGGTTCCAACCCATCTAGCAGTGCTGTGGAAGAAAGCCCTGGAATCCTGCTTCTGTAAAGATTACAGCCAAGAAAACCCTATGAAGCACAATTCTACTCTGTAACACATGAGTGGGAATTGACTCGATGGTAAATTTTTTTTTTGGTCTCCTCTCAGAATGGTGCCAAATTACTGTATAATGTGGATGTTTTTATGAATTTCTCCCAGATCACTGTGTAATATGGATAGTTTTATGTATTTCTCTCCCCTTAGTAAAATATTTGTATTTTCACATAGTATTTCCGGCACTGTGGTGACCTTATATGAGAGATATTTTGGGACAAAATTAGTCTCTCAGCATCCTCAAGTCATATCATGAGAGCAACCTCCCAGGCAGAGATCTTGTGCCTGCAATCTCAAAGAGGTCATCTAAGAGGGCAATTGGGGAAGTTACCATAGCAGAAAGCCAGAAAATTTTAGATTCTATTTATTCAAGGATGTCTTTTGAGCCTTTGCCATGGGGTTCCTCAGAGCTGTACTCTGGAGTTTTTAGTTTTCAAATCTTATGAAGGGATATGACAATAAATACAACAGGATTGAAAGAAAAGTTGCCTAAGACCGTGTTGGTCTCCAGGTTTCTGGGAAGTCAGAACATGGTGGCTCTCCTTGGTTTACTCTTCTGGTTGCTCACTGAGATTTGACTCTGCTTCTAGTATATGTCCTGATAAAATTCTAGGACCTCCTCTCCCATGAGTAAAGGTGTTAATTACATTTTCAAAGCAGTAAACTCAACACAGTGTTTTGGAAGGTGGTGGGAGGGAGGATGAGTCAGTGTTGGGATACACTTTCTGTGCTGACTTTGCTTATACATCATTTTCTGCCCACATGGTGTCACACAGATTACACCTTTGGGGTTATGGGGTGGGGGTTGTACACGTATATGTGTGTGTGTGTAGGTGTATGTATAGTGAAGGGAACCATATTCTTTTTTTTTTTTTCCAATTCCAAGCTTTTTTGGTTAGTTCTCAACTATTTATTTTGAATCTGACTAGATCAGGATTAAAGAATATTGCCTATATAATCTCTATGTAGTGAGTTATTAAACTTTGGGGTCAAATTTATGATTAATTTTGGTATGTGTTCTACGGACATGTAAAAACGAACATTCTCTATATGAGAGATGTCATATTCTTTTTCCCTTTCTCTAATATACGAAATTACATAATCTATTTTTAAATTTTTATTACTCAATTTATCTAAGTCCTTGTTGTCTTTTTACTGTCTTTTTAGTCTATTAAATTTGTCAGCTTCTGAAAGCATCCTAACCGATACACACTATCCCGCAGGGCTTAGAGTATTTAAAAAAATTATGCATATGTACATGTAAAACAGGAGTGCCTGGGTGGTGCAAGCAGTTAACACAGTTGGCAGAGCCTGGTGGTTCGAACCCATCCACAGGTGCCTTAGAAGAAAGCCCTGGTAATCTATTTCTAAAAACCAGCCACAGAAAACCCTATGGAGCGCAGCTTTACTCTGACACACACTGGGTTGCCATGAGTCAGAATCGACTGGATGGCAACTGGTTTTTTTCTGGTACTAACAGAGCCGAAGGGGACAGTGGCGGGTCAGCAGTAGAATTTTTGCCCTCCATGCTGGAGACTTGGGTTTAATTCCTGGCCAATGCATCTCAAGCACAGCCACCACGTGTCTGTCAGTGGAGGTTTGTGTGTTGCTACGATACTGAACAGGTTTCGGCAGAGCTTCTAGACTAAACCAGATTATGAAGAAACGCCTGGTGATCTACTTCCAAACATCAGCCAATGAAAACCCTGTGGATCACAGGTCAGGTCTGCAACTGATCATGGAGATGGTGCAGGACTGGGCAGCATTTTGCTCCGTTGTGCATGACGTCGCCATGAGTTGGGGGCTGACTGGCTTGTAACAGAGGTGGATCATCCAATAGGCAAGGTAAGCAGCACCTTCCTACAGAATCGAAGCCTCTTTTCAAATTTACAAGCCCTGACAGAGATGGATGACCCAGTCAGCAAGTGCAGGCTTACTTGTGCTTACTTACTAATCTATAGTGAACAATTTCCCATGTTTTTTACCACAAATTGGGTAATCTGCCCCTGGACGATAGACAATAACAAGAGAGCCTAACCTTACCCATGAAGGAAGCTTACCTTTTTGTGCTGTGTTTCTTATGTAGTGGTATGAAGGTTATCTGAAGGAGAATCTCTTTGGGGAGGAGGTGATTGTTAAAAATGCAAATTCCTGAGCCTTATACCCAGGCCTACTGAATCAGATTTTGAGGAAGGACCGCATTTTAGATAGGCTCAATAGTTGAGTCTTAGGTTGATTAAGGTTTTAGAACTATTTTTAGAAGCGATGTTGACTCATAGCTGAGTCATCACCAGGACAATCAAAGAACCCATCACCTGAACAGTATTTCAAGGGATTTCGTGCTGATTGTCTTTTACTTTCAATGATGGATTGGAGAGGGAAGAAATGAAAAGATCTGGTAAGTCATAATTTATTCATTAACACGACCCCAAGTCCCAAAACTGCCTGACATGATGACTTTTCTATCTTGGGTATGTGTCCCTGCAGACAGCAGAGTGATGGGGTCATGGATCCCTTCAACAGACCAGAGATGTGCTTGTCCTGGATGGGCCTTGTCAGGGACACACCATCATTCTGACAGCCTTGCCAATGTGTGACAGGTGGGGTGAGCCCCAAGGCAACTGCTGTGTGCTAATTCTCTCCCAGCCCCTCACAAGGCACAATCTGAGAAAGAAAAACAAAGGGTATTAAGAATAATTTTAGGAAGAGAAGGATGGGCCATCTTTAGAGTTCAAATGTCAAAACACAAGAAAGGAGGGGAGAGACAGAGAGAATGAATTTTCCATCTTCCAAGATTTTCTGCAATTCATTCTTGATGAATCAGTTTGGAATAAAGCTCAGATGATGGGCCTTTGGTTGCCATGGTAATCACTCTGCTGTGTGCAGCCACCAAATGCATCTCTAATATTCCTACCAAAGCACACTCAGGGTCAGCCGAGGATACGAAATGCCTATCCCACACTCCTGGGGGAAAAGTTGGACTCTATCTGGCACGGGACCAAAATTTCTTAAAAAATTCACTCCATTCCTTAAGACATTAGTGATGGTTTTAATATAAAACTAAAACAAACAAGATTTGAACTCTGGCATGCAAAAAATATAACTTTATTTTTCTATAATTCAACTTAATTATGGAAATTATCTTTACCCCAATGGGATAGTGGGGCAATTTAACCTCAGACATTAGGGATTGCTGCACTTTCTCAGGGTTATGCAAAGGTTCTGGGGGGTGTCACATAGTGCCAAAGTGTCAGGAGAGGACATCTGGACACACAGATTGCCACTAAGATATCCCTCCTTTCTGTCCACATGGCCACCTTTGTTCCTACATCTCTCTCTACCACTTCTGTGTCTTCTGGAGTGTGTGTCTCTCTCTGAGATGTTGTTGTGGTCCTCTGTGCATAGATACAGCCCCAGGCATCCCTCTCGGGGCCTTCAGGCTTTCCTGGGGCTCTGTCCATAGATCTCACCAAACTCCCTGCTTTCATTGTTTCTTTGAATCCCCTTGAATCTTTTTTCCTGTATGTGGGTAGGGAGGAGTCCTTCTCACTTTCATATTTCCCCCAGACATTTCGTCTACACCCTATCCTTTCTGTTGCCCAGATGCATAGGTTTTTGGACACCCAGGAAGACTTTCTCAGTATTTTGCCCTGCCATATTCCTCCCCTGAGATGTTCGTTTGTTAGTTCATTCATTCAGCAAATACTGAGCATCTGCTAAATGCTAGGTAGTGTTCTAGGTAGGGGAATATAGTAGTGGATAAAATACACAACACTTTATCATTGTCGGGTTTACATTCTAGAAGGAGGAGACAGACAACAATCAATGAACATAGTAATAAGTTATAGAGTGTTAGAAGAGGATATGTACTAGGGAAAAATAGAACATGAGAGGGGAGTCAGGACTATGAAGGAGGAACGGTGAGTTGCTATTTTAAATAGGGTGGATAGGGTAGAAGCCATTGAGAAGGCAACATATGAGCAAAGACTTAAAGAAGGGGAGGGAGTATGCTAAGCGGGTATCTTGGGGAAGAGTGTTCCAGGCAGAGAGAACAGCTCAAGTAAAGGCTCCAAGATGAGAGCACCTTGGTATTTTTCAAAGAGCAGCAAGCCTACCAGTACGGCTGGAGTTGAATGAGAGGGAGAGTAACACAAGATGAGGCTGGAGATATATGTGTGTGGCATTTGTGTTGTGTGAGTGTGT
Organism: Trichechus manatus latirostris; assembly: GCF_000243295.1. Classification (NCBI taxonomy): domain Eukaryota; kingdom Metazoa; phylum Chordata; class Mammalia; order Sirenia; family Trichechidae; genus Trichechus; species Trichechus manatus. The sequence continues at coordinate 1,461,598 of NW_004443981.1, forward strand.
GTAGGGGGGTATTGATGAATTGTGTAGGGTCTTGTAAGCAATTGTAAGTACTACTTTTTTCTGAGCGAGATGGGGAACCACTGGCAGATTTTGATTAAGAACATGTCTTAGTTATCTAGCACTGCTGTAACAGAAATACCACAGGTGGGTGGGTTTAACAAAGAGAAATTTATTCTCTCACGGTCTAGTAGGCTAGAAGTCCAAATTCAGGATGCCAGCTCCAGGGGAAGGCTTTCTCTCTCTGTTGGCTCCGGGGGAAGGTCCTTGTCATCAGTCTTCCCCTGCTTGAGGAGCTTCTCAGCTCAGGGACCCCAGATCCAAAGGACACACTATGTTCCCAGTGCTTCTTTCTTGGTGATGAGGTCTCCATGTCTCTCTGCTCACTTCTCTCTTTTATATCTGGAGAGAGATCAGTTTAAGACACAACCTAATCTAGTAGATTGAGTCCTGCCTCATCAACACAACTGCTGCTAATCCCACCTCATTAACATCATAGAGCTAGGATTTACAACACATAGGAAAATCACATCAGATAACAAAATGGTGGATAGTCACACTATACTGGGAATCATGGTCCAGTCAAGGTGACAGATATTTTTAGGGAACACAGTTCAATCCATGATGGAACATAATCTGACTTGGGTTTTAAAAGGATCTTTTCTGGCTGCTGTGATGAGAATAGACTGTAAGGAGTAAGACAGGAAATGAGCTAACAAGTCTGAAGACTCTTGCAGCATCCCAGACATGAGATGGACTTGAAGGGTCAGATGCTGACTCTAATTTTCAAATAGAACAGGAATTTCTGCAGATTGGATGTAGGATTTTTGAGAAAGAGGGGAGTCAGGGATGACTACCATTAGCCTAAGCAGCTGGAAAAGCGGAGAAACGTTTGCTGAGCCAGGTTAGGCTGTGGGTGAAGTAGATGTGGGGGTGAAACAGAAGTTCAGTTTGGAAAGGTAAGTTGGGGTGTCTACTAGACATCGAGGTGGAGAAGTCTGCAGGGCAGTTGATTGTAACAGTCTGGAGTTCAGGAGCGAGGTCTGGGCTTCAGCAATGGGCGTCTTGGGCAGCGAGATGGTGTCTCTAGCCATATGCTCACCAAGGGGGTGATTATAGAGAAGAGATGGCCAAGGATTAGTCCTGGGGTCCTGCTGTTCAAAATTCTGGAAGAAGAGGAGAACCCAGGTGATCAGTGATGCAAGAGCAAAACTTAGAATGTCCTGGGAGCTGAGTGAAGACAGTGTGAAAAAGAGGGAACAATCCATGTATCCAAGGCTGCTGATCAACATGGTCAAGGGTGAGAAAAAGAACATGGGCTAATTATCGTCTCCTAAATGTTATCCAGCCACAGCAGTAAAATGGATGGTCAAAGAAGAAGTGCCATGCTTATCCCTGTGTCACTTTGGTTTAAGAATTATAGGCAGCATCTGCACTGGGGTAAATTCTCCCTCATTCCAACAGCCAAAGTAGAGACCATCTCATTTTCCAAAAGGATTCCTTGGGAGTTTCATATCATTATTTAAACTTCCTTTTTTTTCTCTTGCTCTCCTCTACCATCTTCCCTTCCTTCTTTCTTGCCACTAACTAGATGATACTAGATTAAAGCCCTGTAAGCATAGGGTTTATGTGCTCTATGTTTTGAGATCTCCCACATTATAAAAAAAAAAAATCCTGTTGCCGTCAATTCCAACTTACAGGGCTCAGTAAATGTTGTTGTGTGTGAAAAGTTGTAACCGTGTGGTGGCAAAGAGCTTGGGGTTTGGAGTCAGATAGACCTGTGTTTCAGTCTTGTCTCTGCTACTGATAAATAAAACCCACTGCTGTTGAGTCCATTATCACTCATTGCATCCTCATAAGTTTTCCAATGGAAGCAGACTACCACAGCTTTCTCCTGCAGAGCCTGCAGTGGTTTCGAACCGCCAACCTTTCAGTTAGCAGTCGATGGTTTTAACCACTACTCCGCATTGCTTAGTTTCCTCATCTGCAGGCTGGGCTTAATCATGATATTATTATGAATGAGATGAGTGAATGTGTGTAAATCTTGGGCATGGTTCTTGGCAAACACTAACTACTCAGTTGTTGTTGTTGTTAGTTGCTGTCAAGTTGATTCCGACTCATGGTGACCCCCTGTGTGCAGAGTAGAACTGCTCCGTAGGGTTTTCAAGCATGCGACCTTTCAGAAGCAGATCTCCAGGCCTCTCTTCCGAGGCACTTCTGGGTGGGTTTGAACTGCTAACCTTTTGGCTCGTAGTTGAGCACTTAACCATTTGCGCCCCCCAGGGATGCCCAACTACTCAGTGAAGTGTGGTTATTATTAATAATTGATATTGGAATCCAAGATAATTCCTTGTGTTGTGTGCTATTTTGTGCTATTTCCCCAGAATGGTACATATTTCCCCCAACACCATCATGAAGTGTACCTTTGTACCGAAGGGGCTCTCTCACATGCGGGAGTGAGTCTGGAGCTTTGGCCAGGACTCTTTCCCTGTGCTATCTTGGGCCAGTACCTCAGCCTTTCTCTCCATCAGCTCCCCCACTTGTAAAAAAAAAAGGAATGTTGAGCTAGAAGACCTCAGATTCCTTCCAACTCTAAAATTTCTTAATTTTGTGAAACCTTTGAAAAGGCTTATCTGACTAAATTAATATGTAATTCATGTTGTGGGGAGCTTGGGTTTTAAAAAGGGTTATAATCTTCCTCTGCCTCCACTTGCTTTGTTATATGATGCTTGGTAAGTTTCTTCTTTTCCCCACTGCTAGTGACAGTCATCACAAACCGTGGTTTTATAACATGTGACAGGTTTTTCAGGAGCTTTGCTTCCTGAAGACCGAACATCCTTCAGGGATATTGCAGGAAATTGTTTGCACTACAGCACTTCCTGGCAACATGAGCCATTTAAAAAATGCTCCATAGTAACTTGATCTTGCAGATGGTCTTGCAATTTGACTCAGATAATCGAAACTTTATTAAATCCTGGAGGCCATGTCCCATCACACGATGCACCAATTAAGCACTTCTTTTTTTTTAAAAAAGAATTTTACTTCTAAGTTCTGTAGCCATTTGTCTCTTAGAACTCATCTACTCTATATCAACCCTGCTTTTATCTCTGGGGGCTTCCTACAGCTTTTGAATGAATTCTCAGCCATTTACTGGGAATATCGGCATCCATTCTACCCAATGACTTGGCTGTCGTTGCTCTAGTTTAAGCTACTGGGATATTGAGAGTGTTGGAGCAGGATGGAGTGGAGATGGGCTGGCGTCTTACTGTTATTCCAGCTGCTTTTCATTAGCATTCGTTCTGAATATAGAGATTTCCGCTCAGGAGCTGTTTAAAGTGTAGCTGCAACTATTATATGCTCGAGAGAAAGCTCATCTCTTTATTTCTACCACTTCAAATTCTCCCAGTAACAATTAAACATCTGGGATTTTTTGTTCCTGGTTTTGTTTTTTACATCTCTTTAGTTTATTAGCAGTCCCTTGGCTGTGCAAACAGTCAACTCACTCGCTGCTAACCAAAAGGTTAGAGGTGTGAATCTACCCAGAGGCACCTCAGAAGAAAGGCCTGGTGATCTACTTCTGAAAAATCAACCACTGAGTACCCTATGGAGCACAGTTCTACTCTGACGCACGTGGGGTTGCCATGAGTTAGAGTCGACTCGATGGCAACTGGTTTTTAATTTATTAAGTGTTGAGCCAGTCAGGGCTGCTGGAGACAAACAATGGAGATCAAGTCTGGCTAAGTGAAAACAAATGTATTTAAAGGATGTGAGATAGACCGCGGGGAATGACAAGACGGCTGGAGAGCCAGGCTCAGAGAACCGGCAGGAGCCAGGGCAGGTGGCAGCACTATTTGCTGTTCGTGCATTTCTATATCCCAAGCATCCTTTGGAAGGCTGATACACAATCAAACTAGTTGCTGTTGAGTTGATTCGGACTCATGGTGACCCAGCGTGTGTCAGAGTAGAACTGTGCTCCATAGGGTTTTCAATGGCTGTCTTTTTGTTTTTGTTTTGTTGTACTTTAGATGAAGGTTTACAGAGCAAACTAGTTTCTTATTAAACAATTGATACATATATTGTTTCGTGACATTGGTTGCCAACTCCACGACATGTCAACAGTCACCTCTTCTAGATCCTGGGTTCCCTATTACCAGCTTTCCTGTCCCCTCCTTACTTCTAGTCGTTGCTCCTAGGCTGGTGTGCCCATTTAGTCTTGTTTTGTTGTATAGGCCTGTCTAATCTCTGGCTGAAGGGAGAACCTCAGGAGTGACTTTATTACTGAGCTATAAGGGTGTCTGGGGGCCATACTCTCGGGGTTTCTCCAGTCTCTGTCAGACCAGTAAGTCTTGTCTTTTATTTTTTATTTTGTGTGTGTGTGAGTTCAAATTTTGTTCTACATTTTTCTCCAGCTCTGTCTGGGATCTCTCCTGTGATCCCTGTCAGAGCAGTCGGTGGTGGCAGCCGGGCACCATCTAGTTGTGCTGGACTCAGTCTGGTGGAGGCTGTGGGAGTTGTGGTCCATTAGTCCTTTGGACTAAATTTTCCCTTATGTCTTTGGTTTTCTTCATTCTCCTTTGCTCCAGACAGGGTGAGACCAGTGGAGTATCTTAGATGGCTGCTCGCAAGCTTTTAAGATCCCAAAAGTAGAATGTAGAACATTTTCACCAAATCAATGCAGAGTTTTCACCAAATTAGAATGTAGAACATTTTCTTTATACACTATGTTGTGCCAAATGAGCTAGATGTTCCCTGAGACTGTAGTCCCTACAGCAATGGCTGGTTTTTTGGAAGTAGATCCCCAGGCCTTTCTTCTGAGGCACCTCTGGGTGGACTTGAACCTCCAACCTTTTGGTTAGCAGCCAAATGCATTAACTCTTTGCACAACCCAGGGACTCCTGATACATAATAGGTGCTCAGTAAACAATTGATGAATGAATAAATGAATGAGTATGTTGACAGACTTCCCAAATTTCCAGCTTGCTAGTCAGACCAACATGCTTCCTCCTGAAGATGGAGGATTCTTTCTTGTCGGGAGAGAGGCTAGATCAGTCTGAATAAGGAAGTGCTAAGTGTGAAGGAAAGAGAAATGAAACAGCTGGGGTGGGGGTGACACGAGGAGAGAGGTGAGATGTGGGGTGTCAGGGATGCCCATCTACCAGAGGAAAAGGGATGGGAATGTACATGATTCTAAGATAATCTGCATGTTGATCCCCGTCATGTCTTTTCAGAGATTTGAGTAAAGAATTGACTCTCTTTATAATTACTCTAGGTTGTTGTACTGTGCTTTCTGAATATGTCACCACTTTCAGACTGAATCTCAGGGGTTTCTCAGTTTGAGTAGTTTACATGGAAAACTCAAATTGTCGTCTCCCCCACCAAAAAACCAAACCAGTTGTCACCAAGTCAATTTTATCTCATGGCACCCCCATGTGTGTCAGAGTAGAAATGTGTTCCCTAGGGTTTTAAATGGCTGGTTTTTCAGAAATAGATCACCAGGAGTTTCTTCTGAGGCACCTCCGGGTAGACTCTAACCACAAACCTTTTGGTTAGCAGCCAAGCTGTTAACCATTCGCGCCACCCAGTGACTCCTTCCGACAAAAGACTTCTTGGTTTTATAAAAAGTCCAGCCATTTGCTGTTTTCAGAAGCCTTAAACTTTGGAATCATCTTGGACTCTTCATTTTTCTTTGACCCCAAAAGCCAATCTGTCACCAAATCCTATTGATTCTTTACAACGCCTCTTGGCCCCCTATTTGTCATTGTTAATTATACAATGTTTGTTTAGACCCTTGTTGTAGTTGTGTGCTGTCGAGTCGATTCTGACTCATAGCAACCCTATAGGACAGAGTGGAAGTGCCCCATAGGGTTTCCAAGGCTGTAATCATCATGGAAGCAGACTGTAACATCTTTCTCCCGCAGAGAAACCATCACCTTTCAGTTAGTAGCCAAGCATTGCCTGGGATATATAAAAAACCTAACTACTCTCCCTGACTCTAGTTTCTTCCTACTCCAATTCATCTTATTTAGTATTTGCTAAACCCATATAACGACCTGGCTGTTCAAAAATGCCTGCAGCTGATCAAATGCAAGGTCCTCAGCCTGATGTTAAATACCCCTTGTTTCCATCAGCTGGCGTTTTTCAATCTCACGCTTTTCTCTGCGTGTCCGCAGGCCAGTCTACATCCGTCATGCTGATTCCCCTCTCTGTATATTCCCTTTTGCCTTTGTATTAAAACCTTTCAGTAGCTCCCCAATCCCTGCACGAACAGTTCCCATTTCTTAGCAAGACACACAGGCTTTCCTGGCTTGTGTCTGCCTCCAGCCTCAGTTCTGGCCATTGCCCCCAAACGCCAAGCTGTTTTATTCTTTGGTGCCAGTCACATATGCTCTTTGATTCTAGAATGCCCATCCTTATTTTCCTTCTTTTCAAACTCCTATTTATCCTTTGGGAGTCCCTGGGTGGTGCAAATGGTTAACTTGCTCAGCTGCTAACTGAAAGGTTGGAAGTTCAAGTCCACCCAGAGGTACCTCGGAAGAAAGGCCTGGTGATCTGCTTCTGAAAAATCAGCCATTGAAAACCCTATGGAGCACACTTCTACTCAGACACACATGGAATCTTCATGAGTCAGAGACAACTTGATGGTAATTTTTTGTTTGTCTGTTTGTTTGATTCATCCTTTAAGGTTTAACTCGTTTGTCTGGTCATTAACTATTGAGCAGCAAATGTATGTTACACACTGCTCTGGGTATAGTGAGCAGGTCAGATAAGGGTCCTGCTCATGGAGCTTACATTCCAGAGAGAGAAGAGCAACAATTAGTGGGAAAGAAATGAGGTCACCACAGATAATGACAATTGCTGTTAAAGATGTAAAACAAGGTGAAGTGCTGGAGAACAGGTTGCTCATATACCCTGGTGGCCAGGGAAGGCTCCCGTGGAGAAGGTAGTGTTTTATCTGAGAAGGAACTAGCCATTCCAGGCAGAGAGACCAGAAACTGCTAAGGTCCTGAGGCAGGAAAACTTAGTGTATTAGAGGAACAGAGAGAAGCCTAGGGTGGCTTGAAGTATAGTGAGTAAAAAAAAAAAAAAAACCAAAAAAAACCAAACCCATTGCTGTCAAGTCACTTCTGATTTATATTGACCCTATATGGCAGAGTATAATTGCCCCATAGGATTTCCAATGCTGCTGATTTCCAGCTGCTGGATTAGAACTGGTGACCTTTTGGTTAGCAGCCAAGCTCTTAAAACCACTTTGCCACCAGGGCTATAATACAGATGTGGTTGTTGTTAGTTGCCATGGACTCGTTTCTGACTCATGGCAACTCCATGTCTGCACATTAGAACTGCTCCATGGGGTTTTCAAGACTATGACCTGTCGGAAGCTGATTGCCAGCCTGTCTTCCAAGGCGCCTCTGGGTGGGTTCAAACCGCCAACCTTTCAGCTAGTAGACAAGGGCCTAACCATTTGCGCCATCCAGGGACTCCTTATAGATGAGGTTAGAGAATTGATAAGGAGCCCTGGTGGTGCAGTGGGTAAGAGCTCCGGCTGCTAACTGAAAGGCTGGTAGTACACATCTACCAGCTGCTCCTTGGAAACCCTGTGGGGCGGTTCTAGTCTGTCCTATAGGGTCGCTGTGAGTCGGAATTGACTCAGGGGCAACAGGTTTGGTTTTGGTTTTAGGTCACGCAGGGTCTTGGAAGCCATGGAAAGGAGTTTGGATTTTTTGCTTCCTCTGTTGAACCTTCTCTGACCTTCTCTCAGGAACCTTTAGATACACTTACTAGGTCCTGAGTAATCTACTGCTGAGTGAGCCTCGCTGGCCACCTGGCATTCTCCTCTCAACTTTCATTTGTGGATCTCTGGTCATTGTTTCATATATGCTTAGAGAATGACGTAAACTCTTTCTTTGTTTAAAAAATGACATCAAATTAAAGAGAAAACATAAGTGAAAGATGAAAAGGCAACGACTTGTCCAGCAGGCTATGCACAAGTAACATGTGATCTGAGGTGAACATGTTTCTCCGTATTTGCAAATTTAAGGACTCCAAAGACCTCCAGATAGGAGGTCCAAAAGGTCTACCTACCGTCCCTTGTTGTTGTCCGGTTGCCTATTTCTTTTAATTCTATTATAAGCTCTTCCAAGGCAGGTTCTGTGTTTGAAACTGCTTTGTCTATGCATGTAAACTTCTATAAAGCACCAAACTCATGGCTGATTTCATGTTGCTGTTGTCAGGTGCTGTTGAGTTGATTTCGACTCATAGCGACCCCATGTGAACAAGCAGAACTGCCTCATAGGGTTTTCTAGGCTGTAATCTTTATGAGATCAGATTGCTGGTTCTTTCTCCCATGTAGTGGTTGGATGGGTTCGAACTGCCAACCTTTTGGTTAACAGCTGAGCGCTTAACAGTTACACCACCAAGACTTCTGTTGATTTCATGGCAGGTGCTTATTAAGTCTCAAATTAATTAATTTCACTATGAAGACCTTGCTTACACTGATAGAGGGATTGTGTAAAGATTGTGTAGTGGATAATTGTCAGGGTTCACACTGCATTTTGCGGAGGAATTTCCCAAGATAAAAATCCTCTCCTTCCCTGCCCAAGATAGAAGTCAGCTTTCTTTTTCCAGCATCCCTTGCAGCAGGGGGGCAGCCCTGTGATCTTGACTTCTCCAATCGGACGTACACATGTGGCACTTTGATTTGGAAGAAAGCAGTGTGAATGTTCTAGTTAGTTTCTGACTACTGCTATACCAAATTGCCATAAACTCAGTGGCTTAAAACAACGCAGATTTATTATCTTACTGTTCTGGAGGTCCGAAACCTGAAATGAGTCTCCCTGGACTACAATCAAGGTGTCAGCAGGACTGCATTCCTTTTTGGATACCGAAGGGGAGAATCCATTGCCTTGCCTCTTCCAGCTTCTAGATGTTTCCTACATTCCCTGGCTCGCAGCCCCTTCCATCTTCAAAGCCAGGAATGGCCAGCTGAGTCTCTCTTACATCTCATCAGTCTGACACTGACTCTTCTGCCTCTGTCTTCCATATATATAAGGACCCTTGTGATTGCATTGGGCCCACCCAGATAAACTAGGACGCTCTCCCCATTTCAACCTGAATTCATCTGCTACCTTAATTCCCCCTGCCATATAACAGAACATATCATAAGTGCTGGGGGTTAGGACATAGACATATTTGGGGGACTTATTATTATGTCTGAAGGGGCCCTGGTGGTACAGTGGTTAAGCACTCAGCTGCTAACCGAAAGGTCAGCGGTTTGAACCCACCAGTTGCTCCGCAGGAGAAAGACCTGGCAGTCTGCTTCCATAAAGCTTACAGCCTTGGAAACCCTATGGGGCAGCTCTAGTCTGTCCCATAGGGTAGTGTCATGGATTGAATTTTGTCCCCCAGAAAATGTGTGTAGCAACTTGGCTGGGTCATAATTCCCAGTGTCATATGATTGTGTAGTCTGATGTGATTTCCTTATGTGTTGTAAACTCTATCACTATGATGAGATTATATGTGATCTCCTTATGTGTTGTAAATTCTATCACTATGATGAGGTTATACAGATGAGGTTGACGAGATTAGATAGTGTCCTAATGCAATCTTTTTTGAGATATAAAAGAGAGAAGCGAGCAGAGACACATGGGAACCTCATACCACCAAGAAAGCAGTGCCCAGAGCAGAGCGTGTCCTTTGGACCTGAGGTTCCTGCTCTGAGATGCTCCCAGACTAAGGAAAGACTGATGACAAGGACCTTCCTCTGGAGCTGACAGAAACAGAAGGCCTTTTCCTGGGGCTGATGCCCTGAATCTGGATTTGTAGCTTACTGGACTGTGAGAGAATAAACTTCCCTTTGTTGAAGCCATTCACTTGTAGTATTTCTGTTAGAGCCCCACAAGATGACTGAGACAGGTCGCTATGAGTTGGAATTGACTCGAAGGCAACTTTTTTGAGGGGGTGGTGGTATTATTATGCCTACCACAATGAGGAAACAACTGGCTCCCAGAATTCAATTTTCAAGTGGTGGGGACAGCGAGGCATCCAGCTTCCAGGAGCAGAGAAGGGGGAGGTCTGGCATCAAGACCCTGGGGTCAGCGGTGGCAGCTACAGTGTCTGTGCCCCAGGGCAGTGACAGTGTCTTTGCTGGACCCGTCCTGCAACATGGCTTGCATGTTGTGTGGACTCTCAGCCCGACTCCAGCCCTCCAGGAATTTCTGTAAGCAACATAATATCCTTTAATACATTCCTTTTTGGTGTAAACTGCTAGAATGCCTTCTATTTTTCTCAACTAAAAACTCCGACTAATAGCATTCAGGGTAAAGGAAACGGGGACACTTTTGGTTGAGTGTTACAGTTGAAAACTAATCACGAATTAAAAATAAAATCTCTGCAAAGTTATAATTTAAGCCGGTGGAGGCATGATAGGTGATTTACAAAAATTCAATTTGTTCACAGCCTCTTGGAGAGCAAAACTCTTGAAGTCACATCACTTTAAAATGGAAGGTGGGTATTTGGCAGCTTTTAACTTGTAAAGGAAAGACACTTTGACCATAAAGTGCCCCAGTGGGACCATTCATAGGCATTTCACTTCTATTTATACTGGCACACTGCTTAATAGTATGACACCTTTTCCAGTACAAGCTGTTTGCCATTCACTTTCAGACCCCCCAAGCACGTATAATGCCACACGAGTGTTTCTACGGTGAATTCCTGGCAACTGAAGGGGAGATTTTGAACTACTTGTAAACAGTTCTGTTTTTTCCCAGACTGTTTTCATACCCTGTTCTTCGTTTTTAGTGCCATCACAGTCCTAAGGCTAATATAGTTCTGCCAGTGGGTTCCAGGGATAAAAACATAAGCTCTGGGCTGAGCACTGATATAGAATCAATCCTTACTTCATTCTATCAATAACCCAGTAAATCAGATATTATTGCTCCTATTTTACAGATGAGGAAACTGAGTCTCAGGAAAGTGATGTAACTTGCCCAAGAACATGGGCTGTGAAATCAATGTAGTGGATCGCCAAGAGTATTTTTAAAAATAAATAGAAAAAATCAGAGTGCACTGCACTTCATGAAACTATAGTTTTACATACATGTGTGTGTGTGTGTGTATGCGCCCTGGTGGCTCAGTGGTTAAGATCTCAGGCTGCTACCCAAAAAGGTCAGCAGCTTGAATCCACCAGCCACTTCTTGAAAATGATATGGGGCAGTTCTACTCTGTCCTATAGGGTCGCCGTGAGTTGGAATTGATTCGATGGCAACGAGTTTGGTTTATATATATAACCAAAAGGTCGGCAGTTCAAATCCACCAGCTGCTCCTTGGAAACCCTATGGAGCAGTTCTACTCTGTCCTATGGGGTTGCTAAGAGTCGGAATCGACTTGACAGCAACAGGTATATACGATACTGAGTTGTGATGTAAAATATATTTCTTATCATGAGTTGCAGTAGAACATGTTTGAAAGCTGATAATTTTAGTCCAATCCGTTCATTTTTATATATGAGGAAAGTGAGGCATAGAAAGGTCAAGTGACTTGGCCAGAGTTACTCAGCTATTTAGAAGAAAAGAGGACCAGCAATGCAGCTTTTGCTAGTCTGTGTGTTTTTCTATCCCCACATAAAAATGGGCACAATGTTCCCTGTCTTGTCTACCTTATAGAATTGCTGTGGAATCTAAATAAGATAACTCAAAAGCTTTTTAAAAATCTTAAACCATTATACAAATGGAAGATACATATTCATACCAGTCATTATTATCAGGCAGAAGAAAACTGCTCTAGGTATTCAAGCAGAGAGGGATTTAATATAGGAATTAAGTCACAAAATTATTGGAAGGCAGGAGGAGCACAAAGAAGGGAGAGATGATGTAATCCAGAGTTCAGAAAATGCAGGAAGTTGCTGCTGCCCCAACAGGGGCCAAGGTCCCTTCATTCTCTGCTGTTTAACTGCTGGCTGGAGGCAGAAGAATAGCTTTTACTTTCTTCCCACCTTCTAACCTTGGTGAGTGCTTCTTGTCAGCAGAACCTAAGGAATTTTCAGGCTTCCTCTCGTACTTTGCCGGGGAGAGTGTACAGAGGTAGGCATGTGATTGAGGGGCACAAAGTCTAGCACGATGTTTAATCCAAGTTTTCTCAGTTCGTGTTGTTGTTGTTCTTAGCTGCTGTTGAGCTGACCCTGAATCATGGTGACCTGACTCATAGCGACCCCATGCACATTGGAACAAAATGCTGCCTGGTCCTATGCCATTGGTTTGATTGGTTATGGATAGAACTGTTGTGATCCATAGGATGTTCATTGACTGATTTTTGGAAGAAAATCGCCAGGTATTTCTTTCTAGTCTGTCTTAGTCTGGAAGCTCTGCTGAAACCTGTTCAGCATTACAGCAACTTGCAAGCCTCCACTGACATAGGTGGTGACTGCACATGAAGGGCATTGGCTGGGAATCAAATCCAAATCTTCTGCATGGAAGGTGAGAATTCTGTCATTGAACCAGCAATACCTCTCTCAGTCCATGAAAAAAAAACCAAACAAACAAAACCCATTGCCGTGGAGTCAATTCTGATTCATAGAGACCCTATAAAAAAACAATCAAACCAAACCTGTTGCTGTTGAGTCGATTCTGACTCATAGCGACCTTATAGGACAGAGTGGAACTGCCCCATAGGGTTTCCAAGGAGCACCTGGTAGGTTCAAATTGCTGATCTTTTGGTTAGCAGCCAAATCCTTAACCGTTGCACCACCAGGGCTCCTTTTCAGTCCATTCTGAGTCATAGTAACAAGACCAAACAGGATTTCTCTGACCCTCGCCCCTCCACAGTTAGAGTGTTTCCAGTTCTCTCTAAGGTTGTTGTTAGCTGCTCTAGAGTTGGCCCCTGGTTCATGGGGACCTGAGGCACAACGGTACGAAACACCACTTGGTTCTGAGCCATCCCCACGTGCAGTTGTGGTTTGGACCATTGTGATCCATAGGGTTTTCGTTGGGTGATTTTCGGAAGTAGATGGCCGAGTCTTTCTTCTCTAAAGCACCCTCCTGATATTCCTATCGGTCCCCTGTAGTGTCTCCCAGGTGCTTGTGAAGATGCTACTCTTGGGCACGATGTAACTGCCGTTCTTCCCTGGGGCCCTCTCTGGTGGTATCCATAGCTTGAGAAGTTTTGAGGCTGGTGCTTGCCTTGAGAAGAGAGCCAAGATCATGCACTCGATGGCTTTCCTGCCAGCCCTGCTGCTAAACAGTCTAGTACCAACTAAAGCTACAGCTGCTGCCATGACATAGTTGTGCCTGCCATCCAGGATGCCGCTGCCATCATCCACATGAGCTGGCAGTTCCACCATGATGTGCCAACTGAAGATGACAGCATCAGCTACTAAGGCTGTCTGAGCCACTGCTCTCCTTCCAGCGAAGACACCACCACCACCAGGTGCTAAGTCTGTGTGCTATCGTGATACCATGTCACTAATATGGCACTGCCATTGATGCTGGCTCCATTGCCACACTCTGTGGATGTCAATGAAGAGCCATTTTACCTATGGCACATTCCACCGATTTGTTCCACGGAAGTGTCTCCTAATTACTCCTATTATTTCAGTGAAATAAACAAGCTCATCAGCTGAGAGTGAGGAGGAGGGAGGAGACACTGGAGGTTTTGTGGAAAAAGGAGGAAGTGTGAAGTAATTATTTAGATGGGTGAGAGAGAGGATTGCCAATTAGTGGGAAGAGCCACCTTGGATATTTGTGAGCAATTGAATGTGAGACCAGCCAACTTGGCTGTGGGCTTTTCTCCAGCCATATCCAGCCACTTGGGTGCAGGAGCAGAGTAAGTGGAGGGTTGGGGTTTTTCGAGGAGAGTGAACTGAAGAGAGAGAATGGCAAAGGCAAGGGGGTTGAAGATGTGTGCAAGGGAGTAATGGTGATGATGGACTGTTGGGTCCAAGCCTGGAAAGGAGTGAAGTGAGGGCATGAGGGCAAGGAGGACCAGTGAAAGAGAAGTAGGATCAATATGTTGGAGGTGCCAATGTGGTTTGAGTCAGGCACCAAACTACACTCAGAGTCATACATACTTCCTTCTGCCAGTGGGGTCATGCTACTGGACGAGGCTTATGGTCAAGGCTTTTTTGTCCTCACTGGATAAGTTATTTTTAAGGAGACTCTGGTACCCCTCATGCAAACAGACTCCTGACACTCTCTCCCCACTGGATATGAGGTGCGTGTGAGATTCCTGCTCCCTGTTTCTAAACTCCGTATGTCCAACTTGAAATTTCACCAGTTCTAGCTGACATGCTATGTCTGGGTCTACCTTTAAGCAGGCCATCTTACAGAGATTTCCCTCCTCCCCCACCTCCTGTGTCCTTAAATACCTCCTATGAGCAAGGTGACTCACCTAAGTTGACTGTCTTACTTAATCAAGTTATTAAAATTCAAACTGCAGTGTGAAAAAGGTGCAGGCTCAATTAGATGCCAACTCATTGAAAAATTGGCCCTTATAGACTATAATTAGGCGAGAAAGTATCCACAATGGATCCAATGGAATAAAGGAGCAGGAAAGGGAAGTGAGAGCCAAAGCGACAGGGAAGTATCAATCACAGACACTGTATCTCTCAGAGGTACTTCTTTTCCTTCTTCCCCTGTCATCCCGGCCAGTGGGAGCCCCTACTCCTCAGGAGCTGCCTCTATCTTTGTGATCCTTCCATGGAAGCTTTAGGGTGCAGTGGAGGTGGGGGAGAAGCTGGTGTAGTGCTGGTGTGAATGGGGTGAGCCAGGGGTCCTGTTGAAGCCATAGGATAAATCATAGTGGGAGACTCTTCTGCTCTCTCTCCCGCTCTCCGTCCAGGATTTCGATACAAAGCAAAAGAGACTACACTGAATGTCAAGGTCAACCTTCAGAACAAACAGAAAAGGGAAGTGCAAAAATGATAGAAGTGAGGGTTAACCAGTTACTGTGGTGGATTCCAACTCATGGCAACCCTATGTGTGTTAGAGTAGAACAGTGCTCCATAGGATTTTCAACGGCTGATCTTTCAGAAGCAGATTGCCAGGCCTTGCTTCTGAAGTGCCTGTGAGTGGACTCGAACTTCCAACCTTTCAATTAGTAGTCAAGCATGTTAACCATTTGCACTGCCCAGGGACTCCAAGGTGGAGGTAGAAGCCTCTAATGACGGGGGTGGGACATCTGGCCCACTCGCTGATTAGGGTTCCTGGAAGGGTTGTTATGAAGGGCCTGGGGGTACTGTTGTGATAACTGCTATGAATTTCAGACCTTTTGGAGTGGGTAGTAGGGGGAGCTCTGTTACCTTTGCTGAGTTACTACATGGCCCGCAGTCACAGCCGGGCAGTGCAGAGAGCCCAAAGCTTTGGGCTAATTTGTCACGCATTCCCAGGATGACTCCCGATTGTGGTCACTGTATTACTGAACCCCCTGGCTGGATGGGACTTTGAGAGGCATTGCACACAGTGGTTAAGAGGATGACTTTTGATATTGGCCAAAGGTGGTTTAATTCCTGGCTCTGGCACAAGTCATGTGAGCTCAAGTAAGTTACTTTTCTTGGTGAGCCTCAGTTTTCTCATTGACAAAATGGTGATGATAACACCTCATAGACTAAATGAGATAATGTGGCTGACCTACAGTAGGCTCTGAAAACATGACAATTATTATTACTCCAGCTCTATGCTTGCAAGTAAGGCCATGTTTAAACCATTGAGAGGACATGGAGTTCTAATTTTAGAGCTTGACCCTTGTGAACTCTCATGTACTGCTGATTAGGGTATACATTGGTAGAGCCCTTCTGGAAAGTAATCTGGCAATACTTAATAAAATGAAGAGTGTGCGTACCTTACTACACAACAGTCACACCCCCAGTTCCATGGATTCGCAAGGGGACATGTGAGAGGATGTTCATGCCAGTGTTGTTTGTTGCAGGCAGCTCTGAGTGTCCCTCACTAGGGGAATGGATAAGTACAATGCAGTGGATGCACATTCTGGAATATTATGCAGCAGTTAGCAACAATGGCTAAGGTATACATACGTACATACATAAGTCTTAAAAGTATAAGATGGAGTAAAAAAATAAAAAGTAGTACATGGAATGAGATCTACAGCATATCTTTATATAAATAAAACTCACACACACTAAACCAAACTACTAATTTTACATGGGTACATATATAATAAGGACATAGCAACGCACTAAGTGGGTGTTTATTGATGGCAGAATAGGAGTAGCACTTGGAGACGGGCCGTGCATGGATGGATGGTGATTTGCACCATGAACTGTCCACACTACTGCCCACTGCTAGCCTGTAAAGCTGGCTTTAACCACAGTCCCAGATATAGCAAAGAGAAAATAGGGGCTGAAGAGAAGTTTGCCCAGGGGTTGCCTTACCTAGAGCTTCTTTCAATTTCTAAAAATCATTTTCACATCAATGATAATTCTCCCACCCCTACCACCAATTATGAGTGGAGGTAACTATCAACTAGTTCTTGGTGTTCCATTCTTCCAGAGTCTTCCCTTGGTGGTTGTGGTCCAAGGGTGGTTGTCAGATAAAAGGTAAGCCCAATTTTCCCTTATCGCCTCTGTCCATGGCATCATCTTTGATTTTCAATTTAATAGTCACAGACAGAAACGAATTCGGCTTGTTTGAGGGAGCACAGGTGTAGGCAAGTGGGTGTCATTTGCTGTTTGCAGGCATCCTGGCAATTGGCGTGGGGGGTGGTGATGGGAGGTATTGGTTCATGTCTCATGTTTTTCCCTGATGTCTGTCCTAGTAGTGTGTACCACTCTGTCTTAAACCATGGAATGGTGTTCTTTGAATTTCTGGAGTGACTACTTCTCTTGTATCTTACCCTTGCCAGGGAGAGTCCCACTGAGAGAAGTGAGGCACTTGGAAGCTTTGAAGGCCCCAGGCACTACACAACAAACTAGGAGGCCTAACAGAAGCACTGAGCACGTTGTGTTATTAGGCTAATTAACCGAGACGTCCCATGAAACCATGATCCTAAACCTCCAAACCAAGGAACCAAATCCCATGAGGTGTTTGGTTATACATAGCAGCCTCAGCAGCTGTTCTTTTTTGTTGTTGTTGTAAATATAACTATCACACAACTTTTGCCAATTTAGCTTTTTACAGATGTACAACTTATTGACAGTGATTACCATAATCAGCTGCGCAACCTTACTATTAATCAATGTCGTTTTTCCATCACTGTTAACCCCCCTTTCCCCCTCCCTTCAACCCCCATAACCACTCATAAACTTTGGTCTCTATACATTTGCTTTTTCTTTTTATATAAGTGAGGTCATACAATATTTGTCCTTTTGTGATTGGGCTATTTTGCTCAGCATAATGTTTTCAAGCTCCATCCATACTGTAGCATGTATCAAGCCTTCATTTCTCCTATGGCTGAGTAGTATTCCATTGTATATATGTACCATATTTTGTTTATCCATTCATCTGTTGATGGGCATTTAGGTTGTTTCTACCTTTTGGCTATTGTGAATAGTGCTGCAATGAACACTGGTATACAAGTCTCTTTTTGAGTCTCTGCTTTGAAGTCTTTTGGGTATATATCTAGGAGTGGAATTGTTGGGTCATATGGTAAGTTCTGTTTTTAGTTTTTTGAGGAATCACCACACCACACTGTTTTCCATAACAGCTGTACCATTTTGCATTCCCATCAGCAGTGGATAAGGTTCCAATTTCCCCACAACCTTGTCAATGTTTATTTTCTTTTTCCTTAGCCATCCTGTGGGAGTGAAGTGGTATCTCATTGTAGCTTTGATTTGCAGCTCTCTGATGGCTCATGATACTGAGTGTCTTTTCATGTGTTTGGTGGCCATTTGAATCTCCTCTTTGGTGAAATATCTATTCAAGTCCTTTGCCCATTTTATGATTGGGTTATTTGTCTTTTTGTTATTAAGTTGTTGAAGTTTTATATATATTTTTGTTATTAGATTCTTGTTGGATATATGATTTCCGAAGATGCTGTCCCAGTCAGTAGCTTATCTTTTCACTTTTTTGGTAGTCTTTTGATGAACAAAAGTTTTTAATTTTTATGAGGTCCCATTTATTTATTTTGTCTTTTGCTGTTTGTACTTTGGTGATTATATTAGATAATCATCTAATTAGATCCATCTTTGTAGCATCTCATCATGGCAGAAAGGACACAGTCTATAGAGCATTGATCTCATTTGGTTCAAAAGTCCCAAGAAATCACTTTTAGTGGAGGTCTTGATCAAGTCCTGGTTTTTGGTGTACAAAGGCTGAAGTATTTAGGCCAGTGCTCAGCATTTCCTTTTCCTCCAGCTCGTCTATCACCTCTAGAAGTGGATTGTCTAGAGTCCTTTATGAATTATCAAGACCACTCTGCAGGCAAAGGAAAGCCCGTGACAATGCCAAGGAACCTGGGAAGGGGCATTGTCTCCTTATGGATCAAAGGAGCGGGGGCCCATCGTTTCTGTCTCATCAGAGCAGCTGGTTTTGTGCCCTCCACCCATCTCTTCATCTCTCTGACTGTTCTTTTATGTAGTGGAAAAACAGTTCTTTGGAATCAGTAGATGAGCTAATGGGCTGGAGAAACATTGTTCCGAGTGGTATTTATGGTGTATGAACGTGACTATGACCTCCTTCTACGAAAGCACTGGGGTTGTTTCATGGCCTGCCTGTGGGTCTCATTAGTCTTCTAATTGGATACCCAGAGATGGCTGACGGTCAGGTCCAGAATGTATGTGTGTTCTCACCGTCTCTTATTGAGCAAAACAAAGGTAACATTCAGGTCAAAGGGAGATGGAGCCTCTGCAGAAAGTGAGATTTAAATAAAAAGCAGAAATAGATTCTTTGAGAAAGGGCACTTTATTTTTAGGAAAGAAAAGGAATTAGGAGAAGATAATGGTTGCCATAGCAATGGCAGAGCACTGTCTATAGAATATAGGCCCAGCTTTAAATGCGATGTGGGGAACAAAATGGATTCCCCAGTGACTTTCTGAGAAAATACAGAGGAAAATAAAAAAGCTGCCCAGAAACAATTTCTCACATTCGTCCAACTGCCATTTCACTGCCATTTTACAGGCTTCTTACTCAGAGCCCTGTATTAACTTAAAAACCCATTTTAATGTTTGGCACAAAAATCCATGTTAAATGAGAGTCTGCATTTCTTTTTCCTTCTCTGTTCCTAATTGTGCTTTAAAAATTGAACCAGGAGCATGGCTTGGAAGCCTGTGATTCTTGATTTAAGGGGGAGATGATGAAGACAGCAACACAGGATGTGCCCTGCGAGCCTTGAATTAACCTAGAAGGACAAAATGAGTTGGTTGCCAACTTTGAAACATCTGGAGATGGCATAGAAAAATACAAATTTCTGTCTTATCATGAAAATTTAGATCTGAACCATTCTGGACCTTCCTTTTCATGTGGCAAAAATCAACCACAGTTCCCTCACATCCCAGTCATATTCCCTTCCACCTAATATCCAGATTGGGTCGTCTATTTCTATTATTGTCTGGTCTTTATGGACATTTAGGTTTGGAACCCTTGTATAACTGAAGACCTCCTTCTAGGTCCTACCCTAGTTGCCATCACGTTGATTTCAACTCATGACAACCCCATGTGTGTCAGAGTAGAACAGTGTTCCCTAGGTTTTTCAATGGCTGATTTTTTGGAAGTAGATTGCCAGGACTTTTTTCTTAGGTGCCTCTGGGTGAACTCAAATCTTTTGTTTGGCAGCGAGTGCATTAACCGTTTGCATCACCCAGGGAATCCTCTTCTGCATCAGTGGTTCTCAAACTTTAGCATGTATCAGAATTACCCAGAACACTTTTTAAAACATAAATTTCTGGGTCCCACCTTCCAGATTTACTGCTTCTGTGAACCTGAGATTTGCATTTTTAACAAGTTCCCAGGTGGCGCCCACCCATGCTCCTGACCCAAGGACCACACTTTGAGAACCACTGCTCTAGATTAATGGTTCTGATTTTCTTCAAAGAAATTTATATTAAGTTTAACAAACTGGAGAAATTTTTTTATTCATTGGAATTTCTTGGTAGACGAGGATTATATTTTAGAGGGAAGAAAGCTTCTGCTCTTGCTACAAAAGTTGTTGGTTAGACTGCTTTGCTGAAACAAGGTGAGAAGTGAGAAAGGAAAGGAGGGAAGGGGGTGAGAGGGAAGAAAAGGGTTTTAGGGTGAAGTCAGTGGGAGGTGTCCTTGCTGTGACCCCAG
Organism: Trichechus manatus latirostris; assembly: GCF_000243295.1. Lineage (NCBI taxonomy): Eukaryota > Metazoa > Chordata > Mammalia > Sirenia > Trichechidae > Trichechus > Trichechus manatus. The sequence goes on from NW_004443981.1 coordinate 1,481,805, forward strand.
AGACCCACAAATGCCTTGATGAAGGCTTTGGACTTTCTCGAACCATGGAATCCAGAGATTTCAGCTTTGTTTCTTTAGATCTTAGAGGAGCAGGGAAGCCCCAGCTGATGTTGGGTTCCATAAGAAAAATTTCGTCTGAGTAAAAGTGTAGAATTCATTTTGTCCATTTTTAATCATCAAAGACTACATGTATTATAAAAAATCAGAGCTTCTGCTCAGTTCAGGATAACACCCTGAGCTGATTTAACTCAGGGCTTCAGACTGGTTTGTTCATTTTAACATGATCCTCAGGTAATTCTTGTGTATAAGTTCCTGGGAACTTGTTAGAAATATTAAAATGTAGATTCTGATTCAGTATATCTGGGGCAGAAATGCAAATTCTCACAGGGATTTGAACCGGGAAGGAACCCTTTTGAAGACCTGATTAATTCCAGACAAAAGTAATAGCACTTGACATTTTAGATAGTCTGTGCAGGTTTACGGGGGCGGGGGGTCTTTGTTGGTCTCTTCTTGAAACGTTGATGATAATTCTTGAAACTTCATTATTTCCTTTGAAGACTTTGGGGGTCTGAGGCTGACTGAGAACCATTGTTTTAGATCACACAGCACCCAAAATTGGGATGATAAACTCCCAAAGGAGTTTTGAGATGCCTCCTGGGCTGATGTTGGGTCAAACACAGAGGAAGTTCCTGTGCTTTTGGGCCTGTGTTGGGCTATGTTGGAGGTCAGGGTTAAAAATTAGTTAAAATGGCCATTTCATTTTTTGTTTCCAAAACGTTTCTGTTATTATTGAGTGTACGCTATTACATATGTGAAAGCATTATGTAGATGGTAATACTTTATTCAAATATCTTTCACTTACTGAGCAGCCCTGGTGGCACAAACCCACCCAACAGTGCCACAGAGGAAAGGCCTGGTAACCTACTTCTGTAAACATTTTACAGAAGCCAAGAAAACCATATGGAGAAGGTCTACTCTGTAACACATGGAGTCACCAAGGGTCTAAATTGACCTAATGGAAATGAGTGTTATGTGTCCAAATTTATGTGCACTTTTTGGTTTAATATTTATACAACCCTGAGAGGTAAATATTTTATCCCCATTTTACAGAAAGAAAAATATGTTCAAAGAGCTTTAATAACTTTCCAAGGCCCTTCAGCTGAAAGTGGTAGGGTCAGGATTTGAACCCAGATCTGTCTGACTCCAGATTTCTTGCTGCTTTCTTCTAACCACCCCTCTGGTCCGCTGGCTCTCAAATGAAAGGGACTGCCTTTAGTGTTATTGCTACAGCTTTAGAGTGTGACAGGAGTCTCTGGGTGGCGCAGATGGTTAAAGTGCTCAACTCCTAACTGAAAGGTTGGCAGTTCAAACCCACCCAGAGATGCCTTGGAAGACAGGCCTGGTGATCTGTGTCTGCAAGGTCACAGCCTTGAAAACCCTATGGAACAAACCTACTCTGCACACGTGGGATTGCCATGAGTCGGAATCAACTTGATGGCAACTAACAACAACAGAGTATGACAAGCGATATTCTGGCTCATCTCTATTTGTTCAACATTTAAAACCTATCCTCCCTCCCCAAGAAAGACATAAATGAAGAATCTGCAACGCATTCCTTCGAATGGTAACACTGCATTTCTAAGCTTAAACTCTAACGCGGTGGTCTCTGTAATGGTGGTGTTTGAAAATGGCTGCATGTCCCCAGTCTTCTGTGATTTTTCCAAGAGCATTTTCAGCAAAGAATCATTTGGTTTTACAAGTAAGAAAGTTCCAGTTGGCTCCCCAGTGAATTTAACCTCTCAATCTCCCTCAGTTGGTTCGACTCGCTAGAAAGAGATTCAAATGAGATGCTACAATAATGACCAATTTCCCTGCCCCCTTCTTGCTTCGCCTTTCTCACAGCTGGTGTCATTCATGTGCCCATAAACTAGCTCCTCTTTGCAGCCCAGGAGTCAACTGTGAGCTGGGAAACGGAGCTCACCCCAAAATAGCAGGCACAGGCTCCTACTTCTGCTTTACTCTGCTCTTGTTTGCAATTTTGAATGAAGGGGGAAAAAGGGTCCATTTAGAGGACAGCTGTTCATTTTTCCTCTTTGAACACACGGCAAGAAGGAACCAAAGAGAAAGCTGTAATTTTTGCCATGAGATTTCTATGGAGAAAAGTCTGGCACTGGGCATTCTGTTAACCAGAACGCCCAATTAATCAGCATTCTGGCTGATTTAGAATAAACTATTTACAAATGCTTAGAATGTTGATCCTGAAGATGATTTTGAGGTATTTTAATGGCCACTCACCTGGATTGCTTGCCAGTAGTTTCCTCCCACCCCACCCATCACTCCACAGCTGCCAAAGTGATCGCTCTTGAATCTGAGCACATCACACTCTGGTTTCAATTGTTCCCTTCTGAGGTCTTTTAGTAAAGTGATCGGCCGCTAACTGGAAGGTGGGCGGTTTGAAACCACCAGCGGCTCCGTGAGAGAAAGGTGTGGCAGTTTGCTTTGGTAGAGATTTACAGCCTTGGAAACCCTATGGGGTCACTATGAGTGGTAATCGGCTTGATGGCAGGGGGTTTGGGTTTGGCTGGAGGTCTTTTATGACCATACACTCCTCGAATTTTCCAGTCTTGTACTAACAGGTCTTCCTGCTTCCACATGCTGTGGAAGTTGGATCATGTCACTCAACACTATCCAACTCTGTACCTCCCTTTGCACTGCCCCCACCACAATGCCTCGTCACTGTAGGCAGAATGTAATCCCAGGTGCTCATGTTGGTCAGCAGCCTCTTTAATTAGCCCCTTGCTGTCTCTCCAGTCTCATCCTTTACTGCTTTTTTTTTTTTTGAATTGTTTTTTTTTTTCTTTGTTTATTGTCCTTGAGATGAAGGTTTACAGAACAGTTAACAACCCCAAGACATGTCAACACTCACCCTTCTTGACCTTGGGTTCCCTATTACCAGCTTTCCTGTCCCCTCCTGCCTTCTAGTCCTTGTCCCTGGGCTCTTGTGCCTCATTAGTCTCGTTCTGTGTTATGGGCCTGTCTAATCTTCGGCTGAAAGGTGAACCTTGGGAGTGACTTCGTTACCGAGTTAAAAGGGTGTCTGGGGGCCATACTCTCAGGGTTTCTCCAGTCTCTGTCAGGC